>NC_091191.1:23623697-23776197 GCF_040958095.1 Procambarus clarkii | reverse complement strand
TGAGCCAACATGTCAAGGAACCCACAAGAGTGAAAGGCAATGATGAATCAGCTAGACTCGACTTGATATTCACCCTGAATGAGTCATAAATAAGGGAAGTCAAAGTTGAAGCCCCCATAGGAATGAGTGACCACAGTGTACTGACCTTTGAGTACTTGGTGGAGGTAGGGATAACCTATCCAAGGATGGGATCGGAGGGAAAAAGACTGAATTACCGAAGAGGAAAATATGACGAGATGAGAAACTTCCTCAGGGGAATATCATGGGAAACAGAACTTAGAGACAAGAATGTGCAGGTCATGATGGATTTTGTCACCCAGAAGTGCCAGGAAGCTGCAGACAGGTTTATCCCCGTCCAAAAGGAGAAAAACGAAAAACAACAGAAAACCCCATGGTTCAACCAGGAATGTAAGGTAGCGAAGCAACTGAGTAAAAGAACATGGAGAAACTACAGAAATAACAGAACACCAGAGAGCAGGGAGAGATACCAGAGGGCCAGGAATGAGTACCTCAGAGTGAGGAGGAAAGCAGAGAGACAGTTTGAAAATGACATCGCGAGTAAAGCCAAGACCCAACCAAAGCTGCTCCACAGCCACATCAGGAGAAAAACAGCAGTGAAGGAACATGTGATGAAGCTGCGGAAAGGGGAGAACAGATACACAGAGAATGACAAGGAGGTGTGTGAAGAACTCAATAAGAGATTCCAGGAGGTCTTCACAATAGAACAAGGAGAAGCCCCTGCACTAAATGAGGAGGCGGCAAACCAAGCAACCTTGGAGGAATTTGACCTCACCAGTGATGAGGTCAAAAGGTGTCTGCTGGAGCTGGATGTGACAAAGGCTGTTTGGCCTGATAGAATCTCACCATGGATACTAAAGGAATGTGCAGAAGCACTAAGTGTGCCACTCTCTATGGTGTATAGCAGGTCACTGGAAACAGGAGACTTACCAGAAAGTTGGAAGACAGCTAACGTGGTCCCAATATACAAAAAGGGTGACAGGCAAGAGGCACTGAACTACAGGCCAGTTTCCTTAACTTGTATACCATGCAAGGTGATTGAGAAGATCGTGAGGAAAAGGCTCGTAGAGCATCTGGAGGGAAATAACTTTGTAACGCACCACCAACATGGGTTCAGAGATGGTAAATCGTGCCTCACAGGTTTAATAGAATTTTATGACCAGGCAACGAAAATTAGGCAGGAAGGGTGGGCCGACTGCATTTTCCTGGATTGCCAAAAAGCCTTTGACACAGTACCTCATAAAAGGCTGTTAAAAAAGTTGGAGCAACGGGCAGGAGTAAAAGGGAAGGTGCTCCAGTGGATAAGGGAGTACTTAAGCAACAGGAAACAGCGAGTAACGGTGAGGGGGGGGGGAGACATCAGAGTGGCGAGATGTCACCAGCGGAGTCCCATAGGGCTCAGTACTTGGGCCCATCCTGTTTCTAATATATGTGAACGATCTTCCAGAGGGTATAGACTCATTCCTCTCAATGTTTGCTGATGATGCAAAAATTATGAGAAGAATCAAGACGGATGAAGATAGACAGAGACTACAGGATGACCTGGATAAACTGGAGGAATGGTCTAGAAAATGGCTGCTAAAGTTCAACTCAGGAAAGTGTAAGGTGATGAAATTAGGCGAAGGGAGCAGGAGGCTGAACACAAGATATCATCTGGGAGGGGAAATCCTGCAAGAGTCAAATAAAGAGAAGGATCTGGGGGTTGATATCACACCGAACCTGTCCCCAGAGGCCCACATCAAAAGAATATCATCAGCGGCATATGCTAGACTGGCCAACATAAGAACTGCCTTCAGAAACTTGTGTAAGGAATCTTTCAGAACCCTGTATACCACTTATGTAAGACCAATCCTGAAGTATGCAGCTCCAGCCTGGAGTCCATACCTAGTTAAACACAAGACAAAGTTAGAGAAGATTCAGCAGTATGCCACCAGGCTCGTCCCGGAACTGAGAGGATTGAGCTACGAGGAAAGGCTAAAGGAGCTGAACCTCACATCCCTGGAAAACAGAAGAGTAAGGGGAGACATGATAACCACCTACAAAATTCTCAGGGGAATTGACAGGGTGGACAAAGGCAAACTCTTCAGCACGGGTGGAACACGAACAAGGGGACACAGGTGGAAACTTAGTACCCAGATGAGGCACAGAGACGTTAGAAAGAATTTTTTCAGTGTCAGAGTAGTTAATAAATGGAATGCATTAGGCAGTGATGTGGTGGAGGCTGACTCCATACACAGTTTCAAATGTAGATATGATAGAGCCCAGTAGGCTCAGGAATCTGTACACCTGTTGATTGACAGTTGAGAGGCGGGACCAAAGAGTCAAAGCTCAACCCCCGCAAGCACAATTAGATGAATACAACAATTAGGTGAGTACACACACACACGCACACACGCACACACACACACACACACGATATTGCAGTGATATGACCAAGTGACAAGACTGAGGAAAACAGAAGGGGCATATACAGAAAGCGACAAGGAAATCTGCGAGGTACTGAATGCAAAATTCCATGGAGTGTTCACTACCGAGCCTGAGCAGCTCCCATTGTTAGAAGAGATTACCCAAGATGAAAGACTATCAGATATAGAGGTGACAGCAGAGGATGTAATGAAACAGTTGACAACACTGGATGCAAATAAAGCTGTTGGACCAGACAAAGTATCACCGTGGATACTTAAAGAGGCAGCGCAGGCTCTCAGCGTGCCTCTGGCAATGATCTTCAATGAGTCACTTATGTCGGGAGAATTGCCCAGTTGCTGGAAGGAGGCAAATGTCGTACCGATTTTCAAAAAGGGGGATAGGGAGGAGGCACTTAACTACAGACCCGTATCACTGACAAGCATCCCCTGCAAAATACTTGAAAGAATAATTAGGCTCAGACTTGTTGAGCACCTGGAGAGCATTGGGTTTGTAAACAAGCACCAACATGGGTTCTGGACAGGGAAATCATGCCTAACAAACCTTTTAGAATTCTATGATAAAGTAACAAGGATAAGGCAGGACAGAGAAGGCTGGGCAGACTGCATATTTCTTGACTGCCAAAAGGCCTTTGATACGGTACCGCACATGAGACTGCTATACAAACTTGAGAGGCAGGCAGGAGTAAGCGGAAAGGCCCTAGTATGGGTGAAGAACTACCTAACAGGAAGGAGCCAGAGGGTAATGGTAAGGGGCGAAAAGTCGGACTGGCGAACAGTAACAAGTGGAGTACCTCAAGGATCGGTGCTGGGACCAATCCTCTTTCTAATTTACGTAAATGATATGTTTACAGGAGTGGAATCATACATGTCGATGTTTGCAGATGACGCAAAATTAATGAGAAGAGTTGTGACAGACGAGGATTGTAGGATCCTCCAAGAGGACTTAAACAGGCTGCAGAGATGGTCAGAGAAATGGCTACTGGAGTTTAACACCAGTAAATGTAAAGTTATGGAAATGGGATCAGGTGACAGGAGACCAAAGGGACAGTACACAATGAAGGGGAACAGCCTACCTGTAACGATTCGAGAAAGAGACCTGGGAGTGGATGTGACACCTAATCTAACTCCTGAGGCACATATAAATAGGATAACGACAGCAGCGTACTCTACACTGGCGAAAATTAGAACTTCATTCAGAAACCTAAATGAGGAAGCTTTTAGGGCGCTTTACACTGCCTACGTGAGACCCGTCTTAGAGTATGCCGCGCCATCATGGAGCCCCCACCTGAAGAAACACATAAAGAAACTGGAGAAGGTTCAGAGGTTTGCGACGAGGCTTGTCCCAGAGCTACGAGGGATGGGATATGAAGAGCGGCTGAAGGAACTGAACCTTACGACACTAGAGAAAAGAAGGGAGAGAGGAGATATGATAGGGACATATAAAATACTCAGGGGAATTGACAAAGTGGAAATAGATCAAATGTTCACACGTAATAATAACAGAACGAGGGGACATGGGTGGAAACTGGAAACTCAGATGAGTCACAGAGATGTTAGGAAGTTTTCTTTTAGCGTGAGAGTAGTAGAAAAATGGAATGCACTTGGGGAACAGGTTGTGGAAGCAAATACTATTCATACTTTTAAAACTAGGTATGATAGGGAAATGGGACAGGAGTCATTGCTGTAAACAACCGATAGCTAGAAAGGCGGGATCCAAGAGTCAATGCTCGATCCTGCAAGCACATATAGGTGAGTACATATAGGTGAGTACACACACACACACACACACACACACACACACACACACACACACACACACACACACACACACACACACACACACACACACACACACACACACACACACACACACACACACACACACACACACGTACATGTTCTAACATACAGACGTATGCGGATCTCTGGTAGTTACCGCTGGCGGCTCACAGCCGGCTGCGGCCTGCTTTACCTAGCAGTAAATATGTTCACTTGAGGTAACTGTTGTGTGGTATCCTGGGGGCGGCTCCAATGGGCCCCCATTGTCCTCCACAATGGTGGGATCCCCTTACGCACTTATGTATTTATTGTTTTTATTTATGCATGCAAGTTTTATTTATATATACAAGTAGGTACATTGGGTTTATTAGAGTACAAAGCATTGATATTTATACACTTTGTAAAGCCACTAACACGCATAGCGTTTCAGACAGGTTCTTAATCCAACAGATAATTTTTAGTAGGTAATTTCTAACAAAATTTAAAAAATTTTAACAGGTTAATAGGTACATTAAAGTAGAATTTGAATGTTATCAGTAGGTACACTGTAGCATAATTTGAGGAATATTTCAAGGTACAGTGCAGTAAAATATGCGTTCAGTACAACTAACATGAAAAAGATAATAACAATGATTACAATAGTGAGATTTCTTGGCTCAGGAACATATGTTGGGAGATTGTGTAGCACAAGATACAGTGAGAGTTTAAAGCACTAGGTAGGAAACTATGCAGGTGAAATTAGGTACTTTTTGGTTTTAGTTTTGTATAAGTTAAAATTTGGACAGCTTTTCAATTCGTTAGGGAGTGAGTTCAATAGACTAGGTCCCTTTTTTGCATGGAGTATTTACACAGATTATGTTTACACAGACTTAATCAGGATATCAAATATGTTTTGATAATCTATCATAATCTGGATATGTTTATTTCTCGTGTGGTGATTATGGGTTCTATTACATCGGTCCAGGAAGAGTTTCAGAACAGAATTTGCATTTTGGAACAGGGTTTTCTAAATGTAAATGACACAAGAATGTGTGGAGTGAGTTTATGTTTAGCATTTAATTCTATTAAAATTTTGCCCAGAGAGGCGAGTTTATTGGGCGAGTATGTCCACTCACCCTGGGAGAGGCCATACCACCATAGCTGCATGTACAACACTCCCCAATAGGAACAAAACCCACTGGGTTGTTCCAATAGGTGAACAACCCTGTCACTTGTACCCAGACACAGCTGGGACTCTCTTAACTGTCTCAAGTGAACAACTCATCAAACAAGAAGATTAACATCTGTCAACTCTTAAAATCTTATCTTATCTTGAGGATGCAACATGGGGAAATCCTTTAAGAACAGTGTGAATATTTGACAAATAGTGAGTTCCTAACGCAAGGAATGTGGGGTTTATTATTCTACACATATTTCTAAGGGACACAAAAGGGGGGACATAATGGATGGGACACAAGACGTGGGACACAAGGGGGTGAGACACAATGAGTGGTACACAAGGGATGGGACACAATGGGTGGGATACAAGGGGTGAGACACAAGGCGTGGGACAACAAGGAATGGGACACAAGGTGTGGGACACAAGGGATGGGATACAAGATATGGGACACAATGTGTGGTGGGCCGGTGGTTGAGCGGGTGTCCCGGTGGCTGAACGGACATCACGCTGGGCGCATGATCCTGTGGTTCGATCCCGGGCGCCGGCAAGAAACAATGGGCAGAGTTCCTTTCACCCTAATGCTCCTGTTATCAAGCAGTAAATAGTTCCTTGGAGTTAGACAGCTGTCACGGGCTGCTTCCTGGGGTGTGTGTGGTATGGGGGAAAAAATTAGTAGCTAGTAACAGTTGAGTGACAGTTGAGAGGCGGGCCGAAAGAGCAGATCTCAACCCCCGCAAGCATAACTAGGTGAAGGGATTAATTATTAATTATTAATTAAGGAATTAAGGGATGATACAACTAGATGAAAACAAGGGGTGGGACACAAGGAATGGAACACAAATGGTGGGATACAACCGTTGGGACACAAGGGATG
Source organism: Procambarus clarkii (assembly GCF_040958095.1). Taxonomy (NCBI): domain Eukaryota; kingdom Metazoa; phylum Arthropoda; class Malacostraca; order Decapoda; family Cambaridae; genus Procambarus; species Procambarus clarkii. The sequence goes on along the minus strand of NC_091191.1, from coordinate 23,769,941 downwards.
GGACACAAGGTGTGGAAAACAAGTTGTGGAGACACAAGGGGTTTGGCACTATAGATGAAACACAAGGGATGGGACACAAGGGTTAGGACACCAGGGTGGGACACAAGGGATGAGGCACAAGAGATTGGACACTAGGGATGGGATACAAGGGGTAGGATACAAGGGGTGGGTAACCAAAGGTGGGACACAAGGTGTGGGACACAAAATGTAGAACTCAATGAATGAGTGGGCCACAAGGAATGGGGCACAAAGCGTGGGGCACTAGGGATGGGGCACAATGGGGTGAGACGTACACAAGAGGTGGGACAGAAGGGGTGGGATACAAAGTGTAGGACTCAATAAGTGGGCCACAAGGGGTGGGACACAAGGAGTGGGACACAAAGTGTAGGACACAAGGAGTGGGACACAAGGGATGGGACACAAGGAGTGGGCCACAAAGTGTAGGACACAAGGAGTGGGACACAAGGGATGGGACACAAGGAGTGGGCCACAAAGTGTAGGACACAAGGAGTGGGACACAAGGGATGGGACACAAGGAGTGGGCCACAAAGTGTAGGACACAAGGAGTGGGACACAAGAGGATGGGACACAATTTGTGGGAATAGACTCATTTCTCTTAATGTTTGCTGATGAAGCAAAAATTATGAAGAAGATTGAAATAGAGGATAATAGGAGGCTACAAGATGTCCTAGACAGACTGAATGAATGGTCCAACAAATGGCTACTAAAGTTCAACCCGAATAAATGCAAAGTAATGAAACTAGGCGGTGGAAACAGGAGGCCAGACACAGGATATAGAATAGGCTATGAAGTACTTCATGAAACGGACAGAGAGAAAGATCTAAGAGTTGATATCACACCAAACCTGTCTCCTGAAGCCCACATAAGAAGAATAACGTCTGTGGCATATGCGAGGCTGGCTAACATCAGAACAACATTCAGGAACTTGTGTAAGGAATCATTCAGAATCTTGTACACCACATATGTAAGACCAATCCTGGAGTATGCGGCCCCAGCATGGAGCCAGTACCTTGTCAAGCACAAGACGAAGCTTGGAAAAAGTTCAGAGGTATGCCACTATACTAGTCCAAGCACTAAAAGGCATGAATTACGAGGAAAGGATGCGGGAAATGCACCTTACGACACTGGAAGACAGAAGAGTAAGGGGAGATATGATCACTACCTACAAAATCCTCACAGGTATTGACACGGTAGACAAGGATAAACTATTCAACACTGGTGGTATTTCAGCACTAAACTATTCAACACTTTCCATCTGTGTCCCCTTGCGAACAAGGGGACACAGGTGGAAATTGAGTACCCAAATGAGCCAAAGGGACGTTAGAAAGAACTTTTTCAGTGTCTGACTAGTTCACAGGTGTAATGCATTAGGCAGCGATGTGGTGGAGGCTGACTCCATACACAGTTTTAAATGTAGATATGATAGAGCTCAGTAGGCTCAGGAATCTGTACACCAGTTGATTGACGGTTGAGAGGCGGGACCAAAGAGCCAAAGCTCAATTCCTGCAAGCCCAAATAGGTGAGTACAAGTAGGTGAGTACAAAGGGTGGAATACAAAGCGTGTGACAAAAGGGGTGGGACACTACAAGTGATACATAAGGTGTGGGACACAAAGAGTGGGACACAAGGGGTGAGACGCAAGGGGTGGGACACAAAGGGTGGGACACAATGGGTGGGACACTACGGGTGGGACACAAGGGGTGGGACACAATGGTTGGGACACAAGGGGTGGGACACAATGGGTCGGACACTACGGATGGGACACAAGGGGTGGGACACAAAGGGTGGGACACAACGGGTGGGACACAAGGAGTGGGACACAATGGTTGGGACACAAGGGGTGGGACATAAGGCGTGTTACACAAAGGGCGGGACACAAAGGGTGGGACACAAGGGGTGGGACACAAGGGGTGGGACACAATGGTTGTGACACAAGGGATGGGACACAAGGGGTGGGACACAAAGGGTGGGACACAAGGGGTGGGACACAAGGGATGGGACACAAGGCGTGTTACACAAAGGGCGGGACACAAGAGGTGGGACACAAAGGGTGGGACACAAGGGGTTTGACACAAGGGATGGCACACAAGGGATGGGACCCAAGGGGTATGACAAAAGGCGTGGGACACAAGGGATGGGACAAAAGGTGTGGGACTCAAAGGGGGGGGGACACAAGGGATGGGACACAAGGGGTGGGACACAAAGGGTGGGAAACAAGGGGTGGGACACAAGGGATGGGACAAAAGGTGTGGGACACAAAGAGTGGGGCACGAGAGGTGAGACACAAGGGGTGGGACACAAAGGGTGGGACACAAAGGGTGAGATACGAGGAGTGGGACACAAGGGGTGGGACACAAAGAGTGGGACACAAGAGGTGAGACACAAGGGGTTGGACACAAGGGGTCGGACACAAGGGGTGGGACACAAAGGGCGGGACACTACAGGTGATAAACAAGGGGTGGGACACAAGTGGGTATTACACAAAGAATGGGACACAAGGAATGGGACACAAAGTGTCGGACACAAGGGGTGGGACACAAGTTGTGGAGCACAAGCGATGGGACACACGGTGTGGGACACTAGGGGTGAGACACAAGTTGTGGGACACAAGGTGAAGGACACAAGGGGGGACACAAGGAGTGAGATACAAGTTGTGGAATACAAAGGGTGGGACACAATGGGTGGGACATATAGAGTGGGACACTAGGGATGGGACATATCCCTTGAGGGACACAACAGAGGGATATGACCAGGGAGGAGAGACGAAGGGCAGCAGCAACAAGGAGAGGGAAAGGAATCAGGGAACCACAACCCAGAACCCTACGATTCCAGAAGGGAGTGGGGAACCCTCCACAGGCAATTCAACAGCCCCAATGGGAGGAGGATCACACCCATCTCCCACCCAATAGAAGCCCTACCTGCCCCATCCCCTACACTCCTCCACCACCTTAAGCCCTCCCCTCTCCCCCAACTCCCTATCCCCTCCCTCCTTCATCACCCTCTCTAAGCTCTCCCATCTCCCCCAAATCCTCTTTCCTCCCCCTCTTCCCCAAGCCCTTCTTTCTCCCCCACCCCTCCCCAAGCCCACCTTTCTCCCACCCCAAAACCCCCTCTTCTCCCCATTCCCCCAAGCCCTCCCTTCTCCCTCACCCTTCCAAGCCCTCACTTTGCCCCTACCCTCCCCAGACCAGATCCTCCCAGCCACCCCACAACCCAAGTCCCCCTTTCTCTCAGCTCCCCTCACGACCCAGGGCCTCCGCTTCCCCAACTCCATCCCAGACCCTCCACGTTTGCCTACTCCAGTGGAATCAATAGAAACTGTGGATGGACAGGAATGAATTTGAGATTACCAGTGGAGATGTAAGAAAGCTTTTGCTGAGTTGGATGTGACAAAGGCTATGGGCCCAGATGGAATATCACCATGGATACTTAAGGAAGGAACAGAAGTACTGTGACTGCCACTCTCCATGGTGTATAACAAATCACTGTGGGGTAACAGGGGAACTGCCAGAAATTTGGAAGGCGGCAAACATTGTCCCGATATACAAGAAGGGGGATAGACAGGAGGCACTGAACTACTGGCCAGTGTCCCTAACTTGCATACCATGCAAGCTAATGGAGAAAATTATGCGCAAAAAAGCTAGTCGAACACCTGGAGCGAAGGAACTTTGTGTCACAACACCAACATGGTTTCAGGGATGGCAAGTCATGCCTCACGGGAGTAATTGAATGTTACGATCAGGCAACACGAATCAGACAAGAAAGAGGGGGTGGGCAGACTACATATTTTTGGATTGCCAGAAAGCCTTTGACACAGTGCCACACCAGAGACTAGTGTGAAAGCTGGAGATGCAGGCAGGAATGAAAAGGAAGGTACTTCATAGGATACGTGAGTACCTAAGTAACAGAAGGCAGCGAGTCACTGTGCGGGGTGATATCTCAGATTTGCGAGACGTCACCAGTGGGGTCCCGCAGGGTTCAGTCCTTGGAACCATACTGTTTCTTATATATGTAAATGATCTTCCAGATGGTATAGAATTATTCCTCTCATTAATTGCTGATGATGCAAAAATTATGAAGAGGATTAAGACGGAGGAAGTCAGTATGAGAATACAAGATGACCTAAATAGACTGTATGAATGGTCCAACAAATGGCTACTAAAGTTCAACCCGAGTAAATGTAAGGTAATGAAACTAGGCGGTGGAAGCAGGAGGCCAGACACAGGATACAGAATGTGAGATGAAGTCCTTTATGAAATGGACAGAGAGAAGGATCTAGGAGTCGATATCACACCAACCCTGTCTCCTGAAGCCAACATCAAAAGAATAACATCTGCGGCGTATGTAAGGCTGGCTATCATCAGAACAGCCTTCAGGAACCTGTGTAAGGAATCATTCAGAATCTTGTATACCACATATGTAACACAAATCCTGGAGTATGCGGCGCCAGCATGGAGCCCGTACCTAGTCAAGCACAAGACGAAGCTGGAAAAAGTTCAGAGATGTGCCACTAGGCGAGTCCCAGAACTAAGAGGCATGAGTTACGAGGAAAGGCTAAGAGATATGCACCTCGACACTACAAAACAGAGGAGTAAGGGGAGACATGATCACTACCTACAAAATTCTCAGAGGAACTGACAGGGTAGATAAGTATAAACTGTTTAACACGAGTGGTGCGCAAACAATGGGACACAGGAAGAAACTGAGTACCCAAATGAGCCTAGAAACATTAGAAAGAACTTTTTCAGTGTCAGAGTGGTTAACACGTGGAATGCATTAGGCAGTGATGTGGTGGAGGCTGACTCCATACACAGTTTGTAATGTAGATATGATAGAGCCCAGTAGGCTCAGGAATCTGTACTCCAGTTGATTGACGGTTGAGAAGCGGGACCAAAGAGCCAGAGCTCAACCCTTGCAAGCGCAAGTAACTAAGTACAATTAGGTGAGTACAAGGTGGGGGACAAAAGTGGAGGGACACAAGGGATGGGACACTAGGGATGGGACACTAGGGATGGGACACTAGGATGGGACACAAGGGGTTTGACACAAGAGGAGGGACACACGGGGTGGGACACAAAGGGTGACAGACAAGGGATGGGACACAAGGTTGGACACAAAGTGTGGGACACAGGAAGTGGGCCACATTGGATGAGACACAAAGTGTGGAACATAAGGGGTGGGACACAAAAAGTGAGAATTAGGGGATGGGACACAAGGTGTAAGACAGAAGAGATGGGACACTAGGAATGTGACCCAAGGGGAGGGACACAAGGTGTCCCACACTTGTATCCCAAAGTGTGGGATACAAGTGATGGGACGCAAGGTGTGGGACTCAAAGTGTGGAACCCAAGGGGTGGGACACAAGGGGTAGGACGCAAGGAGTGGGACACAAGGGATGGAATACAAGGGACGGGACACAAGGAGTGGGACACAAGGTGTGGGACACACGAAGTGGGACACAATGAGTGGGACACAAGGGGTGGGACACAAGGGGTGAGTCACAAGGGGTGGGCCACAAAGGGTGAGACACAAGGGGTGGGACACAAGGGGTGGGACACAAAGGGTGAGAGACTAATTGTGGGACACAAAGTATGGAACACAAGGGGTGGGACAGAAGGAGTGGGACACAAGGGGTGGGATAAAAGGGGTAGGAGACTAGGGATGGGTCAAAAGGGGTGGGACACAATGGGTAGGACACAAGGTGTAGGACACAAGGGTGGGACACAATTGATGAGACACAAGGGGTGGGACACAAGCGATGGAACACAAGGGATGGGACACAAGAGGTGGGACACAATGAGTGGGACACAAGGGGTGGGACACAAGGGGTGAGCCACAAGGGGTGGGCCACAAAGGGTGAGACACAAGGGATGGGACACAAGGGATGGGACACAAGGGGGGTGAGACACAGAGAGGTGGGATACAACAGGGTGGGACACAAGGGATGGGACACAAGGGATGGGACACAAGGGATGGGATACAAGGGATGGGACACAAGGGATGGGATACAAGGGATGGGATACAAGAGGGTAGGACACAAGGGGTGGGACACAAGGGGTGGGACACAAAGGGGTGTGACACAAGGAGTGGGATACAAGAGGGTGGGACACAAGGGATGGGACACAAGGTGTAGGACACAAGGGTGGGACACAATTGATGAGACACAAGGGGTGGGACACAAGCGATGGAACACAAGGGATGGGACACAAGGTGTGGGACACAAGGGATGGGACAGAAGGGATGGGACACTAGAGGTGGGGCACAAGAGTTGGGACACAAGGGGTGGGAAACAAGAGTTGGGACACAAGGGATGAGACACAAGGGATGGGACACAAGGGATGGGACACAAGGGGGGTGGGACACAAGGGGTAGGACACAAGGGATGGGACACAAGGGCGTAGGATACTAGGGATGGGACGCAAGGGATGGGACACAAGTGGTGAGACACAAGGGATGGGACACAAGGGATGGGACAGAAGGTACGGGACGCAAGGGATGGGACACAAAGGATGGGACACAAGGGATTAGACACAAGGGATGGGACACAAGGGATGGGACACAAGGTACGGGACGCAAGGGATGGGACACAAGGGATTGGACACAAGGGATGGGACACAAGGTACGGGACGCAAGGGGTGGGACACAAAGGGATTGGACACAAGGGGGTGGGATTTTTATTATTATTATTATTATTTTCTACCACTGACGTGGCCACACATTTACAATGCTAACCAGCATATATACATTTTCTTCTGTCCTCCATGGACAGGGTTAGAGATGTGTTAAACATACAGTTCAAGGGTTTATTGAACACTCAACCACAGAAGGTGATTCGGTGCTTTTAAAATGCTAAGCTAACCTACATACGTAAATACATAGATACACAGATTTACGTATGCCCTACATAAAGTGTTCGATGTGTCTTTTACATAGTGTCATTAATGTGCATTTACAAAGGTGAAATGTAATTCTGGTCAGCTTCCATATATACTTTATGCACATTCATTTACATACACACACACATATATATACGCACATATACATATATACATACATATATACACACACATATGCATTCACATACATTTGTCTCTTATACTCTGACAGGGTGAGATAGCTGATAGAGAAACTAGTGTGCAATTAAGCACTTAATCACTGAAGGTGATTAAGGTGCTTTTACAAGCTCAGGTTATATAGTTACATCACATACATACATTGTATAATTGATACATTTCATGGTTAATCTTAGGTACAAGTACAATATATCATTAAGTGTTCCAGTACTCATATAGTAACTACAGAGTTCAGCATACCTTAGCCCAGGAGGGCGAAAGTCAGTCAATATGGGACATTCTACAATATAATGTTCAAGAGAGAGTGCATGTTTTCTCTTTCACAAAGTTGACGCATTGTGTACTCGACATTTGGGTTTTGAGAAAGCTGCCAGATACGTCTATATCCCAGGCGTATTCTGGCCACTATAACATCACATTGCCGGGTTCTTGTTCTATTAGTCCCTTATGTGAATGTCTCCTCACGATATCTATCATAATATTTAATGCTACAACTTTCAGGTCTTTGTGATTTTGTTAGGTCTGTGAGATCTTCATTAGATATTTGTTTAAGTATTCTCTTTGTCACTGCTAATGAAACACCCGTATCAAATTCTACCACTGGTTTTCTACAGGCTGTCTTTGCAAGCATATCAACAGTGTCATGCCTTGAGATGCCAACATGTGATGGTATCCATAGGAATTTAATTTCAAATCTGTTTTCTTTAGCAGCTAAAACTTTCATTCGAATATCTCTGACTATTTTCTGGGTGTCACTACTATGTGCGTTCAATGCCAGGAGTGCACTCTGCGAGTCACAGTATATGAGTCCACTGCTTTTGTCTTTTAAAAATTCAGTGGCAAGATATATGCCTGCAAGTTCGGTTTGAATTGTACTTGCCCAGTCATTGACGCGCTTCATTGCTGTATGTACGAGAGAAGATTGTTCAAATATATTGCATGCACATCAGGTACATCGTCCACCTTCTTCTACAGAACCGTCGGTATAGCACTGATGCACATCGTTACCCATACTCTGAGTACTTTCAGTGATGCTTTTCAGTGTTAACTGTTTTAATAATATAGAGTGAACACTATCTTCGGTGCATTTACATAATCAACTGATAGATCCCAGTTATCCCATGGAGTAATTGGTTGATTAATCATTACTTGAGTTGGGTACATATTTAATATTTTGATGGAGTTGGCTACCTTGTAGAACCAAAATACATAATCAGATTTCGTTCTTCTTCTATAGACCTCAGGTGAGTGCAGCATATTAGAAAGTTTAGCTTGAAACTTCATGTGTTGTCTAGATCTACTCAATGCCTTCACGCCGAAAACTGTGCTAATAGACAAAATTCTCTCACTTATGGTAGTTAATTTTAACTCTGCTCTCATATTAACTATTCTCGTGGACTTTGGAGCCCCAAGGATGAGACGCATAGCTTCATTTTGTAAGGTTTCAAGAGATTTCAGCTCTTTGTCAGTATACAGTGTGAGATGCAGAGCATTGTAGTCAATCACAGAGCGTATAAATGATACATAAAACATTGTAGCAAGTCTCACTATACTAGGGATGGGACACAAGGGGTGGGATACAAGGGTGTAGGATACTAGGGATGGGACACGAGTGGGTGGGACCTAAGGGGTGGGATACTTGGGATGGGACACAAGAGGGTGGGACACAAGGGGGTGGGACACAAGGGAGTGGGATACAAGGGATGGGACACAAGAGGATGGAACACAAGGGGTAGCACACAAGGGATGGGACACAAGGGGTGGGACACAAGGGATGGGACACAAGGGGTGGGACACAAGGGATGGGACACAAGGGATGGGACACAAGGGGTGGGACACAAGGGATGGGACACAAGGGATGGGACGCAAGGGGGAGGGACACAAGGGATGGGACACAATTGATGGGACGCAAGGGGTGGGACACAAGGGGGTGGGATACTAGGGATGGGACACGAGGGGGTGGGACACAAGGGATGGGACACAAGGGGTGGGACACAAGGGATGGGACACAAGGGGTGGGACACAATGGGTGGGACATAAGGGGGTGGGATACTAGGGATGGGACACGATGGGTGGGATACTAGGGATGGGACACGATTGGTGGGACACAAGGGGTGGGACACAAGGGGTGGGACACGAGGGGTGGGACACAAGGAGTGGGACACACTGGGTGGGATACTAGGGATGGGACACGATTGGTGGGACACAAGGGGTTGGACACGATGGGTTTGACACATGGGGTGAGACACTAGAGGGCCTGGTAGCCTGGTTGATAGCGCGCAGTACTCGTAATTCTGTGGCGCGGGTTCGATTCCCGCATCAAGCAGAAACAAATGGGCAAAGTTTCTTTCACCCTGAATGCTCCTGTTACCTAGCAGTAAATAGGTACCTGGGAGTTAGTCAGCTGTCACGGGCTGCTTCTTGGTGTGTGTGTGTGTGTGTGTGGTGTGGAAAAAAAAATAGTAGTAAACAGTTGATTGACAGTTGAGAGGCGGGCCGAAAGAGCAAAGCTCAACCCCCGCAAACACAACTAGGTGAATACAAGGGGTGAGACACAAGGGGTGAGACACAAAGGGTGTGACACAAAGGGTGGGACACAAGGGGTAACAAGTGTGGACATGTTACTAATAACATGTCAAATTATATATTAACATTTGTTTTTTTCTTTTGAAGTAGACTCACTCACTCTCTCGCTCTCTCTCTCTCACCCTTTCTCACTCTCTCTCTCTCTCTCTCTCATCCTTTCTCACTCTCTCTCTCTCTCTCTCTCTCTCTCTCTCTCTCTCTCTCTCTCTCTCTCTCTCTCTCTCTCTCTCTCTCTCTCTCTCTCTCTCTCTCTCTCCCTCTCTCTCTCTCTCTCTCTCTCTCTCTCTCTCTCTCTCTCTCTCTCTCTCTCTCTCTCTCTCTCTCTCTCTCTCTCTCTCTCTCTCTCTCTCTCTCTCTCTCTCTCTCTCTCTCTCTCTCTCTCTCTCTCCCCCCCCATGTCTCTCACACATCTCCTCCTCCGTCACAGGTGCAGCAATATATAAGCAACTTCGGGGGTGACCCTGACCTGGTCACTGTCTTCGGCCAGAGCGCTGGAGGAGCCAGCTCCTCCTGGCTACAACTCACCCCCCTTACTAATGGTGAGTCATCCTTGACCCCCTTAATAATGGTGAGTCAACCTTCACCCCCTTACTAATGGTGAGAAACCCTTCAACACTTTACTAATGGTGAGTAACCCTTCACCCCCTTACTAATGGTGAGTCAACCTTCACCCCCTTACTAATGGTGAGTCATCCTTGACCCCTTACTAATGGTGAGTCACCCTTCACCCCCTTACTAATGGTGAGTAACCCTTCACCCCCTTACTAATGGTGAGTCACCCTTCACCACCTTACTAATGGTGAGTCACCCTTCACCCCCTTACTAATGGTGAGTAACCCTTCAACACTTTACTAATGGTGAGTAACCCTTCACCCCCTTACTAATGGTGAGTCAACCTTCACCCCCTTACTAATGGTGAGTCATCCTTGACCCCTTACTAATGGTGAGTAACCCTTCACCCCCTTACTAATGGTGAGTCACCCTTCACCACCTTACTAATGGTGAGTCACCCTTCACCACCTTACTAATGGTGAGTCACCCTTCACCCCCTTACTAATGGCGAGTAACCCTTCACCCCCTTACTAATGGTGAGTCACCCTTCACCACCTTACTAATGGTGAGTCACCCTTCACCACCTTACTAATGGTGAGTCACCCTTCACCACCTTACTAATGGTGAGTCACCCTTCACCACCTTACTAATGGTGAGTCACCCTTCACCCCCTTACTAATGGTGAGTAACCCTTCACTCCCTTACTAATGGTGAGTCACCCTTCACCCCCTTACTAATGGTGAGTCACCCTTCACCCCCTTACTAATGGTGAGTCACCCTTCACCCCCTTACTAATGGTGAGTCACCCTTCACCCCCTTACTAATGGTGAGTCACCCTTCACCCCCTTACTAATGGTGAGTCACCCTTCACCCCCTTACTAATGGTGAGTCACCCTTCACCCCCTTACTAATGGTGAGTCACCCTTCACCCCCTTACTAATGGTGAGTCAACCTTCACCACCTTACTAATGGTGAGTCACCTTCACCCCCCTTACTAATGGTGAGTAACCCTTCAACACCTTACTAATGGTGTGTCACCCTTCACCCCCTTACTAATGGTGAGTCACCCTTCACCCCCTTACTAATGGTGAGTCAACCTTCACCACCTTACTAATGGTGAGTCACCTTCACCCCCCTTACTAATGGTGAGTAACCCTTCAACACCTTACTAATGGTGAGTCACCCTTCACCCCCTTACTAATGGTGAGTCACCCTTCACCCCCTTACTAATGGTGAGTCACCCTTCACCCCCTTACTAATGGTGAGTCACCCTTCACCCCCTTACTAATGGTGAGTCACCCTTCACCCCCTTACTAATGGTGAGTCACCCTTCACCCCCTTACTAATGGTGAGTCACCCTTCACCCCCTTACTAATGGTGAGTCACCCTTCACCCCCTTACTAATGGTGAGTCAACCTTCACCACCTTACTAATGGTGAGTCACCCTTCACCCCTTTACTAATGGTGAGTCACCCTTCACCCCCTTACTAATGGTGAGTCACCCTTCACCCCCTTATTAATGGTGAGTCACCCTTCACCCCCTTACTAATGGTGAGTCACCCTTCACCCCCTTACTAATGGTGAGTCACCCTTCACCCCCTTACTAATGGTGAGTCAACCTTCACCACCTTACTAATGGTGAGTCACCCTTCACCCCTTTACTAATGGTGAGTCACCCTTCACCCCCTTACTAATGGTGAGTAACCCTTCACCACCTTACTAATGGTTAGTCACCCTTCACCCCTTACTAATGGTGAGTCACCCTTCACCCCCTTACTAATGGTGAGTCACCCTTCACCCCCTTACTAATGGTGAGTCACCCTTCACCCCCTTACTAATGGTGAGTCAACCTTCACCACCTTACTAATGGTGAGTCACCCTTCACCCCCTTACTAATGGTGAGTCAACCTTCACCCCCTTACTAATGGTGAGTCACCCTTCACCCCCTTACTAATGGTGAGTCAACCTTCCCCACCTTACTAATGGTGAGTCACCCTTCACCCCCTTACTAATGGTGAGTTACCCTTCACCCCCTTACTAATGGTGAGTCACCCTTCATCACCTTACTAATGGTGAGTCACCTTCACCCCCTTACTAATGGTGAGTCACCTTCACCCCTTTACTAATGGTTAGTCACCCTTCACCCCCTTACTAATGGTGAGTCACCCTTCATCACCTTACTAATGGTGAGTCACCCTTCACCCCCTTACTAATGGTGAGTAACCTTCACCCCTTTACTAATGGTTAGTCACCCTTCACCCCATTACTAATGGTGAGTAACCCTTCACCACCTTACTAATGGTTAGTCACCCTTCACCCCCTTACTAATGGTGAGTCACCCTTCATCACCTTACTTATGGTGAGTCACCCTTCACCCCCTTACTAATGGTGAGTCACCTTCACCCCCTTTACTAATGGTTAGTCACCCTTCACCCCCTTACTAATGGTGAATCACCCTTCACCCCCTTACTAATGGTGAGTCACCTTCACCCCTTTACTAATGGTGAGTCACCTTCACCCCCTTACTAATGGTGTGTCACCCTTTTGCCCTTTACTAATGATTAGTCACCCTTCTCCCCTTTCAATTGGTGAGTCACGCTTCACCCCCTTACTATTAGTTAGTTACCCCTCACCCCTTTACCCATTATGAGTCATCTTTCACCCCCCTTATTAATGGTGAGTCACCTTCACCCCCTTACTAATGGTGAGTCACCTTCACCCCTTTACTAATGGTGAGTCACCTTCACCCCCTTACTAATGGTGTGTCACCCTTTTGCCCTTTACTAATGATTAGTCACCCTTCTCCCCTTTCAAATGGTGAGTCACGCTTCACCCCCTTACTATTAGTTAGTTACCCCTCACCCCTTTACCCATTATGAGTCATCTTTCACCCCCCTTATTAATGGTGAGTCACCTTCACCCCCTTACTAATGGTGAGTCACCTTCACCTCCTGCCCATGGTGAGTCTACCTTACCTACAGGCTTGTCGCACACAACGTCCTGGATCACACTTGTCCTGGGTCACAGTGTCCTGGGGTCACACTTGTCCTGGGTCACAGTGTCCTGGGGTCACACTTGTCCTGGGTCACAGTGTCCTGGGGTCACACTTGTCCTGGGTCACAGTGTCCTGGGGTCACACTTGTCCTGGGTCACAGTGTCCTGGGGTCACACTTGTCCTGGGGTCACACTTGTCCTGGTCACAGTGTCCTGGGGTCACACTTGTCCTGGGTCACAGTGTCCTGGGGTCACACTTGTCCTGGGTCACAGTGTCCTGGGGTCACACTTGTCCTGTGTCACAGTGTCCTGGGGTCACACTTGTCCTGGGTCACACTTGTCCTGGGTCACACTTGTCCTGGGTCACAGTGTCCTGTGGTCACACTTGTCCTGGGTCACAGTGTCTTGGGGTCACACTTGTCATGGGTCACAGTGTCCTGGGGTCACACTTGTCCTGGGTCACACTTGTCCTGGGTCACACTTGTCCTGGGTCACACTTGTCCTGGGTCACACTTGTCCTGGGTCACAACAACGCCCTGGGGTCACACTTGTCCTGGGTCACACTTGTCCTGGGTCACAACAACGCCCTGGGGTCACACTTGTCCTGGGGCACACTTGTCCTGGGTCACACTTGTCCTGGGTCACAACAACGCCCTGGGGTCACACTTGTCCTGGGTCACAACAACGCCCTGGGGTTACACTTGTCCCGGGTCACACTTGTCCTGGGTCACAACAACGCCCTGGGGTCACACTTGTCCTGGGTCACACTTGTCCTGGGTCACAACAACGCCCTGGGGTCACACTTGTCATGGGTCACACTTGTCCTGGGTCACAACAACGCCCTGGGGTCACACTTGTCCTGGGTCACAACAACGCCCTGGGGTCACACTTGTCCTGGGTCACACTTGTCCTGGGTCACACTTGTCCTGGGTCACAACAGCGCCCTGGGGTCACACGTGTCCTGGGTCACACTTGTCCTGGGTCACAACAACGCCCTGGGGTCACACTTGTCCTGGGTCACACTTGTCCTGGGTCACAACAACGCCCTGGGGTCACACTTGTCCTGGGTCACAACAACGCCCTGGGGTCACACTTATCCTGGGTCACAAAAACGCCCTGGGGTCACACTTGTCCTGGGTCACAACAACGCCCTGGGGTCACACTTGTCCTGGGTCACACTTGTCCTGGGTCACACCAACGCCCTGGGGTCACACTTGTCCTGGGTCACAACAACGCCCTGGGGTCACACTTGTCCTGGGTCACAACAACGCCCTGGGGTCACACTTGTCCTGGGTCACAACAACGCCCTGGGGTCACACTTGTCCTAGGTCACAACAACGCTCTGGGGTCACACTTGTCCTGGGTCACACTTGTCCTGGGTCACAACAACGCTCTGGGGTCACACTTGTCCTGGGTCACACTTGTCCTGGGTCACAACAACGCCCTGGGGTCACACTTGTCCTGGGTCACAACAACGCCCTGGGGTCACACTTGTCCTGGGTCACACTTGTCCTGGGTCACAACAACGCCCTGGGGTCACACTTGTCCTGGGTCACAACAACGCCCTGGGATCACACTTGCCCTGGGTCACACTTGTCCTGGGTCACACTTGTCCTGGGTCACAACAACGCCCTGGGGTCACACTTGTCCTGGGTCACAACAACGCCAAGGGGTCACACTTGTCCTGGGTCACACTTGTCCTGGGTCACAACAACGCCCTGGGGTCACACTTGTCCTGGGTCACAACAACGCCCTGGGGTCACACTTGTCCTGGGTCACAGTATAAGGGCCTCGCGGCTGAGTGAATAGGGAACGGGGGTCGTAGTCCTAATGCCCGGGTTCGATTCTCGGTGAAGGCGGAAAGAAATGGGCAGAGTTTCTTTCACCTAGATGATCTGTTCACTTAGCAGTAAACAAGTACCTGGGAGTTAGGCAGCTGCTACTGGCTGCTTTCTGGGGATGTGTGTGTGTGTTTGTGTGTTAGAGAGAAATATGTGTAGAAGACATAACACAGGAAAAATAGATTGGTTAGAAAGGCGGGGTCCAAGAGCTAATAGGTAGACTTTGCAGACACAATTAGTAAATAGAATGATTGACAAGTATCATGCTGCCTCACAGCGCTGTGCTCCTCCGTCCACAGAGACAGCGCCTCAGAACAACGGTCGTCAACTGTTTCATCGCGTAATTCCCGAGAGCGGGTCGGCCCTCGAGGTCTGGACCCTGGACAGTAACCCTCAGGAGTCCTACGACTACATGGCCTCCCTCCTCAACTGCTCCAGCCTCGACTGGTCCTCCGAGGACAAGGTCGCCTGCATGAGGACCAGGACCTTCCAGGAGGTCACTTGGGCCTCACTTAAGATTTATGTAAGTTAGTTGTTTTGTGTGTGGGTGTCTAACCCCCCTAATTATATATATATATATATATATATATATATATATATATATATATATATATATATATATATATATATATATATATATATATATATATATATATATATATATATATATATATATATATATATATCCTATCTCCTATATCTCCTTCCACCTATCTCCTTTCTTCTCCATCTCCTACCCTTATCCATCTTTCTATCCCAAAATTCTGCCCGCCCTCCATATCCTAAGCCCTTCCTAGTACTATATAGTCGTAATGGCTTGGCGCTCTATCCTGATAGTTTCCTTCCCCCCTCTCTTAACATTCACCCTTCTCACCCGTTCTCTTACCTTCTCTACCCTGTGTCCCTCTCTCCCACCATCCCCCTCCTCCTCTCTCACACACACACAACATTTAATATTATGAAATACTGAAAAAGCTGCCAATAAATTTACGGAAAACAGAACTCGTGATTATATCTCTGAGAGAGAGAGAGAAGGAAGGGTGGGTGAAAGAAGGAACGAAGGAAGGAAAAGGAGGAAAGAGAGGAGATTATTTGAAAAGAGGAATGGAGAATTGGGAATGTTCCGAAGAGAGGGAAGGAGAGAGGGAGGGGGCCTGTTGGGGCGAGGAGTGTGAAGAAAGAAAAAGAGGGGAGGAATGGGAGAGATGAGAAGAGGAAAACGGATGAGGGGGATCTCGGCGAGAAAGAAAGAGGGAAGAAGATGGAGATGAGAGAGAGAAGGGAGGAATAGGGAAACAGAGAGGAAAGAAGAAAGATTAGGAGAGAGGGAGAAAAGTGGGTCAGAGAGTCCCGAACTCAGCCGGGTAAACACCCCACCCACCATACTTATATATCTCATATATTTATTATCTCATGGAGACCGGCCTTTATCAACAGGCTGATGATCGTAAAGTTGGAGGTCTAGGCTTCCGGGGGTTGAGTCCCGTGGTGCAGGAGGAGCTGGCCCCTCCCGCCAACCACAGCCTGGAGGTGGTCGTCCCCCAGCACCCGAGACTCATCCTGCAGCAGGGAGAGTTCCTGAGGGTGCCCGTCATGACCGGCAGCGTCCGCGACGAAGGATCGCTCATCATCGGCCGTAAGGATAGTCTTACCTTGTTGACAATGTCTTGTTGTTTAGGTTAACTGCATTGTGTGGTGGAACCTTAAGTCTGGTTTGTGGTGGAACCTTAAGTCTGGTTTGTGGTGGAACCTTAAGTCTGGCTTTTAATGTATCCTTAAGTATGGCTTATAATGGAGCCTCAAGTCTGGCTTATAATGGATCCTTAAGTCTGGCTTATAATGGAACATTAAGCCTGGATTTGGATGCAAAAATAAAAGTGTTAATAATAATAGTTGTCATAATTATATTTAAAAACACCTTTCCCATAACTATGATCTTATTAAAATTAATAATAATGACTATACTGATATTTATAATTAAGGTAATTAATATGATAATCAAATTTGATATCACTAAAGTGTTACTGAAAGTTAGGTAGACTGTCCCTGTGTCCCTAAGTGGTGTACCTGTCCTGGTGTCTCTAAGTGGTGTACCTGTCCTGGTGTCTCTAAGTGGTGTACCTGCCCTGGTGTCTCTAAGTGGTGTACCTGTCCCTGTGTCTCTAAGTGGTGTACCTGTCCCTGTGTCTCTAAGTGGTGTACCTGCCCTGGTGTCTCTAAGTGGTGTACCTGTCCCTGTGTCTCTAAGTGGTGTACCTGCCCTGGTGTCTCTAAGTGGTGTACCTGTCCCTGTGTCTCTAAGTGGTGTACCTGCCCTGGAGTCTCTAAGTGGTGTACCTGTCCCCGTAGCACACCACTAAGCCCGTGCTACTCTCCTCAACAGTCTCCTACAAGGACTACCTGTACCCCAACCATCACTACACCAACGACACAGAGTTTATGAGGGACAACGCTCTCTCCACACTCATCAATGCCTTTGGTAAGTTACAGTGACGCCGGTACATCAGTTCATTTGAATGATGTGTTAACATATTAACTGTCAAATTGCTTGTCAGATTTCTTTGCTGGTGTTTGGTGAATTGATCGCTAGATCGAGTGATTAATTTACTGATTCCCTGACTACATAGTTGCCCCATAGTTTACCCCACTGCCCCACTGCTAAACTGTGACTAACGTTAAGTATTTTCCGAGCTAATGAGCTTTTTAATTGGCTGAATATTTGATTCATTTATATATATTGTTTCCTAGATTAACTGCCTCTGTAATTGCTCGATTAATTAATTGATTGATAGTTTCATAACTGCTTGACTGACTGACTGACTGGTTGATTGACTGAATTCGTAACTGGTTAAGTGATAGATTAATTAACTGACCGCTTGATTGGTCGAGTAGGTGACTGTCAGATTGATGTCGTGCCCTGAGCCAGAGTGACAGGTTGGTGATCTCTCCCTAACACAGGTATTGATGACGCCAACGGAGCGGTCACCGACACAATGCAGGTGGCCTACCTTCCCCACGCCACCATGGGCGTCTGGAACACCATGGTCGGGGGCATGATTGATGTAAGTTGCTCTTGGGTGATTGATGTAAGTCAACCTTGGGTGATTGATGTAAGTCAACCTTGGGTGATTGATGAAAGTCAATCTTGGGTGATTGATGTATGTTAACCTTGAGTGATTGATGTAAGTTAACCTTCGGTGATTGATGTAAGTCAACCTTGGGTGATTGATGTAAGTTAACCTTGAGTGATTGATGTAAGTCAACCTTGGGTGATTGATGTAAGTTAACCTTGAGTGATTGATGTAAGTTAACCTTGAGTGATTGAAGTAAGTCAACCTTGGGTGATTGATGTAAGTCAACCTTGGGTGATTGATGTAAGTTAACCTTGAGTGATTGATGTAAGTCAACCTTGGGTGATTGATGTAAGTCAACCTTGGGTGATTGATGTAAGTTACTCTTGGGTGATTGATGTAAGTTAACCTTGGGTGATTGAGGTAAATCAACCTTGGGTGATTGATGTAAGTCAACCTTGGGTGATTGATGAAAGTTACTCTTGGGTGATTGATGTAAGTTACTCTTGGGTGATTAATGTAAGTCAACCTTGGGTGATTGATGTAAGTTACTCTTGGCTGATTGATGTAAGTTAACCTTGGGTGATTGATGTAAGTCAACCTTGGGTGATTGATGTAAGTCAACCTTGGGTGATTGATGTAAGTTAACCTTGGGTGATTGAGGTAAGTTACTCTTGGATGATTGATGTAAGTTAACCTTGGGTGATTGAGGTAAGTCAACCTTGGGTGATTGATGTAAGTCAACCTTGGGTGATTGATGTAAGTTACTCTTGGGTGATTGATGTAAGTTAACCTTGGGTGATTGAGGTAAGTCAACCTTGGGTGATTGATGTAAGTCAACCTTTTGTGATTGATGTAAGTTACTCTTGGGTGATTGATGTAAGTTACTCTTGGGTGATTGGTGTAAGTCAACCTTGGGTAATTGATGTAAGTTAACCTTGGGTGATTGATGTAAGTTAACCTTGGGTGATTGATGTAAGTCAACCTTGGGTGATTGATGTAAGTCAACCTTGGGTGATTGATGTAGGTCAACCTTGGGTGATTGATGTAAGTCAACCTTGGGTGATTGATGTAAGTTAACCTTGGGTGATTGATGTAAGTTAACCTTGGGTGATTGATGTAAGTTAACCTTGGGTGATTGATGTAAATCAACTTTGGGTGATTGATGTAAGTCAACCTTGGGTGATTGATGTAAGTTAACCTTGGGTGATTGATGTAAGTTAACCTTGGGTGATTGATGTAAGTTACTCTTGGGTGATTGATGTAAGTTAACCTTGGGTAATTGATGTAAGTCAACCTTGGGTGATTGATGTAAGTCAACCTTGGGTGATTGATGTAAGTAAACCTTGGGTAACTGATGTAAGTCAACCTTGGGTGATTGATGTAAGTCAACCTTGGGTGATTGATGTAAGTTAACCTTGGGTGATTGAGGTAAGTCAACCTTGGGTGATTGATGTTAGTCAACCTTCAGTGATTGATGTAAGTTACTCTTGGGTGATTGATGTAAGTTACTCCTGGGTGATTGATGTAAGTCAACCTTGGGTGATTGATGTAAGTCAACCTTGGGTGATTGATGTAAGTTACTCTTGGGTGATTGATGTAAGTCGACCTTGGGTGATTGATGTAAGTTAACCTTGGGTGAATGATGTAAGTTAACCTTGGGTGATTGATGTAAGTTAACCTTGGGTGATTGATGTAAGTCAACCTTGGGTGATTGATGTAAGTCAACTTTGGGTGATTGATGTAAGTCACCCTTGGGTGATTGATGTAAGTCAACCTTGGGTGATTGATGTAAGTTAACCTTGGGTGATTGATGTAAGTTAACCTTGGGTCATTGATGTAAGTTAACCTTGGGTGATTGATGTAAGTCAACCTTGGGTGATTGATGTAAGTCAACCTTGGGTGATTGATGTAAGTCAACCTTGGGTGATTGATGTAAGTCAACCTTGGGTGATTGATGTAAGTCAACCTTGGGTGATTGATGTAAGTCAACCTATGGGGATTGATGTAAGTCAACCTTGGGTGATTGATGTAAGTCAACCTTGGGTGATTGATGTAAGTCAACCTTGGGTGATTGATGTAAGTCAACCTTGGGTGATTGATGTAAGTCAACCTTGGGTGATTGATGTAAGTCAACCTTGGGTGATTGATGTAAGTCAACCTTGGGTGATTGATGTAAGTCAACCTAGGGTGATTGATGTAAGTCAACCTAGGGTGATTGATGTAAGTCAACCTTGGGTGATTGATGTAAGTCAACCTAGGGTGATTGATGTAAGTCAACCTTGGGTGATTGATGTAAGTCAACCTTGGGTGATTGATGTAAGTCAACCTTGGGTGATTGATGTAAGTCAACCTTGGGTGATTGATGCAAGTCAACCTAGGGTGATTGATGTAAGTCAACCTTGGGTGATTGATGTAAGTCAACCTTGGGTGATTGATGTAAGTCAACCTTGGGTGATTGATGTAAGTCAACCTTGGGTGATTGATGTAAGTCAACCTAGGGTGATTGATGTAAGTCAACCTTGGGTGATTGATGTAAGTCAACCTTGGGTGATTGATGTAAGTCAACCTTGGGTGATTGATGTAAGTCAACCTAGGGTGATTGATGTAAGTCAACCTTGGGTGATTGATGTAAGTCAACCTTGGGTGATTGATGTAAGTCAACCTTGGGTGATTGATGTAAGTCAACCTTGGGTGATTGATGTAAGTCAACCTTGGGTGATTGATGTAAGTCAACCTTGGGTGAGCTGTGGTTGGGTAAAGTAAACTATGACTGAGAATGCAGGTGACATTAGTGGGTCTCAAATAATGATGTGACTGACATATTTGATATTTTCGTCGGCCTGACTGACCCAAGTCGTGAGAGCCCCTTCAGTATGAGTTCTTCATTCTAAATTATACATCTGAAGTTTCATTCCTCAATGAGACAAAAGTTAATTACAAAAAAAATTACAAAATGTGAATTACAAACAATCTTCAATGTCTTCATAACTTTAAAAGTATAATTTCAGTTCCTGTCTGCATTTTCTATAATTTGTTATCCAATTCGTCAGCTCACCTCTTTTCCTCTATAGTTTATATTCCCAAGTATATTTAAATAATTTTGTCAGGGACAGACAGCCTGTGTGTGTATATTATATATATATATATATATATATATATATATATATATATATATATATATATATATATATATATATATATATATATATATATATATATATATATATATATATATATATATATATATATATATATATATACCCTCATAACCCTCCTCAGGAAACAATCCCACAACAGTTGACTAACTGTAACTTTCTTATTCACACGAATCATAATTCTGATCATCTTGCTCTAAGCAACCTAATATTCTGAGCTTTCTAACTCTCCAATTTGCTGATACTATTTACTGCCTCTTCACTATCACCAGGAATAGCGCCCCTGTCACCCTCCACCATCACCAACAATACCAGCCCTCTCACCCTCCACCATCACCAACAATACCAGCCCTCTCTCCCTCCACCATCACCAACAATACCAGCCCTCTCACCTTCCACCATCACCAACAATACCAGCCCTCCCTCCCTCCACCATCACCAACAATACCAGCCCTCTCTCCCTCCACCATCACCAATAATACCAGCCCTCTCTCCCTCCATCACCAACAATTCTCTCAAAGGTAGGACACCAGTAATATCTGTCTCTCATCTACAGATGGGCGGCGTGTTGTTTCTGAAGGCTGGCCTCTGGGAGGTTGTTCACCTCATCAACGCACAGGCACCCGACCTCCCAATCTTCTTCTACTCCTGGGAGTTCGAGGCTGACGATTCGCTCTTTCCTTGGATCTTCATGGCTATGCCTGACATTCCGGTGCCTGGAGGTGAGAGAGATACACAAAGAGAGAAAATATGAGAACGACGAACTGTGAGATCCAGAGAGAGAGAGAGAGAGATCCAGAGAGAGAGAGAGAGAGAGAGAGAGAGAGAGAGAGAGAGAGAGAGAGAGAGAGAGAGAGAGAGAGAGAGAGAGAGAGAGAGAGAGAGAGAGAGAGAGAGACAGAGAGAGAGAGACAGAGAGAGAGAGAGAGAGAGAGAGAGAGGAGCAGAGAAAGAGAGAGATCCAGAGAAAGAGAGATCCAGAGAGAGAGAGAGAGAGAGAGAGAGAGAGAGAGAGAGAGAGAGAGAGAGAGAGAGAGAGAGAGAGAGAGAGAGAGAGAGAGAGAGAGAGAGAGAGAGAGAGAGACAGAGACAGAGAGAGAGAGAGAAACAGAGAGAGAGAGAGAAGCAGAGAGAGACATTATAACAAATGGCCAACCGTTGACCTCTGCAGGTATCTCTCACGCCGACGAGTTGTTGTACCTGTTCCACCTGCCCGGGGACCTGGACGAGCGGCAGCGCACCATGGTCAGCCGCATGACCACACTCTGGACCAACTTCGCCAAGTACGGGTGAGTCACACCCGCTGTAACCACCCGGTACAGTTATCAAGGGGTTTGCAGCCACGGAGTGTTGGATATTAAGGGTTGTTTGATGTTGGACTTATGGCCTATTAACCTCGGGATGGTTATTAAAACCATCACAATAGCTCACTGCCCATCAGTATACATTAGTTTTTAGCAGAATTCAGAAGAAAAGTAAGCGTTATGTATGTATATATTTATATATATATATATATATATATATATATATATATATATATATATATATATATATATATATATATATATATATATATATATATATATATATATATATATATATATATATAACTGAAAACTCACACCCCAGAAGTGACTCGAACCCATACTCCCACAACTGGTATGTACAGGGACGCCTTAATCCGCTTGACCATCACGACCGGACATAAGGAAGTGATAGCCGAGGCTATATGAACCACTTCCCCGCCGGCACTCGGATGGTAATCTTGGGCATAGCATTTTATCAAATCACCTCATTCTTTGGGGCACACGTGAGGAACACAAATGCAAACAAGCCTGAATGGTCCCCAGGACTATATACAACTGAAAACTCACACCCCAGAAGTGACTCGAACCCATACTCCCACAACTGGTATGTACAGGGACGCCTTAATCCGCTTGACCATCACGACCGGACATAAGGAAGTGATAGCCGAGGCTATATGAACCACTTCCCCGCCGGCACTCGGATGGTAATCTTGGGCATAGCATTTTATCAAATCACCTCATTCTTTGGCGCACACGTGAGGAACACAAATGCAAACAAGCCTGAATGGTCCCCAGGACTATATACAACTGAAAACTCACACCCCAGAAGTGACTCGAACCCATACTCCCACAACTGGTATGTACAGGGACGCCTTAATCCGCTTGACCATCACGACCGGACATAAGGAAGTGATAGCCGAGGCTATATGAACCACTTCCCCGCCGGCACTCGGATGGTAATCTTGGGCATAGCATTTTATCAAATCACCTCATTCTTTGGGGCACACGTGAGGAACACAAATGCAAACAAGCCTGAATGGTCCCCAGGACTATATACAACTGAAAACTCACACCCCAGAAGTGACTCGAACCCATACTCCCACAACTGGTATGTACAGGGACGCCTTAATCCGCTTGACCATCACGACCGGACATAAGGAAGTGATAGCCGAGGCTATATGAACCACTTCCCCGTTCCTCACTTTGTGTTCCTCACGTGTGCCCCAAAGAATGAGGTGATTTGATAAAATGCTATGCCCAAGATTACCATCCGAGTGCCGGCGGGGAAGTGGTTCATATAGCCTCGGCTATCACTTCCTTATGTCCGGTCGTGATGGTCAAGCGGATTAAGGCGTCCCTGTACATACCAGTTGTGGGAGTATGGGTTCGAGTCACTTCTGGGGTGTGAGTTTTCAGTTGTATATAGTCCTGGGGACCATTCAGGCTTGTTTGCATTTGTGTTCCTCACGTGTGCCCCAAAGAATGAGGTGATTTGATAAAATGCTATGCCCAAGATTACCATCCGAGTGCCGGCGGGGAAGTGGTTCATATAGCCTCGGCTATCACTTCCTTATGTCCGGTCGTGATGGTCAAGCGGATTAAGGCGTCCCTGTACATACCAGTTGTGGGAGTATGGGTTCGAGTCACTTCTGGGGTGTGAGTTTTCAGTTGTATATAGTCCTGGGGACCATTCAGGCTTGTTTGCATATATATATATATATATATATATATATATATATATATATATATATATATATATATATATACATATATATATAAATGGAAATGTTCGTTTGTTCAAAATCGCTAATCTCCGAAAGTTCTTCAACGATTGCTTTGAAATTTTCACGCAACGTTCCATTCGTGTCCGAGTTGGTTTTTATATACAAAATATGTAGATGTCACGTCTGTGACGGCAAGAAACATGCTTTTTTTGTGAAAAACTATGTTTTTATGTGTTTTTCTTGTGAGGGAAATCTTCGAAACCTCTTTACCGATTGCTCTGAAATTTTGACACAGCATTGCATTCGAATAGACGAGTGTTTTTATATAACTACTATATACATGCCTCACCTATGACAAGAAAAAACATGCGTTTTTTTTTTTAAATAGCGCCATCCCGCCAAACACACACCGAAACTACGACGTTGGTACAACGTTCGAACAAGTTTTAACACTTCCTAACCAGTTATAACAACCAATATAGCAAGTTGTAACAACGTTCTAATACGTCATAAACACGTTAAGCCAAGATGTAACAGCTTTATTACAAGTTGTAATAAGCGGAAAATAGAGACAGTTTCGGTTTGTGTTTCCAGGGATATGTTGGACGTAAGAGCAACACATGCTGTACTCTCCGAAAGTTCTTCTCCGATTACTTTGAAATTTAGACTCATCGTTCCATTCGAATACGTGCATGTTTTTATATACCTACTATTTAGATGCCACACCTGTGACAGGTAAAAACATTTTTTGGGGGAAAAACAGCACCATCTGTTGCACGTAAGAGTAACACACGCTATTCAAAATACGTTACGATTTCATTTCAATGATTCCGATTGCATTGATAAATTGATTTTTCATAGATTTTGATTATTTTTCATTTGGATTTAATTCTTTTGTGTGACATTGCGTTGGAATTGAGCTGTGTTGTTTACCATAGTGTTCATTTTATGAGTATAGTTTATTTGATTCTTCTTTCATTGTTTTTCATTTCGTTTTTTTAACTGTTCTTATTTTTCAGTGCAATTGGTGGTGAAATTGAGCTGTGTCAATTGATCTACGTTTGAATTGAAATATTTCGTTAGTATTTTTAGGTTTTGTTTTGAAAACAGGAAAATGAAAAACACATTTATTTCACATCTGCAAATGTGCAACAAACAGCTATGAATCCACCGGCTACATTGTTAACTGCTTTCTTCACGTTATGTCAAAATGACGCGTTTGCGAAAACATTGCTGTATTCGGAAGTGCCTACGTATTACACATGGAATGCCAGTAGAAAATTATTTGAACGACGCAAACGAGGAGAGCGAGTCGACGGACAACCTGGCGTATTGATATAAACTACGATAGGCAGACTGTACACCGTGCATTCCAATCATGATGAATGCTTCTTTCTTCACATGCTGTTGGTAAATGTGCCTGGATCATCGTCTTCCAGCAATTGAGATTTGTCAATGGCGTAACAGATGTCACTTTCCGTAGTGCATGTCAAGCTCTGAATTTATTGGAGAACGACCGACACTGGGATGTATGTATTAATGACGCGCCCAACACGTCACATCCAAATCAAATTCGTGCGTTGTTTTCAATTATATTGACCACCGGCTCTCCTTCATCTCCAACAGAGTATGAGAGAAACACAAATCGCACATGGCTGAAGATATTGTCCGTCGAATACGGAAGGAAAATTCAAATATGAACATGGATTTCACAACGGAAATCTACAACGAGGCGTTGATGATGATTGAAGATTTGTGCTTAGAAATCGAGAACGAACAAAGTCCTCAATCAATTGGAAATGCCATCACCGAATCGATCTGCTGCTGCTTAGTTCGATGTAGAATTGCGTCGTGAACAAAGTTACAACACGGGTGATCTGTTGTCGTATGTGCAATCAAATATTCCTAAGCTAACGCTTGAGCCAAAAGGCATTTACAATCAAATAGTTCAAACTGTCAATAACGGGCTTGCAGAAATCTTCTTAGATGCGTCAGGAAGAACTGGTAATACCTTCCTAATTAGATTGATTCTGGCAGCATTTCGATCCCAAAATAGCATAGCCTCAGCTCTTGCATCGTCCGGAATAGCTGAGACATTGCTACCAGGTGGAAGAGTTAACTGCTACCTCGGCTTTGAAATTGCCATTGAACATGCAATTCATTGAAACTCCCACGTGCAACATTTCTAAAGCATCCGGCACACGAACCTAACAATATTATTCAGTCTAACATTCAAAGCGAGACAGCCACATACAAGTCCGTCGACACTGTTGAGGAAGCAGATGAAGCGGTTAATTATCAAACAGAGTTTTTTAATTCACTCGATCTGCCAGGGAGACCATCACACGTACGACAATTGGATATAGGCGTGCCAATTATCATGTTGCGAAATATCAACCAGCCAAAACTTTGCAGTGCTATGCGGCTTGCAGTAAAAAACTTAATCAGCGACGTCATAGAAGCAACAATCTTGACAGGACCTTTCAAAGGTGAAGATGTCCTCATTCCTCACATTACTATGATTCCAACAGATATGACATTTCAATTTAAGAGATTTTAATTTCCAATTCGTTTGGCGTTTGCAATCTCCATCAACAAAGCTCAAGGCCAATCTGTAGAATTGTGCAGTTTATATCTAGACACGGATTGCTTCTCACGTGGACAATTATATGTTGCGTGTTCTAGAGTCGGCAAACCAGACAATCTCTATATCTCCACAGACAATGGAACAGCAAAAAATATTCTATACCCACAAGCATTGTAAAATTAAACATGTTAGAAACGTGCGCTTTCTCATTTCTTTCTTTCCCACTTACCCAGACTGAGCCACAGCAACACGTGGCGGGTACTGCTAGTATATATATTTTACCGGTCTCCGTGGTGCAGTAGTAAGACACTCGCCTGGCGTTCCGAGAGCGCTATGTCATGGGTTCGTATCCTGGCCGGGGAGGATTTACTGGGCGCAAATCCTTAACTGTAGCCTCTGTTTAACTCAACAGTAAAATGTGTACTTGGTTGTAAAAACAATTCTTCGCGGCGGGGATCGTATTTCAGGGACCTGCCTGAAACGCTATGCGTACTAGTGGCTGTACAAGAATGTAACAACTCTTGTATATATCTCAAAAACAATATATATATATATATATATATATATATATATATATATATATATATATATATATATATATATATATATATATATATATATATATATATATATATATATATATATATATATATATATATATATATGTCGTACCTAGTAGCCAGAATGCACTTCTCAGCCTACTATGCAAGGCCCGAGTTGCCTAATAAGCCAAATTTTCATGAATTAATTGTTTTTCGACTACCTATCCTGCCTAACCTAACCTAACCTAACTTTTTCGGCAACCTAACCTAACCTAACCTATGAAGATAGGTTAGGTTAGGTTAAGTAGGGTTGGTTAGGTTCGGTCATATATCTTCGTTAATTTTAACTCCAATAAAAAAAAATTGGTCTCATACATAATGAAATGGGTAGCTTTATCATTTCATAAGAAAAAAATTAGAGAAAATATATTAGTTCAGGAAAACTTGGCTTATTAGGCAAATCGGGCCTTGCATAGTAGGCTGAGAAGTGCATTCTGGCTACTAGGTACGACATATATATATATATATATATATATATATATATATATATATATATATATATATATATATATATATATATATATATATATATATATATATATATATATATATATATATATTAGCGCATACTTCTAGGTGTATATATTCTTTTATCAAGATTTTCTCTGCTACGCACGACAACTTACTCTGCTTCAGTGTTTTACACAGGTAGGTAGAGGAGCAGACGATTTCATACTCCTGTGTGAGGATAATAGTTCCCCCCTTCCCATTGCTCATGGTAAGCCTTATCCTACTTGATATATCCTGGAACACAACCCGGAATCGGTTAATAACCAGGCACCCAATTACTGCTAGGTGAACACGGTCGAACAGTTCTATCTAACCAATCCTAGAAAAACCTTGGCTCCCAGTAAATCCTCTCTGGCCGGGATTCGATCCCAGACCAAATTTCTCGCGAGGTGTGGGACGAGTGACACCTCTACACCACCAGTGACGTAACCTCTTCCTCTGCTACCCGCTTCCAGAGCCTAAAGTTAACACACACGTCTTCAAGCATTGAATAAATAAAGGTAATTAAGTTAGGAAAAGTTGTGTGAAATTCCGGTTGTGTTTCGGAGAGCTTCGGGATCCTAGTGGGGGCAGTATCACGCCAGGTTGAAATTTTTTTACCATGTGGTGGTATAGTTGATTACGGCGCGTCTGAGAACATCCCGTGCGTAAGTTCGAACCCTCATCAAGGCCCTTGTGGATGTGTCCGTTGTCAACACGTTGCCTGAATAATCAGCATTAAGATCTATTGTGACGTTGTTGACAAAACTCATTAAAACTCTGATTGTTGGCAGGAACCCGACACCTGACGGAGCACAAGGCGAGGGTGAGAAGTGGGAGGGTGACATAGAGAAATGGCTGCCCTTCTCCCTCTCTCAGCCAAACTTCATGCTCGTCTCAGACAACTTCACAGTCCAAGAGGACTTTCTCACACGTTGGAATTACCACAGAGACACAGTTGAACCCACCACCACCCTCAAGGTACGTACTGATTTTTTTTTAGTAAAATTAGTTGTTTATTATTATTATATATATATATATATATATATATATATATATATATATATATATATATATATATATATATATATATATATATATATATATATATATATATATATATATATATATATATACTCTCTCTAGCTGGAAGAAGGGGGACCCATAGCCTCGGAGGAAACCACGCATAACGCATTAGAGGGAATGTTTAGATCCCCTCCAATACAGTTTCTGTGTGCTTTTCTCCTACCACCCCGTTCCTTTTTTATTTTTTGTGCTTTATTATGTATTTGATGGTTACAAGATATACATGGGTTGATACAAAAATAATAATACAAAAAAGTGCTTAAAGGTTATGGATCTCTTGAAAAACACGACAATGGGAAACACTGATGAATGTCACAGACGGGTTCGATCATTGTTGCAAGTCAAACACTTCTTCGAATTCCTCTGAAGTTGGACTAGTGCCCAAGAAGCAACAGGCATTTCCCCTCTGAATCGCAACACTGAGGCGCTGGAACAAGAAACTTTTTGCTCTCTGGTCTTTTGTAGCGCTGATCAATTTGTCCCCCCATTCATTCAGGAACTTCAATGCACATTTTCCCCTCGAACCGAGGGTCTCCGAGCCGATCGGAACAAAGCTGTAGCAGTGTGCCAGACCTCTATATTTAATAATTTTCTGCGATTCCCTGAAAGAAGCAGCACCAAAGGTTTCACGTGTGCTGTAGTGGAGGTAGGTACTGGCCAGTGTGGCAGCGCACGTGTAGTCCCATACCACTTGCTTACCATCCTTCCAAGGTAACAAGGTGACCCCATCAGGGCGCTTCTGAGGGTCGTTAGGTCTGGATATGTGTGGTTCTCTTTGTGCCGCGCAGCGGGCTGTGGCGAGGCTCCTGTTGATGGTGTCGTTGACTTCTTCATGTCTTGCAATTTTACCCTGTGACACACACACACACACACACACACACACACACACACACACACACACACACACACACACACACACACACACACACACACACACACACACACACACACATATATATATATATATATATATATATATATATATATATATATATATATATATATATATATATATATATATATATATATATTTATTATTAGTATATTTTGGTAGCAGTCTTTCCTGTAGACATATATTATTAAATATGACCGAAAAAGTAAGATTAATAATTCTAACACGAATTTTCTCAATCTTTCGTACATTTCTTTTCACTGTTGGAGGTAAATCAAAAATCAATTCTCCAAAATTCATTTTTATTTCTAGTCTGACGCGACACGAGCGCGTTTCGTAAAACTTATTACATTTTTAAAGACTTTAGTTTACAAATACACAACTGAATAGAACTTACACATCTCCGATTTTATATCTACATTTGAGTGAGGTGGATGGGGTGAGGTGGCATTAATAGGGTATTAATTTCATCAACACAAGACAGAACAAGAGGTGGCATTAATAGGGTATTAATTTCATCAACACAATCAAGTCTCCAAAGGAATTTGTTGACTTACTGCGGGGCACACGGGCCACAGGGATAAGAGCCTCGGTGGACGTAGAATCGCTGTTTACCAACGTACCTGTGGATGAGATCATCGGGATGATAGCCGACAGAGTGTATCGTGATCCAGCCT
The DNA here is from genome assembly GCF_040958095.1 of Procambarus clarkii. Lineage (NCBI taxonomy): Eukaryota > Metazoa > Arthropoda > Malacostraca > Decapoda > Cambaridae > Procambarus > Procambarus clarkii. The sequence continues at coordinate 23,739,281 of NC_091191.1, read as the reverse complement.
GTACTCCTCTTGACATACCAGAAAATATTCTGAGGAAACTACTCCAAGCTTGTACTAAAGAGGCACCCTTCTTGAGCCCGGATGGGCACATGTATAAGCAAGTAGATGGGGTCGCCATGGGTTCTCCCCTAGGTGTCCTGTTTGCAAACTTCTACATGGGTACCATCGAGCAAAAAGTCTTAGTCGACATGAACTTGAAACAGGCCATATATATTGCAGGTATGTTGACGACATTTTTACACAGGTACCTGATGTCAGACATCTGCAGGAGCTGAAGGAGGCATTTGAGCAGAATTCCGTGCTGCGTTTCACTTACGAGATGGAAAAGGATGGGAAGCTGCCCTTTCTAGATGTAACAGTCATGGAAAAGAGCGGAGGTTTCCACACTGCAGTCTACACTAAGAAAACGAACATGGGAATGTGCCTAAGTGCCAACAGCGACTGCCCAGACAGGTACAAGAGGAGTGTTGTTAACGCATATGTCGACCGAGCTCTCAGCCACAGCTCAGAATGGAAGCAAGTCGACGAAGAACTCTGTAGGGTAGGGCAGGTCCTAGTCAACAACGGCTTCTCCAATGGTTTCGTCGAAGACATCATAAGAAGGAAAGTGAAACGCCATGCAACCTCTGAAGAGACAACTAACACAACACCTATACCCCCTATTAAACTATTTTACAGGAACTTCTTTTCCACAGCTCATAAAACGGAGGAAAGGGTCCTGAAAGATATTGTTAATAGAAACGTTATCCCTACAGACAAAAATCAGAGGATACAACTGACGATTTACTATAAAACCAGAAAAACGGCCAGCCTACTCATGAGAAACTCTCCAGACACAAAACAGTAGGCTTTAAAAGAGACTAACGTCGTCTATGCCTTCAAATGTCCTCTTGGGGACTGTAAACTCCAAAAAACCCAGTATATAGGCAAGACAACAACATCTCTTTCTAGGCGTTTAACGATGCATAAGCAACAGGGCTCCATTAAGGAACATATAATCTCTTCCCACAACCAAACCATCGCCAGAGAAATCCTAGTAAACAACACAGAAATCATCGATAGATACAGCGATAGCAGGCGGCTTGACGTTTGCGAGGCACTACACATCAAGAAGTCAACACCAGCAATCAACGGCCAATTAATGCACAACTATATTCTACCCACCTCAAGACTCCGCTCCAATACAGAAGCATCAAGAAATATGGACCAATAGGCTTTCTACAAACACTTCTATTCAATACCCATTGTTTCGTGTTCTGTCTTGTGTTGATGAAATTAATACCCTATTAATGCCACCTCTTGTTCTGTCTTGTGTTGATGAAATTAATACCCTATTAATGCCACCTCACCCCATCCACCTCACTCAAATGTAGATGTAAAATCGGAGATGCGTAAGTTCTATTCAGTTGTGTATTTGTAAACTAAAGTCTTTGAAAATGTAATAAGTTTTACGAAACGCGCTCGTGTCTCGTCAGACTAGAAATAAAAATGAATTTTGGAGAATTGATTTTTTATTTACCTCCAACAGTGAAAAGAAATGTACGAAAGATTGAGAAAATTCGTGTTAGAATTATTAATCTTACTTTTTCGGTCATATTTAATAATATATATATATTTATATATATATATATATATATATATATATATATATATATATATATATATATATATATATATATATATATATATATATATATATATATATATATATATATATATATATATATATGTCGTACCTAATAGCCAGAACGCACTTCTCAGCCTACTATTCAAGGCCCGATTTGCCTAATAAGCCAAGTTTTCATGAATTAATGTTTTTTCGTCTACCTAACCTACCTAACCTAACCTAACCTAGCTTTTTTTGGCTACCTAACCTAACCTTACCTATAAATATAGGTTAGGTTAGGTTAGGTAGGGTTGGTTAGGTTCGGTCATATATCTACGTTAATTTTAACTCTATTAAAAAAAAATTGACCTCATACATAGAGAAAAGGGTTGCTTTATCATTTCATAAGAAAAAAATTATAGTAAATATATTAATTCAGGAAAACTTGGCTTATTAGGCAAATCGGGCCTTGAATAATAGGCTGAGAAGTGAGTTCTGGCTACTAGGTACGACATATATATATATATATATATATATATATATATATATATATATATATATATATATATATATATATATATATATATATGTCGTACCTAGTAGCCAGAACGCACTTCTCGGCCTAATATGCAAGGCCCGATTTGCCTAATAAGCCAAGTTTTTATGAAATAATTGTTTTTCGACTACCTAACCAACCTAACCTAACCTAACCTAACTTTTTCGGCTACCTAACCTAACCTAACCTAAAAAGATAGGTTAGGTTAGGTTAGGTAGGGTTGGTTAGGTTCGGTCATATATCTACGTTAATTTTAACTCCAATAAAAAATAATTGACCTCATACATAATGAAATGGGTAGCTTTATCATTTCATAAGAAAAAAATTAGAGAAATTATATTAATTCAGGAAAACTTGGCTTATTAGGCAAATCTGGCCTTGCATAGTAGGCCGAGAAGTGCATTCTGGCTACTAGGTACGACATATATATATATATATATATATATATATATATATATATATATATATATATATATATATATATATATAAGTTATGAGGATTTTCAATGCATAAATTACGTAGTCACCTTCAGGTCAAATATTTAAGATACAGGTTAACTGTTTATATTCAATAATAATGTTATTATTAAGTCCTCCCCAACACATACGATCACAGAACTGATGTATAACTCCTCATCTTCCCCTTCTTCAGCCCCCGACCCCGACTCTCCAGCCGGAGATGGTCAGGAAGGCTGACTACGACCAGCAGGTGAAGGAGAAGAAACACTTCCAGATCGCCACCGGTGTCCTGGGAGGCCTGGCTGCCTGCGCGCTCTGCGTCCTTGCAGTCCTCTTGTTTAGGAAGAGAAACGTGAAAGATGATGTACGGTGTTGACGACGGTGTTCCTTGTCATGCAGCTGTTGATGTGTTGACGACGGTGTTCCTTGTCATGCAGCTGTTGATGTGTCGACGACGGTGTTCCTTGTCATGCAGCTGTTGATGTGTTGACGACGGTGTTCCTTGTCATGCAGCTGTTGATGTGTTGACGACGGTGTTCCTTGTCATGCAGCTGTTGATGTGTCGACGACGGTGTTCCTTGTCATGCAGCTGTTGATGTGTCGACGACGGTGTTCCTTGTCATGCAGCTGTTGATGTGTCGACGACGGTGTTCCTTCCCTTGCAGCTGTTAATGTGTTGACGGCGGTGTTCCTTGTCATGCAGCTGTTGATGTGTTGACGACAGTGTACCTTCACTTGCAGCTGTTAATGTGTTGACGGCGGTGTTCCTTGTAATGTAGCAGTTGATGTGTTGACGACGGTGTTCCTTCACCTGCAGCTGTTAATGTGTTGACGGCGGTGTTCCTTGTCATGCAGCTGTTGATGTGTCGACGGCAGTGTACCTTCACTTGCAGCTGTTAATGTGTTGACGGCGGTGTTCCTTGTAATGTAGCAGTTGATGTGTTGACGACGGGGTTCCTTGTCATGCAGCTGTTGATGTGTTGACGATGGGGTTCCTTGTCATGCAGCTGTTGATGTGTTGACGACGGTGTTCCTTGTCATGCAGCTGTTGATGTGTTGACGACGGTGTTCCTTCACCTGCAGCTGTTAATGTGTTGACGACGGGGTTTCTTGTCATGCAGCAGTTGATGTGTTGACAGGGTAGTTCTTTCACATGCAGTCACCTCTCAACAGCTAGTTTATGTTTGATAGAGTGAGCTGCAGTGAAGCTGTGTCTGGGATATTAACTTTGTGAACTACGTAAATTAGAAAGCAGACCCGCCACACATATTGTGTTAGAGAGTCTGGATGTAAATAATGAATTGATTGAATTATATTCTCACTTGATGTATAATACTGATGACTTATACTTAATAACTTTAAGTAGCTGGAGCTTCAAATTAAATGTGAGTGTCATGTAATCAATCTTATCATGTGTTTAGAGATTAATGCACCCATGGCATCTTTGAGTCGGGCGATCCTCCATAGATAAAAAGATTTAATTGCATATGTATCTGCAACATATTTAACATGTTTAGTAGAGCACATATTTCTAGTAATTTCTACATCTAATATGTTATTTGATTGATTATATATAAATATTTGTTGGTAACTTTATTATAAGTTGATATATATTGGTACTTAGTGATATAACCATCAATGAATTTGGTTATGGGAAGCAGTGGCTAACCAACGTTGATTGTAAGCGCAAGATTGGAAATATATAGAAGATAACGAGACTAAACACGTACTCAACAGTCACAACAGCAGCAACACGGTTCTGTTGCTGCTGTTGTACTCTTTGTGCTGGATAGCACATTAGCTATTTTGTGCTAATGTGCTTAGTTATTTTGTGCTATTGTACTATCCAGTCTCTTTTTATAAAGCCTCTTGCAGCTTTCTGATCATTTCTACTCCCCTCACAGTAGTTTAGACATTGCTATTACCATCTCGTCCAATCTTTTAAGATAGTCATTAGGATATTTTTGGACATTTTATTTATTTTTATTTTTATTTAAATCTATTAACATAATGGCAGCTCTGTGGCCCCTTCTAGATACTGGCGTAGCAGGGTCATGCGATTAACTTGACCAACCCGGGGTAAATAGTTGCTTGCCCAGATCTTATAGGTCACGATATCACAGCTAAATCACGAGATCGACTTCTGCTCGCTAGGATATCAGAAATAAAGTGCTAGATCCAGTCAGAAGAAATCAGAAATTCTTTCCGTGATTTCACAGAATGAATCTTTTTATTCACAGTATCAGAAATCAGAAAGAGGCTTTACTTGCGTGTGTGTTAACCGGTGCCTCGCTGCAACATTTAGAAGATGGCAACAGTAAGGGCCGCCTCTTGTGGTCCTCCACTTTCTTGACGCAGGAGAAGGCAACAAGACATGGCGCAGATGGGTAATGAATATTGGTAAAGAGTTGAACTGATGTGTCAAAAGATGCAAAAGAAGTGTCAAGCTCCCAGTTGTGACGGAAGTTGGCGTTCAAAACACAAGTACTTTTTGGGCGGAAGAAACCAAGAAGTGTACTATCTACTTAAATCTAAAAAGTTGCGCAATAAGACCTATTTGGAACATATCGAGGAATTTACTTCTACCATCTTAAGAGCAATGGCAGACATACACTCATGTTGGTGCCTGGCAACTGTGTTGGTGCCTGGCGGCTGTGTTGGTGCCTGGCAACTGTGTTGGTGCCTGGCGGCTGTGTTGGTGTAAGTATATGATGCGAGTCATTTATTAATTTATGTTTCCCTTATTGTGAGTGCCACTTATTAGTGATAATATTAACATAGATTAGAATGTTATTCTTTGCCCTGATACTTGACTCATTGATGTGTTTTTCCTTGCGGGTTGATACACAGAATTCTTTGCTTCTTGTACACAGGCCAACTTACCAGAAGGCTTATATATTTGCGTATTTATTCATTCTGTTTACTGTGCAACTGTGTATATATTGTCATGTGTGACTATTAGTGTTGGCGATTATTAATAATGTGGTATTTTAGTGCAACACACCAGCAGCAAGGTATGTGTAATTATAGTGTGAATGTTGATTATATAGAACACACTAAGACTCTCGCCCTTGTTAATATTTACTCCTGCGGTATTTATTTTCCAGGACACGTAACATTTGTTGTTTCATTATTATACGTATTAAGTGTCCATCCTGTGTATTATTATCCTGGCCAAGCTGGAGTCTGGTGACGAGGATCCTCGCAGCTGGTGACGAGGAGCCTCACTGTTGGCGACGAGGAGCCTCGCTCCTGTTGACGAGGAGTCTCGCTGCTGGCGACGAGGAGTCTCGCTGCTGGCGACGAGGAGCCTCACTGCTGGCGACGAGAGTAGTGAATAAGGAGACAAATCGTGAATTGATTTTCAGATCCGATTGGCCACTGCCATGCCGACTCGACTGCTGGGGGGGGATTCGTGCAAAAAGCGGTTGGGTTAGGGCACACTCGGCGCGCACCTGGATAGATGGTGGGGTGGGGTGGTGGTCCACGTCCCCCTGGGCTCCCAAACCCACCTCCCATGGGCGGGCCTGAGAGACTCGTGAGACTATCCTAACCATTTTTTTCACAAAGCTGCCCCGGGATGTAGCATGTGTAGGGGGCATAAGTAGGGGGGTCCCTTACTTATGTATGGTTCAGAGGACGAATGTTCAATAGATAAAAAAAAAACACTGGTGAAAGGAATATAACAGTTATTTTGGAGTATTTTAATAGCGCTAGTATGTGAGTGTGTGTGTGTGTTTTTTTATGTAAATACAATATATCTGTTTCTAATTCCTACTGAGAAGTGTGTCTGAAATAAAGGGTTTCCCCCCTATATTTGGTAAGGTTTTAATAATCAGGTAAGAAATTAAATGAGAACAAAGACTCGAGTTATATTTTTGCTAGTTTCCCCAGATATATGTTCCATTTTCTTTAAATTTTGTTCTAGAGAAAACATCTGGTCAGTGATAGCCTGAAGCCATATTGGGTCTCCAGAAGAAAAATTCACCCAGCGTTGCGGGTGTCACATGACCTGACGTCATCAATAGGGGCCCCCTACCTACGAGTGACCCTGTGGGGTCAAGTAAACTTACAAAGAACAAGTTGGATATTTAGTTGTAGTAAGCCTTATCTTAAATTTACATGATACTGTAGGGGTACATTGACATGAAGGGCGAACTGTAGAACAGGGGCCAGATTCACGAAGGTACTTACGAAGGTTTTTCTTCTTGATGGCTACGTCGGTATTTAGGTAGCTACACTAAGTCGAAAAACCTTAGGTCAGGGATCTAAGTGTGGTGTCGACCACTCATAGCTTTACGTAAATTGGATAAACTCAATTTTTCTCTACTACATAACACTGGTATCGATTTTAAGATTTTGGAAAATAAACAAAAGATTATAGCAATTGAATCTCGTGAAGAGGAGTCCTTCGTGTAAGTTATATATGCCTTCTCTGCTTAAAACTTTGAGTAAATATGTCTTTTATGATATTAGAATTAGTTTTATAATAGCAAGATATTATATCAGTAGTTATTAAGTAAATAAACACTGGTGAACATGAAATATGAGAGAAGGCGATGAGCCCTGCCTGATGGGATCATTTACTGTCACCAAATGCTCCTGTTCACCTAGTAGTAAGGGAGTACCTTAGCTATACATACCCATTTCAAATTTATTTAGTTTGGTTTTATTTTGAAATTAAATATGGGTGAGACATAAAATAAAAATATGCTGCACAAATAATGTTAGGTAAGGAGAAGAGTAAAAATGTCAAAAACTTTATTCATTAAATACTTAAAGTTATTTTTATGACTATATGGACTATTAATTAAAAAAGAGAGAGGGAAGTAGGGGTCCAAGACCTCTTCCTGTTACACAACTTGGGTGTGGAACAAGTAATTATCAAAAGAAGGCACCATGCCAGGAAGGCTATGTAGCAGTAAGGCAGTGAGGTGAGGCAGCTACTTGTTTGAGAAATGCTTATTTTATTTACCTTATAGGCTGAGGCAGCTTATTTTATTTGAGGAATACTCAGCTGATTCCTCTACATTTAGTATGGAACAAATTTGTGTCCAAGACCTCTTCCTGTTACACAATTTGACTGTGTGTATCCAAACTAGAAGTGCTCTACAAATCAAGGGACCCAGAATGTGGAATAACCTCCCGAATAATGTCAAAGGCTGTACCTCTCTCAACCAGTTTAAGAGTAAAACCAAGTACTACCTAATTAACTCCATGTAACCTACCTTACCCCCTAAATGTCAACTCATGTCTTGCTATTTTTTAAACAATGCTGTTCACCAACGTGTACAATTGCTGATTTGTGCTATGTTACCCCCCCTTTTTTTTATTCCTTCTTTCAACACAATTTATACCTAATCCCCATTACTATTAAGTTTTAGTCTGTGTTTTTTCCCCACACCTTGCCCGAAATGCTATGAGTATTAGTAGCTTTAGGTATTGTATGTACTAGCTCTGTCTATAAATCCATCATCATGTTTGTAAATCAACTGTATGTACTTTTCCTGAATAACATTTATTTATTATTATTTATTTATTAATCAGTAAGTGTTAAAAGAAGGCACCAAGCTGGGAAGGCTATGTAGCACCATTGTGTGTAACAATAAACCAATTTTTTTTTTAACAAATAATGCACCTGTATGGTAAAACAAATCCTGTCAGCTGTAAAAATATTGATGCAGTTATTTAAATAAAAAATATAATGAAAGAAATATTACTGGTTCATTTTTATCCTATTTTCCTATCTTTTTGTACTGTACAGTATATCCAAGGAAATGAAAAATTGAGACATAATGCACAATTTAATGAATGATTAGCATGGATTAGCAGTTCAAAAGAAATATGACTATTACATATCAACATGAGATCTTAATGATCCATGGTTAACATGATTTAATAAGGATAATACAGTACTGTATTTGTAATAATACAAACTATAATTTAAATCTTTATTACTGATTTTTTTTATTAAGAAGATTAGGTATACACAGCAATGTGCTGCTACCCTATTCTATATGGAATATTACACAGTGTAGATAAAAAACTAGCTATAAGTTTATCTAATACTCCCATCTCACAGGATGGTTAGACATAAATGGAATCAGTTTAGAAAATACCAGCCTCAATGCAAAAACAAATCAACTCTGACTAAACACCTCTTTGCAATTTTCACAAGAGGTAAGCACTGAATCATGGAAACATTATATTATAATTACTCTCACCAGTTTCTACAAGACTCCTCTCAAACAATGTATTTTTTAACATGTTTAGGTGTACACAGCAATGTGCTGCTTCCCTATTCTGTATGAAGGACCACACAGTGTAGATAAAAAACCAGCTACAAGCTCATCCAACATCCTCACCTCACAGGATGGCCAGTCATACATGTAATCAGGAGAGAACAAAATACTTAAAGCTGATCTATTAGCCTCCACTGGCAAAATCTGGGTGCAGCACAAGAATATCTTCCAATATTCCTGAGTGAATGAAGACTTAATCAAACTAGAAATGCTCTACAAATCAAGAGACCCAGAATATGGAATGACCTTCCCAACCATGTTAAAGACTGTACCTCTCTCAACCAGTTTAAGATAAAAACGAAGCACTACCTAATAAATTCCCTGTAACCTACCTTACCCCTCTATTGTCAACCCATGTCTGTTTTTTTTTTAAACAACTCTGTCGACCTAATTGTATTTGTGCTGCTTTTTCACCCATGTTCCCCCCTTTTTTATCTCTATTTTTATTTGTTCTCAACACATTTTATTCTTTATACTCAATTAGTATTAAGCTTTAGTCATTTGTGTTTTTCATACCCGAAACGCTTTGCATAATAGTGGCTTTAGGCATTGTATGTACTAGCCCTATCTATAAATCCAACATTCTTTGTAAAATCTCTTGTATGTATGTACCTTACCTAAATAAACATTTATTTATTTATTTATAAGTAATTGCAGAGCTCAAAGTACTTCGTACCATTTGGTATGAAGTCACTGATAACAGGGTAATTACAGATATAGTGTTGGAGAGTATGTTCTCTCAAGTAGGACTGAAAACATATGTTTTTTCCACCAAGAGGGCTATAAACCCATGAAACCGCCTACCCGCTGAAGCCGTAAATGCCAAATTCCAGCTAAAAAATATCCTTAAGACAATTGGCGGGTCCTTTAACAAGCCGCCGGCTTTCTGTCCTCGTCGAGGCCACTAGACAGTTAGTGGTTGTCATGTTCACAGAAAATGGTACCATCCGTTTTCTATGTGCGGCGGCTGAGACGCCAGTAGAAAGAGGTAAACAAGAGAGCGTACAGGACGCTACCAGCTTGGAAGCTACTAGTCGTGTATCAGTTTAAGTATTAAAGTCAATAACCAAGCAATGGCTTTATATCAACCCTACAACCTAGACTTCCTTAGTAATACACAACACCACACTGGCGACGAAGATGAACTGTAAACGCAGGTATTTGTTCAGATTAAAACACAAGGGAGAAGCATGCTGTCTCGCCTGGAGGAGGAAGAGAAGCTGTCTGTGAGCACCATACGCTATGTTGTGTGCTAACCAATGCTGTGTGCTAACCGATGCTGTGTGCTAACCAATGCTGTGTGCTAACCAATGCTGTGTGCTGCCCAAGCTGTGTAATGAGGAATCTGGAAATTTGCTGACGCTGTGTACAAAACGATGCTTTGATGCTGTATACAAAACCCGATGTTATGTATACGAAACGCGCTCTGTGCTACAATTCTTCACGCTGTGAACTGACTGCTGTACCAACTGCTGCACCAACTGCTGTACCAACTGCTAACAACTGCTGTGCCAACTGCTGACAACTGCTGTGTTGCTGTGAGTAGGAACACCACATGTACACAAGGGCTAGGTAAGCAGTCAGTTGCTGCTGTATTGTGCACTGCTGTGAAATTTTGCATTAAAATGCTTGTATGCTTTACAAAATTAAAGTAATTACAGTGAATTCTTAACTAACATATACAGTGCAGTAAGTGTTTAATATTCTGAGGAACATTTAAGTGATAAGTTTACATTTATACAGTAAAAATGGCAAATATACCTCAGTTTCCTGCATTTGATCCTGACTTTGACCAGACAAACCTGTCACAGAGGTGGACCAAATGGCTTAAAAGGTTTGAAAATTTGTTGATAGTTTCTGACATCAAAAGTGCTGAAAGAAAGCGTGCCTTTCTACTTCATTATGCAGATGATAGAGTTTGTGACATCTTTGACACACTGAAAGACACTGGTTATCTTGAGGTTATCTTGAGATAATTTCGGGGCTTTAGTGTCCCCGCGGCCCGGTCCTCGACCAGGCCTCCACCCCCAGGAAGCAGCCCGTGACAGCTGACTAACACCCAGGTACCTATTTTACTGCTAGGCAACAGGGGCATAGGGTGAAACAAACTCTGCCCATTGTTTCTCGCCGGCGCCTGGGATCGAACCCAGGACCACAGGATCACAAGTCCAGTGTGCTGTCCGCTCGGCCGACCGGCTCCCCGGTGGTGACAAAGATTATGACATTGCCAAAGCCAAATTAACTGAACATTTCAAACCAAGGCAAAATACTGCAATGGAAATTATGCATTTCAGGAGAGCAAAACAACTCTCTAATGAAACTGTGGATCAATACCACACACGTTTGCAGGGTTTAGCAGTCCATTGTGAGTTTGCTGATGTTGACAAAGAAATCAAACAGCAAATAATTGAGACATGCAAATCTACACGTCTCCGTCGAAGAGCTCTAGAACTTGTTGATGATGAAAGTTCTCTTACCAAGATACTGGATATTGCTCGTCGAATGGAAGATGCTGCACGCGATGCTCGTGTCATGGAGTGCAGTGCCAATAACGGTTCTGCCACTGTTACTAACAGTGATGAGGTACATAAGGTTCAGGGAGGACACCGTGATCATAGAAGATATCATGGCAAACCTAACAGTAAATTAAGCCGAGAACCACATCACAACTGGAGTCATGGAACAAGACTCAAGCAGTCACAACGACCCACATCAGAGGGTGTCAACAATAAATGTTACAATTGTGGAGGAGACTACCCACACCAAGATAATGTTTGTCCTGCTCAAGGTAAGAAGTGCTATGAGTGTGGAAAACTAGGTCATTTTGGTGCTATGTGTCGTTCCACACTCAAGAAACCACAGTCAGTGAATAAAAGCACTGTACGAGGATCAGGTCATAGGGGTCAAGGTGGTAAACACAATATTGCACCTCATATCCAGAATGTTAATAATATACAAGACAACATGTCATTACAACCAGTCTCAGATGACAGTGAATGTGATTACACTTATGGAGTACAATCAATCACAGAATGGAATGATCTTCCAAACAACCCAGAGACTATAGTACACATTGCTGGTATTTGTCTCAAAGTTCTCATTGACACTGGATCAAACATGGACACCATTGCTGAGTGCCACTATGAACAATTTAAAAAACAGTTCCCAAAGCTTGAAAACTATAATGGCACAGCCACTGCCTATGCTTCAAAGGTAGCCTTGCCAGTGATTGGAACTTTCACTGCAGAGATTAAGTCAAAGAATGCAATGCTCACTACTACATTCCATGTTGTTAGGAATGCAAAGGAGTCTCTACTCAGTTACAAGACTTCAACTAAATTGGGGCTACTTCAGCTTTCTAAAGCTGTAGCAGTGAAATCTGCAAACAATGTTGATGGTATTGTTGCTGAATTTTCTGATCGATTTAAATCCATAGGTTGTTATACTGATAGCAAAGTACATCTGCATATCAACTCAGATGTAATTCCAGTTGCCCAACCACATCGCCGACAACCATTCCATACTCGCAAGAAAATCGATGCCGAACTGGATAGGCTGATGGAACTAGATATCATTGAACCAGTAACAGGCCCAACACCATGGGTAAGCCCAATTGTCACTCCACCAAAGCCGAAGAATCCAGATGAGATACGCATTTGTGTGGACATGCGTGTTCCCAACAAGGCAATAATCCGTGAACGCCATCCTACACCCACTCTAGATGATATGATCTACCGCTTGAATGGTGCAACTGTATTCAGCAAGTTAGATTTAAACAAGGGCTATCATCAGTTTGAACTTGATGATGAGAGTCGATTCGTCACAACGTTTACGACACATCGAGGTCTGTATAGGTACAAGCGCCTGAGTTTTGGTATTAACAGTGCTGCTGAGGTATTCCAGCACATCATCAGCCAGGTATTGCAAGATATACCTAATGCTGACAACATGTCTGATGACATCATTGTTTATGGCCGTACCCAAGCTGAACACTACAAAGCTCTTCGTGCAACATTGCAACGCTTACGAGAAAAGAATCTGACGTTAAGCCGAGAAAAGTGTGAGTTCAATCAACATAAAATTGAATTCTTTGGACATGTACTTAGTGACAAAGGTCTGTCTCCAGATCCTAAGAAAGTTGCAGATATCAAGAATGCTGCACCTCCTTAAACGTCCACTGAAGTACATAGTTTTCTGGGAATGGCAAACTACTGTTCTCGCTTCATTCCAGATTTTGCTACCATTACGAAGCCTCTACGTGAGCTCCTGAAGAAAAATGCATCATGGTACTGGAGCGATATCGAGCAAAATGCATTTGATGCTGTGAAAGATGCACTAGTAGAGAAAGCGACTGCTGCGTACTTTGATCCATCAATGGACACTGAGTTAACAGTGGATGCTAGTCCTGTTGGTTTAGGTGCTGTTTTAGCCCAACACAAACCTGGTCAACCAGATTCCAGAGTAGTAATTGCCTACGCCAGCCGTTCTCTCACAGATGTTGAGCAACGATACAGTCAGACAGAGAAGGAAGCTCTTGCCCTTGTATGGGGCTGTGAACACTTCAATGTGTATCTGCTTGGTGCACCCTTCACCACGATAGTCACTGATCACAAACCGTTGGAGACCATCTTCAATAATCCAAAGTCAAACCACCAGTTCGCATTGAGAGATGGGCTCTTCGTCTGCAACCATACAACTTTACGGTGAAGTACAAGCCGGGTGCAGGCAATCCTGCTGATTACATCAGTCGACATCCTGCCAACAGTTTCACCATCACCAAGCATCAGCAAGTTGCCGAGGAATATGTACACTCTGTAACCTGTGATGCAGTCCCTAAGGCTCTCACTCTTGATAAAATCCGTACTGCAACCCTAGAGGACCCAACTCTGCAAGCAACAGTGGATGCATTGACTAAGAAAAAGTTTCCACGCATCCCACCCTCAGGAGTTGACCAAGATGCATTCAAAGCACTTGAACGCATCCAGACAGAATTAAGTGTTACGCAACAACGCGACAACGTGCTGCGAGGTACTCGTATCGTCATTCCAGCTGTTCTCCAGCAACGTGCACTGAAGCTTGCACATCAAGGACACCAAGGTCTTGTTAGGACCAAACAGCTGCTACGAGAAAAGGTGTGGTTTCCTGGCATTGATCGTCAAGCAAAGGACATGCATGATGCCTGTGTCCCTTGCCAAGCTGCAGTGGATACTTCAAGACCAACACCTCTACAACCTTCACCACTACCTGCTGCACCATGGACGGAAGTATCGATGGACTTCTGCGGACCACTACCAACGGGAGAGTACTTGACGGTAGTCATTGATGATCACTCACGTTATCCAGAAGTAGAAATCATCACTTCCACATCTGCAAAGGCTGTCACCCCGAAACTCGACAAGATCTTTTCAAATTTTGGCATTCCTGAAGTTGTCAAGACGGACAATGGACCACCATTCAATGGACAAGACTTCGTCAACTTTTCTGAGCATATTGGATTCAAACACCGCTGTGTGATGCCACTACATCCTCAAGCAAATGGAGAAGTCGAGAGATTCATGCAACCTCTCATGAAAGCGGTACGGTGTGCTCATGCCGAAGGACGATCCTGGAAACAAGCTATGTATGCTTTTCTCAGGAACTACCGTGCAACACCACATGGAACACTGGGCAAGTCGCCTGGCGAACTTTTATTTGGACGTCCTATGAGAATCGCACTACCTGTCATGCCAGCCGAGGTAACGGATAAACGTCTCGCTCAGAAGGATGCACTAGCCAAGGGCAAAATGAAAATTGCTCATGGTCAACGTGCAAAAGAACAATTCATAAAGGTTGGAGACACTGCTCTAGTTAAAAAAAAAAAAGAGGGAAAGCTAGATATGCCGTATGATACAAAACCATATAAAGTGATTAGTGTAAAAGGAACTATGGTAACAGCGAGTAATAGAGATCATAGTATAACACGTAATATGGCTTATTTCAAAGTGATTCCAACTAGTGTAGAAAATGATGAAGTGCAAAGTCGTACAAACGATAAAGAAAAAATGAGTTATAAACCGACAAACAATTCATCAAGGGATGTTATTGCATTTAAGGACTCTCGTCCTAAACGTCATGTTAAACGCCCTACACGATTTGATGATTAATTGTGTTCCTATGTAATGCTAAGTATTTGTTATGCTGAACTAAATTTAATATTGTTTGAATAATGCAGATCTCTCATTCAATATTTTGTAACTTTGTATTACAGGTTCTTTCATGTTTGTTTAACATTGCATATGTATATTTAACATTGATATCCTTTGTGGTAAAGATTAAGTTGTTTAAATTCTTTGTGTGCTTAATTAATGTTAAATGTATGCAATATCTCTTGATATGGTAATAACTTACTTTGTGTCAATAACTTTGCTTTGTGCTACAAGCATGGTAGACCTCCTGTATTCATTCTTTTTAAAGAAAAGGAGGGATGTCATGTTCACAGAAAATGGTACCATCCGTTTTCTATGTGCGGCGGCTGAGACGCCAGTAGAGAGAGGTAAACAAGAGAGCGTACAGGACGCTACCAGCTTGGAAGCTACTAGTCATGTATCAGTTTAAGTATTAAAGTCAATAACCAAGCAATGGCTTTATATCAACCCTACAACCAAGACTTCCTCAGTAACACACAACACCACACTGGCCCTTGGATAAATTCAGTAAATATATACAATAATTGTCAGCGCAACTTCCGAGCAACAAGGACAGCTACACAGTATCTCTTAGAATTACGTAGGTAAACAACAAATGTAACATATTTGTTTACTACAATGTCGGTGCTGCCTGTAGAAGTTGAAAAAACAATTTTACTTTGAAATATACTAATTTTATAAGAAAATTCGACGTAAATAGGAAGTAGTAGAGCTCCGATAAGCCAGTGCTAAATCTTCAATATGAAGAATGTTGCTGCTCTCTGATTGGCCAAACGAAAAACAGTAGTGACCTATATCGGCACGCAGGTGAACCAACTAATATCTTCCCAATTGGACCTACGTGAATTGCAACTAAGCATCTAAGCATAACATCAGCAGCATATGCCAGGTTGGCTAACATACGAACGGCCTTTAGAAACTTGTGTAAGGAATCTTTCAGAACATTATATACCACATATGTCAGACCAATCCTGGAGTATGCGGCTCCAGCATGGAGTCCATATCTAGTCAAGCATAAGACTAAAATGGAAAAGGTTCAAAAGTTTGCCACCAGAGTAGTACCCGAGCTGAGAGATATGAGCTACGAGGAGAGACTACGGGAATTAAACCTCACTTTGTTGGAAGACAGAAGAGTTAGGGGGGACATGATCACCACATTCAAGATTCTCAAGGGAATCGACAGGGTTGATAAAGACTGGCTGTTTAACACAAGGGGCTCACGCACTAGGGGACACAGGTGGAAACTGAGTGCCCAAATGAGCCACAGAGATATTAGAAAAAACGTTTTTAGTGTCAGAGTGGTTGACAAATGGAATGCATTAGGAAGTGATGTGGTGGAGGCTGACTCCATACACAGTTTCAAGTGTAGATATGATAGAGCCCAATAGGCTCAGGAACCTGTACACCTGTTGATTGACAGTTGAGAGGCAGGACGAAAGAGCCAGAGCTCAACCCCTGCAAGCACAACTAGGTGAGTACAACTAGGTGAGTACACACACACACACACACACACACACACACACACACACACACACACACACACACACACACACACACACACACACACACACACACAACCTCACAGGAGGCAGCACGCTCCACTAGCCAACTGCTGGAAAGGAACAGATCAGTGGTTGCTGTGGGTATTAAAGAGCAGGAAGGCTCTAATAGGACAGAGTGGAATGACAAGGACAAAGCAGCAGTGAATGAAGTACTAAAGGCACTAGACATGGAAGGGGCTGAGCATAGCATTGAGAAGGTTTTCAGGCTAGGTTGGTACAACAAAGACCGAGACCGAATGATAAAGATAGTGTTTACAAACGAGAGCACAAAGGAGAAGATCCTATCAAGGAAGAGCTCCCTGAAAACGTGGGAAAATTCAAAAATGTATTCCTCCAGAGAGACATGACAAGGGAGGAGAGAGCCGTGGCGGCAGAAGCAAGTAAGAGAGGCAGGGCGAGAGGGGAAAACCAGGAAGTCACAGCTCCCAACACAACACCCCCAGAGGCGAGGGGGAACCCACAACCAGCTACCCAGTAACACCAGAAGGGAGGTCAACCCCGCCACCCTCCTCTGCATAGAAAACCCCCCTACCCCAAACCCTCCCTGCCCCCCACTCAAATGCTCAGCCACATCTCCCTCCCCCCACCCTTCTACCCCTCCCCTCCTCCCGAGTCCTCCCTCCCCCCCTTTCCTGCTCGTCCTCCCTTCCCTTTCACCCCATACCCTCCCTGTCTCTCCCCCTTCACTGGATCCCCCACCCCTCATCCCAGTATCCTCTGAGACCCTGTTATCCACCTCACAGGTCCTCACACCAATGAACAGCCTCCCCCACCAGCAGAACACTCACCAAGGAGGCGATTTGAGAAGAGACAGAAGAAAGTGAGCCTCAAAGCGATGTACACTAACATAGATGGAATTACAAATAAAGCAAATGAGCTTGGAGAATGGGTACTAGAGGAAAACCCAGACATAATACCCCTCACAGAAACAAAGCTCACGAAAACGATAACAAACGCAGTGTTCCCACAGGACTAGTATGTTATGAGGACAGAGAGGGAAGGAAGAGGTGGGGGTGGTGTAGCTCTGCTGGTAAGAAAAGGCTGGGATTTTGAGGAGATGGATATTCAGGGCTGTGAAGGTTTCAGTGACTACATAGCAGGTACCGTAACAAATGGAGGGAAAAAAATTATAGTCGTTGTCATATATAATCCACCACCAAATGACAGAAGACCTAGACAGGAATATGATAGAAACAACATGGCCACCATTAACATAATAGAAAGAGCAGCTTCTGTTGCTAGCAGGAATGGATCTGGACTACTAATTATGGGAAACTTCAATCATGGGAAGATAGATTGGAAGAACAGAGACCCGCATGGAGGACCAGAAACATGGAGAGCTAAGCTGCTGGACGTGGCAACAAGAAACTTTCTAAGCCAGCACATCAAAGAACCAACAAGAATGAGAGAAGATGAACCAGCAATGCTTGATTTGATATTTACCCTAAATGAGTGGGATATAAGGGAAGTTAAGATGGAAGCGCCCTTGGGAATGAGTGACCACAGTGTATTGAACTTTGAGTACCTGGTAGAGCTAGGACTTATCTCCCCCAAAAAAGAACTAGGAATCAAAAGGCTGGCATACCGAAAGGGGAATTATGAACAGATGAGAAGTTTCGTAAATGAAATACCTTGGGACACAGACCTCAGAGATAAGTCTGTACAGGGTATGATGGACTATGTTACCCAAAAGTGTCAGGAGGCAGTAAACAGGTTCATCCCGGCCCAAAGGGAAAAATCCGAGAAGCAACAGAAGAATCCATGGTATAATAGGGCATGTATGGAAGCGAAGAAACTGAACAAAAGGGCGTGGAGGAACTTCCGGAATAACAGAACACCAGAAAGCAGAGACAGATACCAGAGAACCAGGAATGAGTACGTCAGGGTGAGAAGAGAAGCAGAGAAAAGTTTTGAAAATTATATAGCAAACAAAGCCAAGACTGAACCAAAGCTACTCCACAGTCACATCAGAAGGAAAACAATAGTGAAAGAACAGGTATTGAAACTTCGAACAGGCGAGGACAGGTATACAGAGAATGACAGAGAGGTGTGTGAAGAACTCAACAAGAGGTTCCAGGAGGTCTTCACAATAGAACAAGATGAGGTCACTGTGCTAGGAGAAAGGGAGGTAAACCAGGCGGCCTTGGAAGAGTTCGAAATTACGAGAGAGGAGGTCAAGAGACACCTGCTGGATTTGGATGTTAGAAAGGCTGTTGGTCCAGATGGGATCTCACCATGGATACTGAAAGAGTGTGCAGACGCACTTTGCTTGCCACTCTTCATAGTGTATAGTAAGTCACTGGAGACGGGAGACCTACCAGAAATATGGAAGATGGCGAATGTGGTCCCAATATACAAAAAGGGCGACAGGCAAGAGGCACTGAACTACAGGCCAGTGTCTTTGCCTTGCATACCATGCAAGGTGATGGAGAAGATTGTGAGAAAAAACCTGGTAGCACATCTGGAGAGAAGGGACTTCGTGACAAATTGCCAACATGGGTTCAGGGAGGGTAAATCTTGCCTTACAGGCTTGATAGAATTCTACGATCAGGTGACAAAGATTAAGCAAGAAAGAGAGGGCTGGGCGGACTGCATTTTCTTGGATTGTCGGAAAGCCTTTGACACAGTACCGCATAAGAGTCTGGTACATAAGCTGGAGAGACAGGCAGGTGTAGTTGGTAAGGTGCTCCAGTGGATAAGGGAGTATCTAAGCAATAGGAAGCAGAGAGTTACGGTGAAGGGTGAGACCTCCAATTGGCGTGAAGTCACCAGTGGAGTCCCACTGGGCTCTGTACTCGGTCCTATCTTGTTTCTGATATATGTAAATGATCTCCCGGAGAGTATCGATTCATTTCTCTCAATGTTTGCGGACGATGCTAAAATTATGAGAAGCATTAAAACAGAAGAGGACTGTTTGAGGCTTCAAGAAGACCTAGACAAGCTGAAGGAATGGTCGAACAAATGGTTGTTTGAGTTTAACCCAACCAAATGTAATGTAATGAAGATAGGTGTAGGGAGCAGGAGGCCAGATTCAAGGTATCATCTGGGAGAGGAAATTCTTCAGGAGTCAGAGAAGGAAAAAGACTTGGGGGTTGATATCACGCCAGACCTGTCTCCTCCAACACATATCAAGCGGATAACACCAGCGGCATATGCCAGGCTGGCCAACATGCGAACGGCATTCAGAAACTTGTGTAAAGAATCATTCAGAACTTTGTATACCACATATGTCAGGCCAATCCTGGAGTAAGCAGCCCCAGCATGGAGTCCATATCTAGTCAAGGATAAGACTAAACTGGAAAAGGTTCAAAGGTTTGCCACCAGACTAGTACCCGAGCTGAGAGGTATGAGCTACGAGGAGAGACTACGGGAATTAAACCTCACTTCGCTGGAAGACAGAAGAGTTAGGGGGGACATGATCACCACATTCAAGATTCTGAAGGGAATTGATAGCGTAGATAAAGACAGTCTATTTAACACAAGGGGAATACGCACAAGGGGACACAGGTGGAAACTGAGTGCCCAAATGAGCCACAGAGATATTAGAAAGAACTTTTTTAGTGTCAGAGTGGTTGACAAATGGAATGCATTAGGAAGTGATGTGGTGGAGGCTGACTCCATACACAGTTTCAAGTGTAGATATGATAGAGCCCAATAGGCTCAGGAATCTGTACACCTGTTGATTGACGGTTGAGAGGCGGGACCAAAGAGCCAGAGCTCATCCCCTGCAAACACAACTAGGTGAGTACAACTAGGTGAGTACACACATTCTCTCTCACACACACACACACACACACACACACACACACACACACGCACACACACACACACACACACACACACACACACACACACACACACACACACACACACACACACACACACACACACACACACACACACACACACACACACCAGCCTACCGCTAACCTCACCCCTGGGACTGACCTTCCATACCTCACCCCTGGGACTGACCTTCCATCCCTCACCCACCTGATTATCCTCCTTCCTCTCTTCCCCACTCTGCCAATTTCCCTCTCTTCCGCTCTCCCTCGCTCTCCCTCTCCCTTGCTCTCCCCTCACTCCCTTTCACTCCCCTTCACTCCCCCTCTCCCTTTCACTCCCTCTCTCCCTCTCCCTCCATCCCTCCACCAGTTAACCCCACCCCCCACCATGCCACCCTTCCTTGCTCCTGCACAATGCCCATCATGAAACCCAAATCCTCCCCCTCCTCTTACCCCAAGTATCCCCTGCTTTCCCAGCCCCTGGTCTTCTCCCTGCCCCAAGCAGGCCTGAGCAAGACCAAAACCCTCTATCCCTCACTCCACCTTCCCCCAAACCCCTGTCAACTACACCGCAGGAGGGCGTGCCCTCTCCCCAAGCAATCCCTGTCCCCTCACCCCCAGGACTTCTTCCTGCCCCAAACAGGCCTGAGGAAGACCTAAGCCCTCCATCCCCCACTCCACCTCCCCCTGAACCCCTGGCAACTACCTCACAGGAGGATGAGCCTACCCAAGTAGCAATGACCATGGAACATCTTCCTACACTTGTGGGGAGTGAGGGTGAAATTGGAAATAAGAAAGTGAGCTTCAAGGTAATGTACTCAAACATTGATGGGATTACCAATAAAGCAAGTGAACTGGCAGAAAGGGTGCAAGAAGAAAACCCTGATGTAATAGGACTAACGGAAACAAAATTATCAGGAGTCATAACAGATGCTGTGTTTCCAAAGGACTACTATATAGTAAGGAAAGAGAGGGAAGGGAGAGGAGGTGGAGGAGTGGCCCTGCTGATAAGGAAGGACTGGAGTTTTGATGAGATGGAAATTCCGGGCTGTGACGGATTCAGAGATTACATAACATTAACTATAACAATGGGTGGACCTAAGATAATAGTGGCAGTCATTTACAACCCTCCCCTAAATGACAGAAGACCTAGACAGGAGTTTGATAGGAACAACATGGCAACCATTAATATAATAGAGAAAGCAGCTTCAGTTGCCTGCAGGAATGGCTCAAGACTCTTAATCATGGGCGATTTCAACCATGGAAAGATAGACTGGGAGAATGGGGACCCACATGGAGGTGCAGATACGTGGAGAGCTAAACTCTTGGAAGTGGCAACAAGGAATTTTCTGAGCCAGCATGTCAAGGAACCCACAAGAGTGAGAGGCAATGATGAACCAGCTAGACTTGACTTGATATTCCCCCTGAATGAGTCAGAAATAAGGGAAGTCAAAGTTGAAGCCCCCATAGGAATGAGTGACCACAGTGTACTGACCTTTGAGTACTTGGTGGAGGTAGGGATAACCTATCCAAGGATGGGATCGGAGGGAAAAAGACTGAATTACTGAAGAGGAAAATATGATGAGATGAGGAACTTCCTCAGGGAAATACCATGGAAAACAGAACTTAGAGACAAGAATGTGCAGGTCATGATGGATTTTGTCACCCAGAAGTGCCAGGAAGCTGCAGACAGGTTTATCCCCGTCCAAAAGGAGAAAAACGAAAAACAACAGAAAAACCCATGGTTCAACCAGGAATGCAAGGTAGCGAAACAAATAACAGAAATAACAGAACACCAGAGAGCAGGGAGAGATACCAGAGGGCCAGAACTAAGTGAGGAGGCGGCAAACCAAGCAACCTTGGAGGAATTTGACCTCACCAGTGATGAGGTCAAAAGGTGTCTGCTGGAGCTGGATGTGACAAAGGCTGTTGGGCCTGACAGAATCTCACCATGGATACTAAAGGAAGGTGCAAAAGCACTAAGTGTGCCACTCTCTATGGTGTATAACAGGTCACTGGAAGCAGGAGACTTACCAGAAAGTTGCAAGACAGCTAACGTGGTTCCAATATACAAGAAGGGTGACAGGCAATTGGCACTGAACTACAGGCCAGTTTTCTAAACTTGTATACCATGCAAGGTGATGGAGAAGATCGTGAGGAAAAGGCTCGTAGAGCATCTGGAGGGAAATAACTTTGTAACACACCACCAACATGGGTTCAGGGATGGTAAATCGTGCCTCACAGGTTTAATAGAATTTTATGACCAGGTAACAAAAATTAGGCAGGAAAGAGAAGGGTGGGCAGACTGCATTTTCCTGGACTGTCAAAAAGCCTTTGACACAGTACCCCATAAAAGGCTGTTAAAAAAGTTGGAGCAACAGGCAGGAGTAAAAGGGAAGGTGCTCCAGTGGATAAGGGAGTACTTAAGCAACAGGAAACAGCGGGTAACGGTGAGGGGGAAGACATCAGAGTGGCGAGATGTCACCAGCGGAGTCCCACAGGGCTCAGTACTTGGACGCATCCTGTTTCTAATATATGTAAATGATCTTCCGGAGGGTATAGACTCATTCCTCTCAATGTTTGCTGATGGTGCAAAAATTATGAGAAGAATCAAGACGGATGAAGATAGACAGAGACTACAGGATGACCTGGATAAACTGGAGGAATGGTCTAGAAAATGGCTGCTAAAATTCAACTCAGGAAAGTGTAAGGTGATGAAATTAGGCGAAGGGAGCAGGAGGCTGAACACAAGGTATCATCTGGGAGGTGAAATCCTGCAAGAGTCAAATAGAGAGAAAGATTTGGGGGTTGATATCACACCGAACCTGTCCCCAGAGGCCCACATCAAAAGAATATCATCAGCGGCATATGCTAGACTGGCCAACATAAGAACTGCCTTTAGAAACTTGAGTAAGGAATCTTTCAGAACCCTGTATACCACTTATGTAAGACCAATCCTGGAGTATGCAGCTCCAGCCTGGAGTCCATACCTAGTTAAACACAAGACAAAGCTAGAAAAGATTTAGCGGTATACCACCAGGCTCATCCCGGAACTGAGAGGAATGAGCTACGAGGAAAGGCTAAAGGAGCTGAACCTCACATCCCTAAAAAACAGAAGAGTAAGGGGAGACATGATAACCACCTACAAAATTCTCAGGGAAATTGACAAAGACAAACTCTTCAGCACGGGTGGAACACGAACAAGGGGACACAGATGGAAACTTAGTACCCAGATGAGCCACAGAGACGTTAGAAAGAATTTTTTCAGTGTCAGAGTAGTTAACGGATGGAATGCATTAGGCAGTGATGTGGTGGAGGCTGAATCCATACACAGTTTCAAATGTAGATATGATAGAGCCCAGTAGGCTCAGGAATCTATACACCAGTTGATTGACAGTTGAGAGGCGGGACCAAAGACCCAAAGCTCAACCCCCGCAAGTACAAATAGGTGAGTATACACACACACACACACACACACTCACACTGATTGACGGTTGAGACGCGGAACCAAAGAGCCGAAGCTCAACCCCCGCAAGCACAAATTGGTAAGTACAAATAGGTGAGCACACACACACCGGAAGCAGCCCGTAGCAGGTGTCTTAACTCCCAAGTACCTATTTACTGCTAGGTATCAGGAGCATCTGGGAGAAGGACATTTCGCCCATCTGTTTCTCCGGCTGCGGGGATCGAACCCCGGTCCCTAGGTCCACTAGTCTAGAGCGCTGTCTACTCAGCCACCATTGTATGCTTGTGATGTTGTTGTATTCTTGTGATGTTGTTGTATGCTTGTGATGATGCTGTATGCTTGTGATGATGTTGTATGCTTGTGATGATGCTGTATGCTTGTGATGATGTTGTATGCTTGTGATGATGCTGTATGCTTGTGATGATGCTGTATGCTTGTGATGATGTTGTATGCTTGTGATGATGATGTATGCTTGTGATGATGTATGCTTGTGATGATGTTGTATGCTTGTGATGATGCTGTATGCTTGTGATGATGCTGTATGCTTGTGATGTTGTTGTATGCTTGTGATGATGTTGTATGCTTGTGATGATGCTGTATGCTTGTGATGATGCTGTATGCTTGTGATGATGTTGTATGCTTGTGATGATGATGTATGCTTGTGATGATGTATGCTTGTGATGATGTTGTATGCTTGTGATGATGCTGTATGCTTGTGATGATGCTGTATGCTTGTGATGTTGTTGTATGCTTGTGATGATGTTGTATGCTTGTGATGATGCTGTATGCTTGTGATGTTGTTGTATGCTTGTGATGATGTTGTATGCTTGTGATGATGCTGTATGCTTGTGATGATGCTGTATGCTTGTGATGATGTTGTATGCTTGTGATGATGATGTATGCTTGTGATGATGATGTATGCTTGTGATGATGTTGTATGCTTGTGATGATGCTGTATGCTTGTGATGATGTATGCTTGTGATGATGTTGTATGCTTGTGATGATGCTGTATGCTTGTGATGATGCTGTATGCTTGTGATGATGTTGTATGCTTGTGATGATGATGTATGCTTGTGATGATGTTGTATGCTTGTGATGATGCTGTATGCTTGTGATGTTGTTGTATGCTTGTGATGATGCTGTATGCTTGTGATGATGTTGTATGCTTGTGATGATGCTGTATGCTTGTGATGATGTTGTATGCTTGTGATGATGCTGTATGCTTGTGATGTTGTTGTATGCTTGTGATGATGCTGTATGCTTGTGATGATGCTGTATGCTTGTGATGATGTTGTATGCTTGTGATGATGATGTATGCTTGTGATGATGATGTATGCTTGTGATGATGCTGTATGCTTGTGATGTTGTTGTATGCTTGTGATGATGATGTATGCTTGTGATGATGTTGTATGCTTGTGATGATGCTGTATGCTTGTGATGATGTATGCTTGTGATGATGTTGTATGCTTGTGATGATGCTGTATGCTTGTGATGATGCTGTATGCTTGTGATGATGTTGTATGCTTGTGATGATGCTGTATGCTTGTGATGATGCTGTATGCTTGTGATGATGTTGTATGCTTGTGATGATGATGTATGCTTGTGATGGTGCTGTATGCTTGTGATGATGCTGTATGCTTGTGATGATGTTGTATGCTTGTGATGATGTTGTATGCTTGTGATGATGCTGTATGCTTGTGATGATGTATGCTTGTGATGATGTTGTATGCTTGTGATGATGCTGTATGCTTGTGATGATGATGTATGCTTGTGATGATGTTGTATGCTTGTGATGATGTTGTATGCTTGTGATGATGCTGTATGCTTGTGATGATGTTGTATGCTTGTGATGATGCTGTATGCTTGTGATGTTGTTGTATGCTTGTGATGATGCTGTATGCTTGTGATGATGCTGTATGCTTGTGATGATGCTGTATGCTTGTGATGATGCTGTATGCTTGTGATGATGCTGTATGCTTGTGATGTTGTTGTATGCTTGTGATGATGCTGTATGCTTGTGATGATGCTGTATGCTTGTGATGATGCTGTATGCTTGTGATGATGCTGTATGCTTGTGATGATGCTGTATGCTTGTGACCAATTATCAAATTATCAAGGCTATGTGTATGTGCTACACATAGCGTTGCTCGCGTGAAACTGTTGTATGGTGTTAGGGACACGGGTTCATTATGTTCTATGTATCGGGCGTATTGTGTGTGCTTCCCCATTTTTTTAGAAAAAATTTGTTTGGTACGTTTTAGTAACCTGATGTAAATGACTAAGTTACAACTTGCATATATGTGTTTGCGTAATGGCCTACTTGCCTAGTGTGTTGTCTACTGGTGTGTTTGATGTACTGAGTGGTTGTGTGTGTTTCCTACTTGTAAATGACTACACAGGCTACGACGTGGTTGTTGTTTGTGTTTGGCGAGCAGCCTACGTGTGTTTGTCAGGCCTTCTACTGCACCTGTGTTTGTAGAATTATCTTTCGCTAGTTTTGTTCCCTTGCGGAGTAGTAGGTGTTATTTAGTTACACGGTTGTTCCGGGTTATATTTCATATAGGTTTGTGCTGCGAACTCAATGTTTGTAGAAGGGATGACGCATTAGCAGTAAGTTTTGGTTTTGAAGTTCACTTACCGCTAACGCGTCAGGGCTTCCAGGTAAAAATGTTCATTCCTCGCGATATCACCCGTTTAAGACCATTTTCGAAGAATATTGTCATAGACGTTTGTTAAGTAAAATAATGATTTTAGCAGTAAATTTTGGTTTTCGGGTCCATTGGACGCTAAGCTGCCAAGGGTTCCAGGGGGAATATTGTCAGAGTCTTAGTTCCCGTTAAGATTCCACCAGTCTTAGGAAAATATTTCAGAGTTTCCCATGTTTAGAAAATATATTTTAGAAATTTCTTTAGAAAAGAAATTTTACAGAAAAAGAATCAGGGGCAAAGTCCGTTCTAGTCTAATTTAAATAAACTCTACCGCCATAAACAGATATATTAGACAATAGTCTTAAGTAAATTCTTATATAGGAGATATACTCGTTTATAATTAAGTTAATCAGCTCCCTCCCTCCCCTCCCCTTCCCCTGCGTCAGGCACCGCCAACCCTACCTCGCCTAACAGGTGTCTTACCTTAATCTAATCTAATCTAATCTAATCTAATCTAATCTAGTCTAATAACCCACCCGCCCCCCCCTCCTTCGCATCTTTTTTATTGCACTTAAGAACACCTGTCCCCCCTTTCCCCGTCCCCCTACCCCCCTCTCTCCCTACATCGCTCTCCGCTCTCTACAAAAGATATTTTTAAAACGTTCATCAGAAGTTAGCTCTTGAACCCAGTTCGATACGTTTATAAGTGTAGTTTCACTATTAACTGATCAATTTCCATGAGATTTAAATCATAGTTATTTCTCCCTTAGTAATAAAAGAAAATTAAGCTATCGAGTTTTAGCTCCCGCCCTCCCCCCATCACCTGGTCTTAAACGGGTGATAGCGCGAGGCATGAACATTTTTACCTAGAAGCCCTGACGCGTTAGTGGTAAGTGAACTTCAAAACCAAAACTTAGTGCTAATGCGTCATCCCTTCTACAAATGGTCTCTCATGTTCTGTGTTGTGTGGAGTTCTGTGGTAGGCTGGGGTTGTGGTATGTAGCTTCTCCTGTTATTTGTATATTCTAATTGTTCTTTATTAATAAACGAATATTAAAGTGCTTTACTTTTCTGAATTAAGAAACTCTTCAACTTCAACCTAAAGTGTATTCAGAGTGTTCTCACTCCCATTCCTTTTCACAAAATGTTGCATTAGCCATGATATAAGTTGTGTGTGTGCTGGTTGGGGTTGATGGGAGAGGAACAGAGGTGGGAGTGTTCTGCTTATTGGGTGGTGGGCTGATTGGGTGGAGTGGGGGGGGGGGGATCAATGAACGATGCAATTAGCGCTCATAACCTGTACGTGACAAGAGTATGTTCTACCGAATATGATATTATATATCTAATTTTTCACTACATTTCCGAAACGTAAGTGAGTACACAAGTGGTACCACGACCACAAGTGTTCTCACACCCCCTGTAGAAGCAGCCACGGCGTCAGCAGTTGGATGCTGGCGGTGAGAGTGAGTGCTGCGCCCACAATTGTCTTTGTTTCTCAACAGTAACGCCCTCCCGCCCACCGTTCTCACCATCGACAACGTTCACAGCCCGGCAAGCAAGTCTTGGGAGATGGGGACTGCTACGCGTGCTCGTAGGACAAGTTATTGATGAGTTTAGAGAAAAATTGCTGCATGTGTTCTTTCCATATTGTGCTGGCAAGGGTTGAACTTCGGATCTTTGGTCCCACCCTCTCAACCGCCATTCTACTGGTATACAAGGTTACTGATCCTACTGGGCTCATCATATCTACATTTGAAACTGTACTCATCTAGTTGTGATTGCGGGGTGTTGAGCTTTGGCTCTTTGGTCCCGCCTCTCAGGAGGCGGGACTAAAGCTCAGGGATCTGTACACCAAACTACTGGTGTACAGATTCCTGAGCTTCTCGAGCTCTATCACATCTACATTTGAAACTGTGTATGGAGTCAGCCTCCACCACATTACTGCATAGTGCATTCCATTTACTAACTACTCTGACACTGAGAAAGTACTTTCTAATGTCTCTGTGGCTCATTTGGGTACTCAGCTTCCACCTGTGTTCCCTTGTTCGTGTGCCACCCGTGTTAAATAACCCATCCTTGTCTACACTTCTACCTAGAAGTGGGCTTCAGGGGGCCGGTCGGCCGAGCAGACAACAAGCTGGATTTGTGATCCTGTGGTCCCGGGTTCGATCCCGGGCGCCAGTGAGAAACAATGGGCAGAGTTTCTTTCACCCTATGCCCCTGTTACCTAGCAGTAAAATAGGTACCTGGGTGTTAGTCAGCTGTCACGGGCTGCTTCCTGGGGGTGGAGGCCTGGTCGAGGACCGGGCCGCGGGGACACTAAAGCCCCAAAATCATCTCAAGATAACCCTGTCAATTCCCCTGAAAATTGTGTATGTGGCGATCATGTATCCCCGAGCTCTTCTGTCTTCTAGCGACGTGAGGTGCAGTTCACGCAGCCTTTCCTCATACCTCATGTCTCTTAGTTCTGGGACTA
The DNA here is from genome assembly GCF_040958095.1 of Procambarus clarkii. Classification (NCBI taxonomy): domain Eukaryota; kingdom Metazoa; phylum Arthropoda; class Malacostraca; order Decapoda; family Cambaridae; genus Procambarus; species Procambarus clarkii. The sequence goes on along the minus strand of NC_091191.1, from coordinate 23,710,236 downwards.
CCCTAGGGGCATACCTCTGAATTTTTTGAGCATCGTCTTGTGCTTGACAAGGTAAGATCTCCATGCTGGGGCCGCATACTCCAGGATTGGCCTAACATATGTGGTATACAAGGATCTGAAGACTTCTTTACACAAGTTTCTGAAGGCAGTTCTGATGTTAGCCAGCCTCGCATACGCCACCGATGCGAGTCCACATCTTTAGAAGTGGGCTTCAGGAGACAGGTTTGGCGTGATATCAACTCCTAAAGCTTTCTTTCTCTGTCCGTTTCGTGAAGGACTTCATCTCCCATTCGGTATCTAGTGCCTGGCCTTCTATTTCCTCCGCCTAGTCTCATCACCTTACATTTACTTGGGTTGAACTTTAGTAGCTATTTGTTGGACCATTCATTCAGTTTGTCTAGGTCATTTTGTAGCCTTATACTATCTTTTTCTGTCTTAATCCTCCTCATAATTTTACATCATCAGAAACATTGAGAGGTACGAATCTATTCCCTCTGGGAGATCATTTACATATATCAGAAACAGTACAGGTCCAAGGACTGATCCCTTTGGGACTCCACTGGTGACACCTCGCCACTTCGAGACCTCCCCCTTCACAGTGACTCGCTGTCTTCTGTTGCTTAGGTACTTCCTAATCCAGTCGAGTACCTTCCCTTTCACACCTGCCTGCATCTCCAGCTTGTGAACTAGTCTCTTATGTGGTACTGTGTCAAAGGCTTTCTGGCAATCCAAAAATAAGCAGTCTGCCCAGCCCTCTCTATCTTGTTTGATTTGTGTTGCCAGGTCATAGAATTCAATTAATCCTGTGAGGCATGATTTGCCCTCCTTGAACCCAGGCTGATGCTGTGTTACAAAGTTCTTTCGCTCCAGATGTTCCACTTGTTTTTTCGCACAATTGTGGGGTTTTCTATTTTGCTTTCCCGACTGCAATGCGTACGTCACCAATGTATTCGTTGCAAGACGCTTCACGAAACTGTCGGAATCAGCAGAGAAAATACGAGAGCAACCGTACAGGGCCTGGGAGCAAGGTCGAGTTAGAGTCCTTGAGGGTCTCTTCTCAGACTAGCCTCACCTGGTCCTGATCCACGTTGGTCGTTGGAATCTCCTCAACGCTTTAACACTTTAAGGGACTCCTAGGGTCCTCATCACATTTATAGTTTAGTGAATTAGGCAACTCGGTGTTGAAGACACCTAGAGCTGAAGGCTTGAGTAATATTGGCAGTATTCAGAAGTGGTTCAACGGAAACACCGCATAAAGCTTAACAGTAGTTTATTTACTAACTTAACCACTAATACACAGGGTGCTTGATTTACTTTAGATTGGCGTCAGAAAGGCTATGGGTGCATTAGCGAGACTCTTGACGTCTAGCTAAACGACTCGTATCCACTCCTGGAGAAACACCTAACTTAACACAGTTGACAGTCAATCATTAACACGGCAACCTAACTGCCGGTGTGCAAAGGGATCACAAGAGTTCCAACCGGATACTCAGGTAATGATCATGCACAATAAATAACAATGGCACTGTCAATGGGACTAGTAATAAACATGAACAATAAAAATATCACACAATAACTAAATGTGTGGTGTATGTGAAACTCATATTCTCAGACGAATGTAATGTCGTGATACCCCACAGATAAACACGCATACACCGTCGGGTGTCTCCACCTATACCTGTGTCAGGTATGAGAAGGTGAGAGCTGTGGTTGATCCCTCAGATCAACACACAGACAGACACAATAATACAATAACAAGATCTTGAACTTACAGGTAGGCTACCTCTCTTATTCTCTCACTCACTCGTGCACATTCATGCAAGAACTCATAGGTGGCCTGACAGTTGGCTTCGCTCGTTATAACGTTTGACGACAGGCTTTCCCAACAAACCGTACATGATAGGGAGGGTACTCGCAGGAGGGCGCGCTGTATGTCTAACAGATACACGCACACTTGATGGTACTGGTGGCGAGTTAGGATGGTGACGTCACGTAATACCGTGAGACAAGGTGGCTGGCAGTTTGAGGCAAGCTACACGCTCTGGACAGTGGCGGCTGCAGGTTATATGGTACCATGCAGGTACACTGTGGTAAAAGTCACTCACAGATTACTTAGGCAGCGGCATTACCATAGTTCACTCAAGGTCACTCACAGACGATCTCCATTTGTCATCAGGGGTTACCTGATACCAGTCTGTTTCACTCTGGTGATTTGTCACTAGTCTTCTAAACAATATTGTCACGTTCGCGATTCCAGGCGAGCATTGGTATATCGGAAAGAGGTTGAGTTTAACCTGACTGTGAGGAATGGACGGTGTTCAGTCTATTGGCCGATAGACAGAACAGGACACGTCCTCTATGTACAGGCTTCCTTACGTGAATACCCTTGCCAGGGGCTGCAGGGGCTCCTCGTGGGCACAAACACAAGGGGTTACAATTGACCAATGGTGTTTCAGCAAAAGAGCGGGAATCCATCATATTGATCGTTTCATGATCACAGAGATGACGTCATGAACACGTCACTACCAAGTCACAGTTGTTATTCTCCAATGTGCCGGTTGAGGCTGACCCCAGAGGTCAGGTCTGTCGCCTCGCTGACGTCCGCTCTCTCTCTCTCTCACGCTTGGCACCAGCCATGTACTCACTGACCCTATGGCAAGTATGCTTAATTCCTCTGTATCAAATTTACCCTTGGGCGTACAGCGGCCTCCGTATTTTAAACGTATTCCTGGTTATGTGGTCTTCCTGGGGACACCCAACATGACAGATTACCATCCAGGGCTAACAGAGATAGGGCTTGTGCACGAGATCGGTGGACTGTGCACTGCAATGGGCCTTTTAAGTCAGCTGTGGGAGAATCTTCAGAGACCATCCTCTCACAACAATCGTCTCCATCCATCTCCGTTCAAGTTTGGGATACTGGCCACTGGCCTGTAATTCAGTGCCTCCTGTCTATCACCCTTCTTGTATATTGGAACTACAGTGGCCGTCTTTCAAACTGTTGGCAGTTCACCTGTTACCAGTGATTTGTTCTACACCATGGATAGTGGCAGGCACAGAGCTTCTGCTCCTCCTTCAGTATCCATAGTGAGATTCCATCCGTGTCTATAAACTTTGTCACATCCAAATCTAGCAGATGCTTCCTTACCTCCCACTGGCAAGGGGAGGTCACCTACCCCACTGTGTATGGAGTCTACATCCACCACACACCACTGCCTAGTGCGTTCCATTTGTTCACTACCCTGACACTGAACAATCTTTCTAATATCTCTGTGGCTCATTTGGGTACTCAGCTTCCACCTGTGTCTTCTTGTTTAAGAACCATCCGTAATAAAACAACCTGTTCTCTTAATTAAAATAAAACGTTGCTTTTCACTCGTATGTGTTACACATGGCCAAAAATTGTCATACTAGAAAATGGAAGCGGCTCGCGAAAGTGACGTACTTTCCCGTTTTCTGTTTTGGGTCCTCTGGTAAGTTAGGAGAGGACACTTTAAATTAAATGTTTTCTTGACGTTGGGAATCCTTAGGAGGACGGGCTGGATAGTCTGTCCTTGACGGCCTTATTAATTCCCATTAAAATTTGAATATATTAATCATGTTTCCTCTAACTCTCCTGACAACCAGCGACGTCAGGTTTAATTCATGTAGCCTTTCTGCGCAACTCATACCTCTTAGTTCTGGAACTAGCCAGGTGACGTACTTCTGAACGTTTCCCTAACTTCGTCACATGTTTTGGCTAGATATGTACTTCACGCTCGAGCGACATGTTCTAGGAGCGGACTAACATGTGTGATATACCAGGTTCTGAATGATTCCTTACACAGACTTCTCAAGGCAAGTCCAACACTGGCTAACGTGGTGTAGGTTGTAGATGATACTTGTTGACGGGGTCTTCAGTCATCAGGTTCAGAGTGATATCAACCCCCAGGTTGACATCACACTGGGAGTTGATGTCACACTTAGGGTTGATGTCACACTCGGAGTTGATACCACACTGCGGGTTGATGTTACACTGGGGTTAATGTCACACTGGGGGTTGATGTCACACTGAGGGTTGATGTCACACTGAGGGTTGATGTCACACTGAGTGTTGATGTCGCTCTGGGGGTTGATGTCACACTGGGGGTTGATGTCACACTGGGGGTTGATGTTACACTGGGGGTTGATGTTACACTGGGGGTTGATGTCACACTGGGGGTTGATGTCACACTGGGGGTTGATGTTACACTGGGGGTTGATGTCACACTGGGGGTTGATGTCACACTGGGGGTTGATGTTACACTGGGGGTTGATGTCACACTGGGGGTTGATGTTACACTGGGGGTTGATGTCACACTGGGGGTTGATGTCACACTGGGGGTTGATGTTACACTGGGGGTTGATGTTACACTGGGGGTTGATGTCACACTGGGGGTTGATGTCACACTGGGGGTTGATGTCACACTGAGTGTTGATGTCGCTCTGGGGGTTGATGTCACACTGGGGATTGATGTCACACTGGGGGTTGATGTCACACTGGGGGTTGATGTCACACTGGGGGTTGATGTTACACTGGGGGTTGATGTCACACTGGGGGTTGATGTCGCACTGGGGGTTGATGTCACACTGAGTGTTGATGTCGCTCTGGGGGTTGATGTCACACTGGGGGTTGATGTCACACTGGGGGTTGATGTCACACTGGGGGTTGATATTACACTGGGGGTGGATGTCACACTGGGGGTTGATGTCACACTGGGGGTTGATGTTACACTGGGGGTTGATGTCACACTGGGGGTTGATGTCACACTGGGGGTTGATGTCACACTGGGGGTTGATGTCACACTGGGGGTTGATGTTACACTGGGGGTTGATGTCACACTGGGGATTGATGTCACACTGGGGGTTGATGTCACACTGAGTGTTGATGTCGCTCTGGGGGTTGATGTCTCACTGGGGGTTGATGTCACACTGGGGGTTGATATCACACTGGGGGTTGATATCACACTGAGGGTTGATGTCACACTGGGGGATCATATCACACTGGGCGTTGATGTCACACTGGGGGTTGATGTCACACTGGGGGTTGATATCACACTTAGGGTTGATATCACACTGAGGTTAATATCACACTGAGGGTTGATGTCACACTGGGGGGTTGATGTCACACTGGGGGTTGATGTCACACTGGGGGTTGATGTCACACTGAGTGTTGATGTCGCTCTGGGGGTTGATGTCACACTGGGGGTTGATGTCACACTGGGAGTTGATGTCACACTGGGGGTTGATGTCACACTGGGGGATGATATCACACTGAGGGTTGATGTCACACTGGGAGTTAATATCACACTGGGGGTTGATGTCACACTGGGAGTTAATGTTACACTGGGGGTTGATGTCACACTGGGGGTTGATGTCACACTGGGGGATCATATCACACTGGGGGTTGATGTCACACTGGGGGTTGATATCACACTGGAGGTTGATATCACACTGTGGGTTGATATATGACACTGGAGGGTGATATCACACTGGAAGTTGATATCGCACTGGAGGTTGATATCACACTTTGGGGTTGATATGACACTGGAGGTTGATATCACACTTTCGGGGTTGATATCACACTGGATGTTGATATCACACTGGAGGTTGATATCACATTGGGGGTTGATATCACACTGGGGGTTGATATCACACTGGGGGTTGATATCACACTGGAGGTTGATATCACACAGGAGGTTGATATCACACGGGGTTGATATCCCATTGGGGGTTGATATCACTCTGGAGGTTGATATCACACTGGGGTTGATATCACACTGGGGGTTGATATCACACTGGAGGTTGACATCACACAGAAGGTTGACATCACACTGGGGGTTGATATCACACTGGAGGTTGATATCCCACTGGGTGTTGATATCACTCTGGAGGTTGATATCACACTGAGGGTTGATGTCACACTGAGGGTTGATGTCACACTGAGTGTTGATGTCGCTCTGGGGGTTGATGTCACACTGGGGGTTGATATGACACTGGAGGTTGATATCACAATGGGGGTTGATATCACTCTAGAGGTTGATATCACACTGGAGGTTGATATCACACTGGGGGTTGATATCACTCTAGAGGTTGATATCACACTGGGGGTTGATATCACACTGGATGTCGATATCACACTGGGGGTTGATATCCCACTGGGGGTTGATATCACACTGGAGGTTGATATCACACTGTGGGTTGATATCACACTGGGGGATGATATCACACTGGAGGTCGATATCACACTGGGAGTTGATATCACACTGGGGGTTGATATCACTCTAGAGGTTGATATCACACTGGAGGTTGATATCACACTGGGGGTTGATATCCCACTGGGGATTGATATCACACTGGAGGTTGATATCACACTGGGGGTTGATATTACACTGGAGGTTGATATGACACTGGAGGTTGATATCACACTGGGGGTTGATATCACTCTAGAGGTTGATATCACACTGGAGGTTGATATCACACTGGGGGTTGATATCACACTGGATGTCGATATCACACTGGGGGTTGATATCCCACTGGGGGTTGATAGCACACTGGAGGTTGATATCACACTGGAGGTTGATTTCACACTGTGGGTTGATATCACACTGGGGGTTGATATCACACTGGAGGTCGATTTCACACTGGGAGTTGATATCACACTGGGGGTTGATATCACTCTAGAGGTTGATATCACACTGGAGGTTGATATCACACTGGGGGTTGATAACACACTGGAGGTCAATATCACACTGGGGGTTGATATCACACTGGGGGTTGATATCACACTGGAGGTTGATATCACACAGGAGGTTGATATCACACGGGGTTGATATCCCATTGGGGGTTGATATCACTCTGGAGGTTGATATCACACTGGGGTTGATATCCCACTGGGGATTGATATCACACTGGAGGTTGATATCACACTGGGGGTTGATATTACATTGGAGGTTGATATGACACTGGAGGTTGATATCACACTGGGGGTTGATATCACTCTAGAGGTTGATATCACACTGGAGGTTGATATCACACTGGGGGTTGATATCACACTGGATGTCGATGTCACACTGGGTGTTGATATCCCACTGGGGGTTGATAGCACACTGGAGATTGATATCACACTGGAGGTTGATTTCACACTGTGGGTTGATATCACACTGGGGGTTGATATCACACTGGAGGTCGATATCACACTGGGAGTTGATATCACACTGGGGGTTGATATCACTCTAGAGGTTGATATCACACTGGAGGTTGATATCACACTGGGGGTTGATATCACACTGGAGGTCAATATCACACTGGGGGTTGATATCCCACTGGGGATTGATATCACACTGGAGGTTGATATCACACTTGGGGTTGATATCACACTCTCTACCCGATTCTTGAAGGATAATACTTCACACATTTGGTTTCACGTAGTCACCTACTTGTACTCACCTAGTTGTGCTTGTCGGGGTTAAGCTTCGGCTCTCTGGTCCCGCCTTTCAACTGTCAAGCAATTGAGTTGTGTCAATCACCTTGTGTCCGACCTCTTGTTCCCAGCACATTTACATCACCTGGCACTTTAGTTTAACTCTGTTAATCATATGTCGGTTTATGATTGGTTTTCGAATGAAGTACACCTCATCTGTACCGTATATCGCAAACGTAACAGCACACAGTCGTGCAATAACTCATGAACATACAGGTGTTGGAGAAACATGTGTTCTGGGACACCTGTTGTCGAGGTGTGTGTGGACTGCTGTACACCTGTATAGTGTTTGAGAGAGCTACCGCCACGGTTCCTGTGCTTCTACACTACTATTGCCTGCAGGCTAACTTTCCTTCCTATTTTTCTGTCCTTGCCTTTGCCAGTTCAGCATGCGACTATATCTATCCTGTGAGTCAGCATGCGACTATATCTATCCTGTGAGTCAGCATGCGACTATATCTATCCTGTGAGTCAGCATGCGACTATATCTATCCTGTGAGTCAGCATGCGACTATATCTATCCTGTGAGTCAGCATGCGACTATATCTATCCAGTGAGTCAGCATGCGACTATATCTATCCTGTGAGTCAGCATGCGACTATATCTATCCTGTGAGTCAGCATGCGACTATATCTATCCTGTGAGTCAGCATGCGACTATATCTATCCTGTGAGTCAGCATGCGACTATATCTATCCTACGAGTTAGCATGCGACTATATCTATCCTGTGAGTCAGCATGCGACTATATCTATCCTGTGAGTCAGCATGCGACTATATCTATCCAGTGAGTCAGCATGCGACTATATCTATCCAGTGAGTCAGCATGCGACTATATCTATCCAGTGAGTCAGCATGCGACTATATCTTTCCTGTGAGTCAGCATGCGACTATATCTATCCAGTGAGTCAGCATGCGACTATATCTATCCTGCGAGTTAGCATGCGACTATATCTATCCTGTGAGTCAGCATGCGACTATATCTATCCAGTGAGTCAGCATGCGACTATATCTATCCAGTGAGTCAGCATGCGACTATATCTATCCAGTGAGTCAGCATGCGACTATATCTATCCAGTGAGTCAGCATGCGACTATATCTATCCAGTGAGTCAGCATGCGACTATATCTATCCTGTGAGTCAGCATGCGACTATATCTATCCAGTGAGTCAGCATGCGATTATATCTATCCTGTGAGTCAGCATGCGACTATATCTATCCAGTGCGTTACCATGGGACTATATCTATCCAGTGGACGTAGGAGGAAAATAGTGAAGGTGGCCCGGGGCGGCCCGTTGGACCACGTGGCCCACCTCACTCACTGCAGCTGGGGCTCCTACTCCCAGGGCCTCACTGTTCACTGTACGACGTCCCTCATGGAGCCACCTGTGATGAGTGTGTCAAGTGTGAGCTTGTGTAGTGATGAGTGTGTCAAGTGTGACCTTGTGTAGTGTTGATGGGGTCAAGTGTGACCTTGGGTAGTGATGACGGGGTCAAGTGTGACCTTGTGTAGTGATGAGGGGTCAAGTGTGACCTTGTGTAGTGATGAGTAGGTCAAGTATGACCTTGTGTAGTGATGAGTAGGTCAAGTATGACCTTGTGTAGTGATGAGTAGGTCAAGTATGACCTTGTGTAGTGATGAGTAGGTCAAGTATGACCTTGTGTAGTGATGAGTAGGTCAAGTATGACCTTGTGTAGTGATGAGTAGGTCAAGTATGACCTTGTGTAGTGATGAGGGGGTCAAGTGTGACCTTGTGTAGTGATGAGGGGGTCAAGTGTGACCTTGTGTAGTGATGAGTGCGTCAAGTGTGACCTTGTGTAGTGATGAGGGGGTCAAGTGTGACCTTGTGTAGTGATGAGGGGGTCAAGTGTGACCTTGTGTAGTGATGAGGGGGTCAAGTGTGACCTTGTGTAGTGATGAGGGGGTCAAGTGTGACCTTGTGTAGTGATGAGTGCGTCAAGTGTGACCTTGTGTAGTGATGAGGGGGTCAAGTGTGACCTTGTGTAGTGATGAGTGTGTCAAGTGTGACCTTGTGTAGTGATGAGTGTAATGGCAGGAGTTGAGAATACGAAGGTGACGACCCGGGGAGGAGATTGACTGAGCAGGTTACAGGTGTACACGACAGAGGAGGTTACAGGTTTACATGAGAGGAAGTAACAGGTGTACATGGCAGAGCAGGTTACAGGTGTGCATGACAGAGGTGGATACAGGTGTGCATGACAGAGAAGGATACAGGTGTACATGAGAGGAAGTGACAGGTGTACATGGCAGAGCAGGTTACAGGTGTGCATGACTGTGAAACACAATATATATAAAGAACGGGTTTAAGGAAAATGGTTAAATATATTATGGGTAACTATGACGTGTATTTAAGGGTTCATGGACAATTGCACTATTAACTGTGCGTTGAGTTGTATGGTAAACATTGAGAACAATTGTACCATGAACTACGAGGATAATTGTACCATAAATTATGAGGACAACTGTACCATGAGCTGTGGGTACAACTGTACCACGAGTAAGTAATGTTCTAACAAATATAGTGCAAAGATTACTACATTATAATTAATATTAGGGACATATTGGAGAATTTCTACGAGTACAAATGCTGAGGACACGTGATGACACGTGATGACATCTGAGGACACCTGAGGACACCTGAGGACATCTGAGGACACCTGAGGACACCTGAGGACACCTGAGGACACTTAAAGACACCTGAGGACACCTGAGGACACTTAAAGACACCTGAGGACACCTGAGGACACTTAAAGACACATGAGGACACACAAACTTTAGGCAAATATTCACTATAAAGAATAAGAGAGAGAGATAGTCTGCAAGAACTTCAATAATGGTGGTGCTGCCAAGCTCCCAAGTCATGGCGGTACATATAGAAGTCAAGTCAGTGGAGAGCGAGGAAGTCAAGGCTTCCGTCGGCTCCCGGAAGGAAGTCACGGCCTTGCTGCAGCCTCCTGAACCGCTGACACTGGCGAGGAAGTCTGACGTCAGGAAGTCCATGATCTTGATCATCGCTACCCTTCTCATGGAGGTATGTTACGTGCACGTGTTGATGTGTGACGTGCACTTGTGTGTTACGTGCACGTGTTGATATGTGACGCGCACTTGTTGTGTGTTACATGTACGTGTTGATGTGTGACGGGCACTTGTTGTGTGTTACGTGCACGTGTTGATGTGTGACGTGCACTTGTTGTGTGTTACGTGCACGTGTTGATGTGTGACGTGCACTTGTTGTGTGTTACGTGCTCGTGTTGATGTGTGACGGGCACTTGTTGTGTGTTACGTGCACGTGTTGATGTGTGACGGGCACTTCTTGTGTGTTACGTGCACGTGTTGATGTGTGACGTGCACTTGTTGTGTGTTACGTGCTCGTGTTGATGTGTGACGGGCACTTGTTGTGTGTTACGTGCACGTGTTGATGTGTGACGCGCACTTGTTGTGTGTTACGTGTACGTGTTGATGTGTGACGGGCACTTGTTGTGTGTTACGTGCACGTGTTGATGTGTGACGGGCACTTGTTGTTTGTTACGCGCACATGTTGGCATGTGTCGTGCGCGTGATGGCATGTGACTTGCACGTGCTGTTGTGTAACGTGCACATTTTGGTATGTGACGTGCACGTGTTGATGTGGGACGTGCACGTGATGATGTGGGACGTGCACGTGTTGGCATGTTTCGTGAACGTGTTGGCATGGGGCGTGCACGTGTTGGCATGGGGCGTGCACGTGTTGGCATGTTTCGTGCACGTGTTGGCCTGGGGAGTGCACGTGTTGGCATAGGACGTGCACGTGTTGGCATGGGACGTGCACGTGTTGGCATGGGATGCGCACGTGTTGGCATAGGACGTGCACGTGTTGGCATGGGACGTGCACGTGTTGGCATGGGGCGTGCACGTGTTGGCATGGGGCGTGCACGTGTTGGCATGGGGCGTGCACGTGTTGGTACAATAAACACATTAAGCCCCCATCAACCCCAGAAGGGTCACTAAAGGTCACCACTAACACCATACTGACCAACCACCACCACTACATATTCCCAAATATAGTCCAGGACCAAATTAAATTCTCAGTGTATATACGCCGAGAAACAAAGTAGACCTCTCAGTGTATATATTCCATGTTAGAAACAAATACATATGTAATTATTCTGACGCCTCTTGCAAGGACCTTAGTATACTGTTTGGTCATATTTCCTACACTGGTGCAATATATTCTCCTCTTAAGATTCCGACTAACTAATCATAACAGTCATTATCGTCTTTGGAATTGGCAATTTTAACATTAGGTATATGGCAATTATGTCAATATTTCTTGACCTTCACCGTCCTACTGTGTATCTTCTTAACAGTAACTTATAATTATTTGAAGTGCCAAAGATGTAGACATGTGTGGTCTGGTTGTAGAGCCTGGTGACTGGTTGTAGAGCCTGGTGAATGGTTGTAGAGCCTGGTGAATGGTTGTAGAGCCTGGTGACTGGTTGTAGAGCCTGACGATTGGTTGTAGAGCCTGGTGACTGGTTGTAGAGCCTGGTGTCTGGTTGTAGGGCCTGGTGACTGGTTGTAGAGCCTGGTGAATAGTTGTTGAGCCTGGTGACTGGTTGTAGAGCCTGGTGAATAGTTGTAGAGCCTGGTGACTGGTTGTAGAGCCTGGTGAATAGTAGTAGAGCCTGGTGACTGGTTGTAGAGCCTGATGACTGATTGAAGTGACTGGTGACTGGTTGTTGAGCCTGGTGACTGGTTGTAGAGCCTGGTGACTGGTTGTAGAGCCTGGCGACTGGTTGTAGACCTTGGTGACTGGTTGTTGAGCCTGGTGACTGGTTGTAGAGCCTGGTGACTGGTTGTAGAGCCTGGTGACTGGTTGTAGACACTGGTGACTGGGTGTAGAGACTGGTGACTGGTTGTAGAGCCTGGTGACTGGTTGTAGAACCTGGCGACAGGTTGTAGAGCCTGGTGACTGGTTGTAGACACTGGTGACTGGTTGTAGAGCCTGGTGACTGGTTGTAGACACTGGTGACTGGTTGTAGACCTTGGTGACTGGATGTAGAGCCTGGTGACTGGTTGTAGAGCCTAGTGACTGGTTGTAGAGCCTGACGACTGGTTGTAGAGCCTGGTGACTGGTTGTAGAACCTGGTGACTGGTTGTAGAGCCTGGTGACTGGTTGTAGAACCTGGTGACTGGTTGTAGAGCCTGGTGACTGGTTGTAGAGCCTGGTGACTGGTTGTAGAGCCTGGTGACTGGTTGTAGAGCCTGGTGACTGGTTGTAGAGCCTGGTGACTGGTTGTAGAACCTGGCGACTAGTTGTAGAACCTGGTGACTGGTTGTAGGGCCTGGTGACTGGTTGTAGAGCCTGGTGACTTGTTGTAGAGCCTGGTGACTGGTTGTAGAACCTGGCGACTAGTTGTAGAACCTGGTGACTGGGTTTGTAGAGCCTGGTGACTGGTTGTAGAGTCTGGTGACTGGTTGTAGAGCCTGGTGACTGGTTGTAGAGCCTGGTGACTGGTTGTAGAGTCTGGTGACTGGTTGTAGAGCCTGGTGACTGGTTGTAGAGCCTAGTGACTGATTGAAGTGACTGGTGACTGGTTGTAGAGCCTGGTGACTGGTTGTAGAGCCTGGTGACTAGTTGTAGTGCCTGGTGACTGGTTGTAAAGCCTGGTGACTGCTTGAAGTGACTGCTGACTGGTTGTAGAGCCTGGTGACTTGTTGTAGAGCCTGGTGACTGATTGTAGAGCCTGGTGACTGGTTGTAGAGCCTAGTGACTGATTGAAGTGACTGGTGACTGGTTGTAGAGCCTGGTGACTGGTTGTAGTGCCTGGTGACTGGTTGTAAAGCCTGGTGACTGGTTGTAGTGCCTGGTGACTGGTTGTAAAGCCTGGTGACTGGTTGTAGTGCCTGGTGACTGGTTGTAAAGCCTGGTGACTGGTTGTAGAGCCTGGTGACTGGTTGTAAAGCCTGGTGACTGGTTGTAAAGCCTGGTGACTGGTTGTAAAGCCTGGTGACTGGTTGTAGAGCCTGGTGACTGGTTGTAAAGCCTGGTGACTGGTTGTAGAGCCTGGTGACTGGTTGTAGAGCCTGGTTACTGGTTGTAGAGCCTGGTGACTTCTTGTAGTGCCTGGTGACTGGTTGTAAAGCCTGGTGACTGGTTGTAGAGCCTGGTGACTGGTTGTAGGGCCTGGTGACTGGTTGTAGAGCCTGGTGACTGCTTGTAGAGCCTGGTGACTGGTTGAAGAGCCTGGTGACTGCTTGTAGAGCCTGGTGACTGCTTGTAGAGCCTGGTGACTGGTTGTAGAGCCTGGTGACTGGTTGTAGAGCCTGGTGACTGGTTGTAGAGCCTGGTGACTGGTTGTAGTGCCTGGTAACTGGTTGTAGACCCTGGTGACTGGTTGTAGAGCCTGGTGACTGGTTGTAGAGCCTGGTGACTGGTTGTAGAGCCTGGTGACTGGTTGTAGAGCCTGGTGACTGGTTGTAGAGCCTGGTGACTGGTTTTTGAGACTGGTGACTGGTTGTAGAGCCTGGTGACTGATTGTAGAGAATGGTGACTGGTTATAGAGCCTTGTGACTGGTTGTAGAACCTGGTAACTGATTGAAGTGACTGGTGATTGGTTGTAGAGCCTGGTGACTGGCTTTTGAGACTGGTGACTGGTTGTAGAGCCTGGTGACTGATTGTAGAGCCTGGTGACTGGTTATAGAGCCTTTTGACTGGTTGTAGAACCTGGTGACTGGTTGAAGTGACTGGTGACTGGTTGAAGTGCCTGGTGACTGGTTGTAGAGCCTGGTGACTGGTTGTAGAGCCTGGCGATTGGTTGTAGAGCCTGGTGACTGGTTGTAGAGCCTGGTGTCTGGTTGTAGAGCCTGGTGACTGGTTGTAGAGCCTGGTGAATAGTTGTTGAGCCTGGTGACTGGTTGTAGAGCCTGGTGAATAGTTGTAGAGCCTGGTGACTGGTTGTAGAGCCTGGTGAATAGTAGTAGAGCCTGGTGACTGGTTGTAGAGCCTGATGACTGATTGAAGTGACTGGTGACTGGTTGTTGAGCCTGGTGACTGGTTGTAGAGCCTGGTGACTGGTTGTAGAGCCTGGCGACTGGTTGTAGACCTTGGTGACTGGTTGTTGAGCCTGGTGACTGGTTGTAGAGCCTGGTGACTGGTTGTAGAGCCTGGTGACTGGTTGTAGACACTGGTGACTGGTTGTAGAGACTGGTGACTGGTTGTAGAGCCTGGTGACTGGTTGTAGAACCTGGCGACAGGTTGTAGAGCCTGGTGACTGGTTGTAGACACTGGTGACTGGTTGTAGAGCCTGGTGACTGGTTGTAGACACTGGTGACTGGTTGTAGACCTTGGTGACTGGTTGTAGAGCCTGGTGACTGGTTGTAGAGCCTAGTGACTGGTTGTAGAGCCTGACGACTGGTTGTAGAGCCTGGTGACTGGTTGTAGAACCTGGTGACTGGTTGTAGAGCCTGGTGACTGGTTGTAGAACCTGGTGACTGGTTGTAGAGCCTGGTGACTGGTTGTAGAGCCTGGTGACTGGTTGTAGAGCCTGGTGACTGGTTGTAGAGCCAGGTGACTGGTTGTAGAACCTGGCGACTAGTTGTAGAACCTGGTGACTGGTTGTAGGGCCTGGTGACTGGTTGTAGAGCCTGGTGACTGGTTGTAGAACCTGGCGACTAGTTGTAGAACCTGGTGACTGGTTGTAGGGCCTGGTGACTGGTTGTAGAGCCTGGTGACTGGTTGTAGAGCCTGGTGACTTGTTGTAGAGCCTGGTGACTGGTTGTAGAACCTGGCGATTAGTTGTAGAACCTGGTGACTGGGTTTGTAGAGCCTGGTGACTGGTTGTAGAGTCTGGTGACTGGTTGTAGAGCCTGGTGACTGGTTGTAGAGCCTAGTGACTGATTGAAGTGACTGGTGACTGGTTGTAGAGCCTGGTGACTGGTTGTAGAGCCTGGTGACTGGTTGTAGTGCCTGGTGACTGGTTGTAAAGCCTGGTGACTGCTTGAAGTGACTGCTGACTGGTTGTAGAGCCTGGTGACTTGTTGTAGAGCCTGGTGACTGGTTGTAGAGCCTGGTGACTGGTTGTAGTGCCTGGTGACTGGTTGTAGAGCCTAGTGACTGATTGAAGTGACTGGTGACTGGTTGTAGAGCCTGGTGACTGGTTGTAGTGGCTGGTGACTGGTTGTAAAGCCTGGTGACTGGTTGTAGTGCCTGGTGACTGGTTGTAAAGCCTGGTGACTGGTTGTAGAGCCTGGTGACTGGTAGTAAAGCCTGGTGACTGGTTGTAAAGCCTGGTGACTGGTTGTAGAGCCTGGTGACTGGTTGTAAAGCCTGGTGACTGGTTGTAGTGCCTGGTGACTGGTT
Organism: Procambarus clarkii; assembly: GCF_040958095.1. Taxonomy (NCBI): domain Eukaryota; kingdom Metazoa; phylum Arthropoda; class Malacostraca; order Decapoda; family Cambaridae; genus Procambarus; species Procambarus clarkii. The sequence continues at coordinate 23,694,374 of NC_091191.1, read as the reverse complement.
GTAAAGCCTGGTGACTGGTTGTAGAGCCTGGTGACTGGTTGTAAAGCCTGGTGACTGGTTGTAAAGCCTGGTGACTGGTTGTAAAGCCTGGTGACTGGTTGTAGAGCCTGGTGACTGGTTGTAAAGCCTGGTGACTGGTTGTAGAGCCTGGTGACTGGTTGTAGAGCCTGGTTACTGGTTGTAGAGCCTGGTGACTTCTTGTAGTGCCTGGTGACTGGTTGTAAAGCCTGGTGACTGGTTGTAGAGCCTGGTGACTGGTTGTAGGGCCTGGTGACTGGTTGTAGAGCCTGGTGACTGCTTGTAGAGCCTGGTGACTGGTTGTAGAGCCTGGTGACTGCTTGTAGAGCCTGGTGACTGCTTGTAGAGCCTGGTGACTGGTTGTAGAGCCTGGTGACTGGTTGTAGAGCCTGGTGACTGGTTGTAGAGCCTGGTGACTGGTTGTAGTGCCTGGTAACTGGTTGTAGACCCTGGTGACTGGTTGTAGAGCCTGGTGACTGGTTGTAGAGCCTGGTGACAGGTTGTAGAGCCTGAAGACTGGTTGTAGAGCCTGGTGACTGGTTTTTGAGACTGGTGACTGGTTGTAGAGCCTGGTGACTGATTGTAGAGAATGGTGACTGGTTATAGAGCCTTGTGACTGGTTGTAGAACCTGGTAACTGATTGAAGTGACTGGTGATTGGTTGTAGAGCCTGGTGACTGGCTTTTGAGACTGGTGACTGGTTGTAGAGCCTGTTGACTGATTGTAGAGCCTGGTGACTGGTTATAGAGCCTTTTGACTGGTTGTAGAACCTGGTGACTGGTTGAAGTGACTGGTGACTGGTTGAAGTGACTGGTGACTGGTTGTAGAGCCTGGTGACTGCTTGTAGTGCCTGATGACTGGTTGTAGGCCTGGTGACTGGTTGTGGAACCTGGTAACGGGTTGTCGTTCCTGGTAACGGGTTGTAGAGCCTGGTGACTGGTTGTAGAGACTGGTGACTGCTTGTAGTGCCTGATGACTGGTTGAAGAGCCTGGTGACTGGTTGTAGAACCTGGTGACTGGTTGTGGTTCCTGGTAACGGGTTGTAGAGCCTGGTGACTGGTTGTAGTGCCTGGTGACTGGTTGTAAAGCCTGGTGACTGGTTGTAGAGCCTAGTGACTGGTTGTAGAGCCTGGTGACTGGTTGTAGTGCCTGGTGACTGGTTGTAAAGCCTGGTGACTGGTTGTAGAGCCTGGTGACTAGTTGTAGAGCCTGGTGACTGGTTGTAGTGCTTGGTGACTGGTTGTAAAGCCTGGTGACTGGTTGTAGAGCCTGGTGACTGGTTGTAGTGCCTGATGACTGGTTGTAGAGCCTGGTGACTGGTTGTAGTGCCTGGTAACTGGTTGTAGACCCTGGTGACTGGTTGTAGAGCCTGGTGACTGGTTGTATAGCCTGGTGACTGGTTTTTGAGACTGGTGACTGGTTGTAGAGCCTGGTGACTGATTGTAGAGCCTGGTGACTGTTTATAGAGCCTTGTGACTGGTTGTAGAACCTGGTAACTGATTGAAGTGACTGGTGATTGGTTGTAGAGCCTGGTGACTGGTTTTTGAGACTGGTGACTGGTTGTAGAGCCTGGTGACTGATTGTAGAGCCTGGTGACTGGTTATAGAGCCTTGTGACTGGTTGTAGAACCTGGTAACTGGTTGCAGTGACTGGTGACTGGTTGAAGTGACTGGTGACTGGTTGTAGAGCCTGGTGACTGCTTGTAGTGCCTGATGACTGGTTGTAGACCCTGGTGACTGGTTGTAGAACCTGGTAACGGGTTGTCGTTCCTGGTAATGGTTGTAGAGCCTTGTGACTGGTTGTAGAGCCTGGTGACTGCTTGTAGTGCCTGATGACTGGTTGAAGAGCCTGGTGACTGGTTGTAGAACCTGGTGACTGGTTGTGGTTCCTGGTAATGGGTTGTAGAGCCTGGTGACTGGTTGTAGAGTCTGGTGACTGGTTGTAGTTCCCGGTGACTGGTTGTAGAGACTGGTGACTGGTTGAAGTGCCTGGTGACTGGATGTAGTGCCTGATGACTGGTTGTAGTTCCCGGTGACTGGTTGTAGAGACTGGTGACTGGTTGAAGTGCCTGGTGACTGGATGTAGTGCCTGATGACTGGTTGTAGTTCCCGGTGACTGGTTGAAGAGCCTGGTGACTGGTTGTAGAACCTGGTGACTGGTTGTGGTTCCTGGTAATGGGTTGTAGAGCCTGGTGACTGGTTGTAGAGCCTGGTGACTGGTTGTAGTTCCCGGTGACTGGTTGTAGAGACTGGTGACTGGTTGAAGTGCCTGGTGACTGGATGTAGTGCCTGATGACTGGTTGTAGAGCCTGACGACTGGTTGAAGTGACTGGTGACTGGTTGAAGTGACTGGTGACTGGTTGTAGAGCCTGGTGACTGGTTGTAGTTCCTGGTGACTAGTTGTAGAGCCTGGTGACTGGTTGTAGTTCCCGGTGACTGGTTGTAGAGCCTGACGACTGGTTGAAGAGCCTGGTGACTGGTTGTAGAGCCTGACGACTGGTTGAAGAGCCTGGTGACTGGTTGAGGAGCCTGGTGACTGGTTCCCAACACTGCCCTAACTGGTGACATTCACTGGTGCTCTTCCTTCACAGACTGGGAAGCAGCTGAGCAACTTCGGGTTGTCACGAGCGAACAACGGGCAGTACCCGGTGCCCTCCTGCCTCCTCGTCCTCTTCACCGAACTCACAAAATTCACCATCGTACTCACCTGTGCTGCGGTGAGTCGCGTCTTTCTGTCAAGCATTACCTCATCCCTGAGTCATAGTGGGGTGTGTAAATAGTGGGGTTGGTACATAGTGGGGTTGGTACATAGTGGGGTTGGTACATAGTGGGGTTGGTACATAGTGGGGTTGGTACATAGTGGGGTTGGTACTAGTGGGGTTGGTACGTAGTGGGGTTGGTACATAGTGGGGTTGGTACATAGTGGGGTTGGTACATAGTGGGGTTGGTACATAGTGGGGTTGGTATATAGTGGGGTTGGTACATAGTGGGGTTGGTACATAGTGGGGTTGGAACATAATGAGGTTGGTACATAGTGGGGTTCACAGTCCTCACTATGTGAACAGTTCACAGTTACAGTCCTGTTACCTAGCATGTCACGGTCCGGGTTCTGGGTATGTCATATTCCTGGTACCTGGCATGTCACCGTCCCTGTACCTGACACGTCCCGCAGGCACAGTAGCTCTGCCCATACCAACTCTCCCTCAGCAAGTGACCTCCGTCCACCAACACTTGGTCTCAGGACTCTCATGTTGCCGGCTTCAGGTGATGGGCGTGTCCGTGGCCAGGTGGCGGTTCTCCGTCAGGTTCTGCGTGCCCGCCGTCTGCTACTTCGTCACCAACTTCCTCTACCTCCTCTCCATCACCTCCGTCCCTCCCCCCATCTGGATGGTCCTCATTCAGACGCGGACGCTCTACACCGCCGCCTCGTACCGGGTGAGTCCCTGGTGCTTGGTACATGGCATTTCTTGCCTGTTAACGTTTTGATATTTTGTGAGTCTGTGAGTGCCTTGTGAACGGCATGTTGTGGTATGTGGTATGTGGTATTAATCTCGCATGTCCCGGCACCTGTTGCCTGGTATGTCACGGGCTCGGTACCTGGTGCCTGGTATGAAACAGTCCTGGTACCAGACGCTTGGTATAATTTCCTGGTATCCCTTATTTAGCACATCCACCAAAAGTGGGCTGCATAGTCTCTCCCTCAGCTCTCATCCGCACATTCCAGACACTCAGCTTACGCTCTCAGTCAACGCACTCAGACCCCAGGTATTCACACACACACTTAGACCCTAGCCACCCACACACACACTCAGGCCCCAGGCACTCACACACACACACTCAGACCCCAGGTATTCACACACACACTTAGACCCTAGCCACCCACACACACACTCAGACCCCAGGCACTCACACACACTCAGACCCCAGGCACTCACACACACACTTAGACCCTAGCCACCCACACACACACTCAGGCCCCAGGCACTCACACACACTCAGACCCCAGGTATTCACACACACACTTAGACCCTAGCCACCCACACACACACTCAGGCCCCAGGCACTCACACACACTCAGACCCCAGGTATTCACACACACACTTAGACCCTAGCCACCCACCCACACACACACTCAAGCGTACGAACTCACGTGCAGATGATGTTCGGGCGTGAGGTGACGCAGACACAGGTGCTGGGGTGCGTGTTGGTGGTGGGCAGCATCCCCCTGGCCAGGCTGGCCGAGATCAACACCTCCAACACCACCATCACCTCCGCTGTCCTCCTCAACTCTCAGGTGTGCGCCGTCCTCTCCACCGCCGCCTCCATCGCTGTTGAGGTGAGTGGCAGCGTCATCACCAACATCACCTCATCACAGTCATCATCATCATTATCCCATCACAGTCATCATCATCATTACGTCATCACTATCTGTTAAGTCATGCCCCCAAGCAAGACTCGTGGAGCAGGGCAGGACCAACCCTTCTCCGTAATTAGGTGGTATTTTATCAGGCCAGCAGTCTTTTTCAAGGACACACATTTCACTTAGCAGTGATTTATACATGCTTTGAGGTTCAGAAGTTTGAGAGCCTTCCATGGATGTTGTCGTGAACATACGAAGCTGTAAATTGTTCGCAAGACTAGTAAGAAACTGTTGATAATTAGTGGAGAAAATTTTCTTGTTGCGTGTTATGCTAATTCCTCTAATCTTCCGTTTTTCAGTTGCCTTTTGAGCTTTTAAAATTCTAATGCCAGGTTTCTCTTTTAGTTCATGCAATGATCTTATGCTCCTTTGAATAAGTTTGTCAGCATACACAATCGAAGTAGTACGTTTCTGTAGACACTCTGACAGTAAACCAAGTTCATGCAACGTGTTATACATTAGAGCTAAATCCTATAGAAACTGTTCTGAAGTTCGCTTTTTCAACAGACATTCATAGGTTTTTCAATCATTTCCAAATCTTGTTTCATCTTTAACTGCTTTTTCAAAATGAAAACAAAGTGTTTCATAATTTTTCCACACTACTGAAACAGTTTAAAACCAGCTGGCCACCCACCTAGTGCTCAGAACACGGCCTCTGGCCACCCACCTGGTGCTCAGAACACGGCCTCTGGCCACCCACCTGGTGTTCAGAACACGGCCTCTGGCCACCCACCTGGTGTACAGAACACGGCCTCTGGCCACCCACCTGGTGTTCAAAACACAGCCTCTGGCCACCCACCTGGTGCTCAGAACACGGCCTCTGGCCACCCACCTGGTGCTCAGAACACGGCCTCTGGCCACCCACCTGGTGTTCAGAACACGTCCTCTGGCCACCCACCTGGTGTTCAGAACACGGCCTCTGGCCACCCACCTGGTGTACAGAACACGGCCTCTGGCCACCCACCTGGTGTTCAAAACACAGCCTCTGGCCACCCACCTGGTGCTCAGAACACGGCCTCTGGCCACCCACCTGGTGCTCAGAACACGACCTCTGGCCACCCACCTGGTGTTCAGAACACGGCCTCTGGCCACCCACCTGGTGCTCAGAACACGGCCTCTGGCCACCCACCTGGTGCTCAGAACACGGCCTCTGGCCACCCACCTGGTGCTCAGAACACGGCCTCTGGCCACCCACCTGGTGCTCAGAACACGGCCTCTGGCCACCCACCTGGTGCTCAGAACACGGCCTCTGGCCACCAACCTGGTGCTCAGAACACGACCTCTGGCCACCAACCTGGTGCTCAGAACACGGACTATTTTGCAAATCTCTTGTTCAAGTTGAGTGGCACATTCAGATAGTTCCTTTTGATTTAGAGGTGATGAATTGTAAATTGAGTACAATTTATCCATAAATGATTGAAAAATATTAATTCCTTGAATTTCTTTTACTGAATCACCTACTGCAAGTTTTAATCTGTGATTAAGACAGTGCCAGATTATTATATAAGGGTAATTACACACAGAGATCACACTAACGTGATGCATCAAATCCCTTGAATCCTCGTCACGGCCCTCTTGGATTTGTTCATATAAGGGTAATGTTCCTTGAGAATTGCTGCAACGCCAGATTTGACACCAAGCATGACACCCTATCACTAACAAACGCTTCAAGGTTCTGTTTCAATGGACACATGTTAACACATATCCTTCAGGCAGCTATCCAAACTATCTTCTCCTTTCACGAGTCAGCCCGACAGATGTTATGTCCATCATTCTCTCACCGAACACCAAACCTGGGGAACATTAGTGAAATACCATCCATGGTATACAAGAGTGCCTCCCATGTCCATGCACCACCCATAGCTCTGCTGTTCAACAAATCTCTAGTGTCATACCTTCCCTGATATCCCTAAAAAGAACGAGTAACACAAGTTCATAAAGGAGGCAATCCGGCGGACATAAACAATTACAGACCAATATCAAACCTTCCCATATTATCAAAAATATTTGAAAAAAAATATTTACAAACAGCTCTACTCCCACCTCGTAAATTTCGACATACTCAACCCCTGTCAGTTTGGCTTCCGCTCCCAAAAGAGTACCAACGATGCAATTATTAGTCTGCTTAATATAATCTACTAAGCCCTTGATAAAAATGAGTTTCCTATTGGACTCTTCATTGACCTGAGAAAGGCCTTTGATACTTTTAACAACAATTACCTCTTACTTAAACTCCACCATTGTGGAATGCGAGACCTTACCCTGAACTATATCCGATCCTATCTTAGTGACAGACACTAATATGTCGCCATCAATGATATAACCCCTCCCATTCTACCATTAACCATAGGAGTGCCACAGGGCAGCATCCTAGTTAAGACCTCTCCTTTTTCTTATATACATCAATGATCTGCCTAATGTCTCTAACATTTTTAAACTTATATTGTTTGCTGACGATACTACCCTCATCTTCTCAGACCCCAACCCACATATATTAAATAATGTTGTAAATAATCAATTAAAAGTTCACTTATGGATGTCAACCAACAAACTCACACTAAACATAGAAAGACCTACTACATCTTATTTGGAAGCAAATCAACAAATGCAATTCAGCTTTAGATAGACAATGTTAACATCAGTAATAAAAATGATGGAAAGTTCCTTCGCCTATACGTAAACAAGAGACTCAACTTCAGCACCCACATACTACACAACTAAGAAAATCTCTAAAACAGTTCTTATACTCTCTAAAATCAGATATTACGTACCTAACTGTGCTCTCCTCTCACTGAACTACGCATTAATCAATCCCTATCTTATGGTATATGTGCATTGGGTTCAACCACTGAAAACTAGCTCAAGTCCAACATAACCCAGTAAAAATCTGCTATCAGAACAATAACAAACTCTGCTTTCTGACACCACTCAGCTCCCCTGTTTAAATCCCTAAACATGCTAAACATAAACACACCCCACACATTCTCTTGTGCCATTTACATTTACAAAACCTTGTTCTTAAATGCGAACCCTGCTCTGAAACTCGCCCTGGACAGATGTAATAGGGCTCATAATCACCATACCGGAAATAAATATCTCTTTGATATCCCCAGAGTCAAACATAATCTGTGTAAACACTCTATGCAAATAAAGGGACCTAGTGTATGGAACTCACTCCCTAACGATTTGAAAAGCTGTCCAACTTTTGCCTTATTCAAAAACAAAAAATACCTAATTTCATCTTCATGTTTTCCTACCTAGTGCTTTAAACTCGCACTGTATCTGGTGCTACCTAATCCCCCAATTTATGTACCTAACTTTACCATTGTAATCATTTATATCATCTGATATCATGGTTGTTATACTGAGTGCATATTCTACTGCATTATTCCTTGAAATGATCCCCAAATTGTGCTTCATTGAATCAATTAAGAACCTTCAAATGTTAACCTAATGTACCTGGTAATTTTTGTCATTATTGTGTTTTGTCATTATTGTGTTTTAATCTTATCTTTGTGTATTGTGTCAATTTTTTTTAAATGTACCTGTAAACATTATTTGTCAATTTTGCTGGAAATTATTTACTTAAAATTATCTGTTAGATTAAGGACTTGCCCGTAGATATGCACACTAGTGGCTTTACAAGAATGTAAATTCATCATTGCTATATACTCTCTTAACCCCTAATAAATACCATCTTGTATATAATATAAATAAATAAATAAGTCTCAGGCTTGTTGACTGATCGATGAGAACATAAATTTTGTCATTTATCTGCTTGATATGCTGGCAAATTTTATTTTTCATATGAATGGATATGTGATTAATTATCTCTGTGGCATTAATGCGGGAATGCAGTTTCATTCCAATGTCAACACCATTTTGCTTTTGTAGTTCCAGTAAGCCAAAGTGATGAGAGAATGGTCTATCATTCTGAGCTAAATAATATGCAGAACGCAAAATTTATCAAGTTGTCATTAGATGCGAAGCATTCATGGCATCACACAATTTTCCAAGAACATCTTCACTAGCTATATTTTCAACACGTGAAGCAACAGTGTCAGCTTTCGATAGTCTATGATCAAGAATATTTTTTCTGGGAGACTTCAAGCGTTTACATCAATCAACTCCATAATAGGATACTTGATATATCTGCCACTCACTTGATAATCTTAAACCCTTAGAAGTGAAAAGTGTTACATTGCTTATGTTTGCACATAATTTATGCCCAAGTTTATCATCCCTGAAGTCAAACCATGGATAGGTTTCCTTTTCTTCTTCCACATTTCTTCAGTCCAAACACCTGAACAGCGATACAAGTTACACTTCAGAGAACCATTACTTTCTGAATTGCACATGGGGTCCAGTTTCAAAATTTGAACTAGAAGCAGTCGCAACACAACTTTTGCCACTTTCATTGTTATCATTATCAGTCTCCTTTACGTTATTCTTCTTACACTCTTCATTTTGTTTATGAAAGAAGGAAGTCAACATTGTTTGCTTAGAAGCCATGATGATGATGGGGTTGTTTGTGGTGAAAACTGCTTCTATATTAGTGAGAAAACCAGGGACCACCACACCACCAGGTGGCTGGTGGTCCCAGCCACCACCAGGGACCACCAGGAACCACCAGGGACCACCAGGGACCACCAGGGACCACCAGCCACCACCAGGGACCACCAGCCACCACTCTACTAATGCCACTGAAACACACAAGCAGAGTTGCCAACTCAATAATTCCCACGACGCAACAACCACCCCAAAAGCACTAAATTATGTAAAGTTGTGTGTAGCAGTTTTGTCGTTTTACCTGCCTGGTATTTAATACTAAAATATACTATTGTATGAATAAAGAATACCTGTCTAATGAACTACTGCTAAAGCCATGAACATTATCACTGAATTATTGTATCCAAAGCGGTAGGTTGGCAACTGTCTCATACTGTTTGTCTGGCATAAGTGGACAGGAAGCGGTCACGTGCGTTGGGTATTATGTGTACACATTCCTACCACTACAATTCAGCTTGTGTACTTTTTTAAATACTGTATATAAACATTTAAATATTATTGAATCTTTAAAAAACGAAGAAATATCATAATATTATTAACTTATTAGTGATGTAATACTATTGCAGGCGATGAGTCACAATAACGTGGCTGAAGTATGTTGACCAGACCACACACTAGAAGTTGAAGGGACGACGACGTCTCGGTCCGTCCTGGACCATTCTCAAGTCGATTTGAGAATGGTCCAGGACGGACCGAAACGTCGTCGTTGTGGGACATTTGGGGCTTGAATCTAATTATTTAAATATTAATATAGTAAATTAAATTACGAAGGACCACCCGCTTTTATAGTAAAGAGGGAAACTGAGAAATTATGATCATTTGATAATTCCTAGATGAACCAGTGACTATGGATAAAATACTAGAGAATATGATCATAGAAATAATTAATGGGCTGTATAATTAAATTAATCAAACCTCAAACACCTACATTGGGGGGTTATTACTGGAACTCAGTACGTCCAGGAACTAGTGTGGTTCGTTCACTAATCCAAGATATAATAGTCTAATCCTATGAATAATTGTGAAATCATTGTCATTATCATTAAAGGGAACATAGATTATGAATATAATAATGATAATCATAATAAACACATGTCAATCCAATAAACAGAGTTCTGCATGTAAAGAATTACAAATAATAAATTAGAGGAATACAAAGGAATCTTAGCTTAATGACGATTCCTTAAAGTGAGTCACGACGCTTCCTCTAATTCTCCTGGGCTCGGCATGGAACACTTAGGAGCTGGATAACATGGGAGTGGGCAGCTAGGAGAATTCTTCTCACATGCTGCAAAATAAATGTTTACAGTAGCAACTAATTAAACTACTGGATTTCTATGTTCAATAAATTAATATTAATAGTGGGTGAAGGATAATGACCTGTGATTTGTTGTTGTTATGCGTCGTCACGACAAACTACCCAGCTATAATTCTACACCCTATCAGATGCATCAAATAAGGATAAGATACTTAGCTAATATGGGCACTGTGTAAGTTTAAGTTTGCCGAAATTCGCGTCCCAGGCTCTGGCTTAGCCTATCCTGGATAATGACGCGCTTCACTGGCCGGTCACGTGGAGTCACAAAGAACCAGATTTAATAGGTTCCTTGTATGACACTGACACCAGGTGAAGATATTGTCTGCAAGGTTCTTCACGCCTCACAGTGGCGACTTTCTTCGGGAGAATGGATAGCGTTTACCCTGATGGCTGGGTAATGGCGTCTCCTCGTGAGCACTACGTGAACAGGTCCGCTCGGGAGCGTCTCAACACGTGCACTGGCGTCCTCTCCCTCCCCACTCCGCGTCTCGCTTTCATTAACCAAGTTATTATTATGGATATTAGCATTTCTCGCGGTTGTGCTTGAAATGCTCGAGTCAGGACGGGTTTATTATTTGGGAGAGTTAAATATTATTATTTGCCAGTTCAGTGAGAGTAAGCATATAATGGAGAAGAATTAATGTCTCTCCATGGCATTCACGCGTGACGTTAATTTTTATTACTAGATAACTGCTATGACTTTAACGCTCCATTTGGCTTTAGTTGGAAGTCAATTTATCTGTAATTAATTATCACACAGAACACCGTTTGTTATAGAGAATCGAATTCAATTCTCAGGCACATTGGATATAAATGTGTTTATTACAATGAAATCTGACGCAATACTGGCGTCGGGTGACGTAAGAATTCTAGCCTATTGTACAGATGTAATTATTAGCACATGTGAATTCTACGATGGGTTAATTTTACTTACTACAATGATTAGTAGAATTAGTAATAATTAATGAGAATACAACAGTGTTGTATTCGGTGTTGGAAATTTCCAACATAACTCCGGGGGGAGGATTCTAGGGTCATAGTGTACTGTGGAGTACTGACCTATCCCGAAGTTGGTATTAATATTAGTATATTAGTAGGTTAATATGTTAGTATGTTAGTACACACATAACGAACGTCCCGTATTTATCAAGGACTTACAAGAAACTCAAGTCTTGCTATTTACATGTCAAATGAAACATGTTATTTATAGCCTACACAATAATTAAAGATTTTAAATCACACAATTTAAACAACAGAATCTACTGTGATGGGAATATCTTGGGTCATAGTGACTTGTAATGGTTTGTTATGTGATATCACATCGCAGCATCATCATAGTTATCTAAGTGGAATGTAAAGGGAATTACTCTTTTTCAGAGTTGTAATAGGCTTGCAAATTCCGCCTACATTGTTGAGCAGCAGCTCTAGTGGGGCGGTTGCTTGGAGGATCAGAATTACTGTCCTCGGAAATTACTGGGGAAACTGGATCTGGCTGATATTCTCGCTCAGTCAATTCAAGGGGAACCAGCTTCTCTAAAGTTTTTAGAGTAGTGTTGCCTCGGCATAAAACTTTAACTACTCTCAGGACACCTTGATGATCTGGATGAATGGCAACAATTTTGCCTATAGGCCACTCTGACCTTGGTCCATCACTGTCGAGTAGTACTAGGTCCCCTGGTTTTAATTGCACTTTATTGTAAGGACTCGAAGCTCCGTAGTGGTACTCTCGTAGAGCTGTGAGGTACTCTCGAGTCCACACCTCATTCCACCTGTTAATAACTCTGGAGAGATGCTGGTAGCTTTCCACCAAGTCTCCTCTGGTCACATGTGACGGGTCTACAGGGTCCTCTTCGGCTAAAGGGATGAGAGGGCTCAGTAGACCTCCATTGATCAAGTGTGAGGGACTCAGAGGTTCTCTCTGGGTGAAATCATCAGACAGGTAGGTTGTTGGGCGGTTATTGACTCGCGCCTCGATTTCCACAACAATAGTTTGGAGTTCTGAGTAACTGACCTTTTGTCGGTGTAAAGTTTTCGTTAGACACTTCTTGACTGTGCCTACCATTCGCTCATAGAACCCACCTTGCCAAGGGGCTCTCGGTGCTATGAATTTCCAGTGACATTGTCGTCTCTGTAGGACTGACTGTACTTCTGGGTGGTTCCAGACTTCTCGCAAACAAGTTTCTCTTGCCACAAAATTGGAACCATTGTCCGATATCATTAATTTGGGACAAGATCTGCGAGCAGCAAATCTGCGGAAGGCCTGGATGAAGGCTTCAGCACTCATATCTGAAGTGACTTCTAAATGTACGCCTCTGGTTGTAGCACACGTAAAGAGACAAATGTACGCTTTCACTGGTATATTATCTGGGTTACCAGTGAGGAGTAAGGCTCCTGTATAATCAACACCAGTGGTTTCGAAAGGACGAAGATGAACCACTCTCTCTTCGGGGAGTGGTGGAGGTCCTGGGTAAGGACATACCCTAGCGTCGTATCTCTTACAGATTACACAAGATTTAATAATTGACTTAACTGTCTGACGACCTTGAGGAAGCCAGTACTTTTGTCTAAGGTCGGTGAGAGTATCTAAAACTCCACCATGTAAAGTACCATATTGATGGTGATGTAAGACAAGAAGTTTAGTGATGATGTGGTGACGAGGTAGAAGAATTGGATTCTTTGTGTCCAAATCAATTTTTGCATGAAGCAAACGTCCTCCACATCGTAGAATATTATGAGTGTTGGCATCATACCAGATACCTAGAGACTTAGTTAATTTATCTGGAAGATTTTCATATTCGCTTCCATATGTCTCTTGTTGTGCACGTTTGATCCAGTAGAGAATAGGATTGGGAAACTTATGTCGAATTCCTACCTTAGCAAGAAAATCAAACACATGTGCAGTCACTCGTAATAATTTGCTTAAGTTAGAATAATGGTGAGGATCAATGGCTAATATTCGTTGAGGTTCTGGTTCTTTCATGGGAGTGGTGATATTGGTCACTATGACTTGTGGCTTTTGTTTGGGCCACTGACCACCAACAAGCCATGAAGGTCCATTGAACCACAGCGAAGATTTGACAAGTTGTTTTAAGGTTAATCCTCTTGATAAATAATCTGCAGGATTGTCCTTAGTAGGAACATGTCTGAATTTATATCCAGCAGATAACTCATGAATCTCCCTGACACGATTACTGACGTAGGGAGTTTTGTTGTTATTGTTTCTTACCCATTGTAAGACTGCCTCGTTGTCTGACTACACTACAATCTCACCAAAGTGGATATTATTGAGCGTCTTTGTCAGGCAATGAGCCAATCTTACTCCCACCAGCAATGCAGTCAACTCCATTTGAGGTAAAGATCTCTTCTTAATGGGAGCAACTCTTGCTTTAGATGTGAGCAAAATTGATTGTGCACTATTAACTAAATAGGCTACTGCGCCGTATGCTTTGCCAGAGGCATCGCAGAAAACGTGCAAATTGGTGGGTAAGTTTGGTCCTGAAGCATTACGAGGAAATTTCAAAACACCTAACTGATTAAAATCCGTTGAGAGTATTTGCCACTTAGCTTGTAACTCACTTGGTAACGGATCATCCCATCCCATATGTTTCTGCCAGCACTCCTGCATTAGGAGTTTGCCCCTTATTAATATAGGACTAAGTAGGCCTAAAGGGTCAAATGGTTGACTGACAAACGAGAGCAGTGTTCTCATGGTAAGGGATGAATTATCAGTTTATACTGACTTGACATTCATCTCGTCAGTGCTGGTGTTCCATTCCACGCCTAGAACCTTTAATTGACTGGGTACCTGATAATCTGGAAATTCTTTCTCGATTACCTGGTTAAGCAGTTTATTATTTGAGGCCCATGACTGTAGTGGCATATTGGCTCCTAATAGTTCACGGTTAGCCTCATGGTAGATTTTTACCAGATCAGCTTGATCATTAGTTGTCCCCTGGAAATTGTCGACATACAAGTTGTCGCTAATGTCTGCCTTATAGGGGCTGTTTGATTTCCTCAAATGTGTATCTAATGTTGCTTGCAAAAGAAACGGTGAGGACGTAGCTCCAAATAATACTGAGGCAAAACGATAGGTAATTACTTCACTGTTAGGATCCAGTGGATCCTTAATCCAGAGGAATTTTGTGTAGTTACGATCTTCCTCCTGCTAACCTACTCGGAGAAAGGCTTTGCTGATATCAGCTGTATAGGCAAAAATGCCTGTGCGAAATCGTAACAACACATCATGTAGCCTTTGTGTTAGGCTAGGTCCCGTTTGGAGACATTCATTTAAAGACACACTGCTTGGCTTTACTTTAGCACTGCAGTTAAAGACAATACGAATAGGTGTTGTCAATGAGTCTTTCACCACAGCGTGATGAGGTAAATAATGACCTGTTTTTCGGTCATCGTGTTCAACAACTTCAATGAATTTACTGTTAAGTTGTTGTTGGATAAGTTGATGATACATGTTCAGTTTGTCCGGCTGCTTCTGCAGTCGTGTTAATTGAGACTGCAATTGTGAGGCTGCCATAAAATAATTAACTGGAAGTTGTGGATGATCCAACTTCCATGGGAGTCTTACCCAGTATTGTTTATTTGAATAGACAACTGTATCCAGGTATTGCTGGTAAGTCCACGTATCATCAGGACTTGGTTGTTCAGGGATAATGCCTAAAGTGTAAATCCCACAAACGATGTATTGGTGGGTCAGACTCAATATCCTCAGATATTTCCCTGAAACGTAGGGGTGACTGCTCCAAGCCTAGTCACGCCACGATTATGTTATTGGATTGTTGGTTTGTGGACGCTGGACCTTGTCTGAAAAGCACCGGTCCCGTAAGCAATTTGCCTCCTGCGGACGACAACAAATTCATTCCATGTTGCCTAGTGCATCCAGTTATAAACTTGTAATAATGATCCGCGCCTATAAGTATTCCAACATCTGTGAGGCAGTCAGAATTTATTTTATAATCTGCTAGCCTCATGCGGTTTCGTTTAAGATGTCTCGCAGTGCGAGCTAATCCTGTGACCTGCAGGTCTGTAGGAAGTTTATCCACTACTACCGCTTGTATTGGACTAGTAGAAGATCCGAGTCTTACTAATACTTTAACTACCTTGTAGTCACGAGGTCCACTATTTGACAAGAAACCAGAAATATTTAACCTCACACTTTTGGCAGGTTTTAAATTTAACTCATCTACCAACTGTTGTGTAATGAAGGTTTTCTGTGAACCTTGGTCAAAAAGACCTCTAGTGTTAATTCTAGATCTTCGGTTTATTAGTTTAAGTTGAGCTGTAGGCAGAGTAGTATTATTGCCTGACTCAGTAGCAAGTACATTTACTTCTTGATGCACTTTGCAATATTGCACTGCGGTAGAATTCGTAGAATTCTCCCCAGTGGTCATGGTTGGTGTAGAAGATTTTCTACATAAGGCGTAGTGGTGTACACCTTGGTTACAGCGGCTGCAGGAACGTAACTGTACTGCACATTTCTTGGGATCATGAGAGCCCATGCACTTGGTGCACTTGTGTAATTCTTGCAACCTTTTAACCCTAACATTATAAGTAGGATAAACAGAGCATTGATAAGTGGTGTGTCCCTGATTGCAGAACAGACACCTTCTCTGGTTAATAGACTTAGTCTCTTTAGTAGACAAGTCATTGGTTATCTCAGAAGGAGACACCGAATATGTACCTACATTTCCACTTCTTTTCCCAGTGGATGGAGTTGTTTTGGATTTATATTTATTAGACTTACTCTGAGTCTGTTTAGGTTTGACTGAAATATCAGTACTAGTTGGTTTAGACTCAGGTTTAATTTTATCATGAGTCTTCAACCTGTTAACCGTGATCCTCAATCCCTCGAAAATTTGGTCAAGAGTGAGAAACTCGGTATTATAATGTGAGCAGAGCTCTGTCAAGACATTTCGAGGTAATTTCCTCTGTAATAGTAACTTGATAGACCATTCTGAAGCAGGTATATTAACTTTAGTACCTAAGGCCTTTACTAGAGACTCTACTTCTAGTCTGAAGCTTTGAAGTGACTCTGGTCTACTATTTGGTGCATTCAGATCTAGTAATTGATAATAGAGGGTAGCTATACTTAACTCTTTGTTGCAATAGTTCAACTTCAGGAGTTTTATAGCTTCCTCATAATTAATCTCATCAAGAGTGAGGTTATGTATGACCTTTTTAGCCTCTCCTTGGAGAAGACTAAGTAGGTATGAAAATTTAGAAACCTTGTCTAGAGACGGCTTCTTATGGATGTGAACTTCAAAGTAAGTCCAAAAATTGTCCCAATTTTCTGTATCTAATCCTGAAAATGTGGGTAAGTCTAAAGTCGGTAAACGAACCTCTGGTAGTTGGTTATTGAAGTGAGACCCTGTGTTACTGGTATTGGATCCAGATTGTTTTGCTAATTTAGATAATTATATCTATAATTATATATAATTATATCTATAATTATAATTATTATAATTATATCTATAATTATAGCCTGATAATTATATCTTGAGTCTCCTCTTCATACTGGGAGATGTCGTCTACAATTTGACTTACTTGATCAGGATCGGTTTCTACAGTATTTAGCAGATCAAGGTAAGATTGACCTGTAGATTTGACTTGATCAAATTTCAGATCAGCCACTCTAACTGAAGTCTCTAAGTGGTAAGAGTCAATGGGAGTATCTTTAGTTAAGCCCTCAGCCTTGTTAATTAATCTGGTCAAATGACCTTTAAGGCCAATGTAGGTTCTCCTCAATTGCTCAGGAGTAGCCATGTTGGGTTTATGTCCAAACTTCATGGGATTAGTATATGTATTACTAATGAAGCTTGGGTACTTGTTCATTAGTGGACAAGTAACATTAAATGTAGCCTAATTTAAGGTGGCTATTTATATTTTACCTCACTTGAGGTTGAATGTACCTACCTACCTAACAACAAATAGCTAGATATTTTGTGCACTGTCTGAACTTCACCACTAGTTCTCCTCCGGTTAGCTCTTCTATATCACCATCAGAGTTAGTGGAGATTATCCAGCAATACACAAAATAGATACACAAAATAATGCATACAAGAGAAATATTATGGAGACACTCCAATCAGAGTTATCTCAAATTTAATCCCACCCTGTTTAGGGTCAGCACAAATAGTATAATACATACACTACTGACTAGCTTGGGTCTAGTCGTGATAATTCCTAACTAAGAACTATAAAGTTATTTAGTCTGGGCTTGTACCAAATTCAGCACAATCTCAGCCTAAATTCTACCTAATAATATTGGTAAAGATTATTGTGGTGCAGTAAGGTGAATATAATTGTGCTGTATTTTTGGTTTTTTTGTTTTATAAGAGTGCTCTTGCACACACAGGTGAAACAATTATGTACAGTTAAGTTTGGCTTGCTAGCCACAGCCGTTTGTGATGGTTGATGGTGTTAATTAACTTGTCAACCACATGCAACCTAGACTCACCTGACAAGTGTACACCATCTCTGGTCAGGTTCTGTCTATAAGCTCTGGCTGTAAATTGGATATAAGTGGCATCCAATCTCACTAATTTTTCAGCCTGAAATTTATGTACTTAGCAGCTCTCTGGTAGTATTCTGGGGTTACTCCCCAACGATTATCTTGACTTGGTTGGCGAGGTTCCACTAATGTGAATACTACCGATTTACTGATGAGCTTGAAAGAAGAAATTATGGCTTTGAGGTGTTTGATCACCTCAGCTGGATGACGAGTGGGATGGATGTCATTACCACCTAAGTATATAATGGTTAGATGGTGAGGCCACTCTAACGCAGGTGTTAGTGTGGAGTTGTTATAAAAGTTATGAGCTGTTGCTCCTGGTGACCTAAAGATTCTCACCTCTGTGTGAGGTATAGGTCTAAGTGTTGTGGGTAATTGGCTATGACCCACTAAAGCTACCTTATACATGAGGTGAAAGTAGCAATATCTTAGTGTGATCTAGACTAACTGATGTGTTACACTGTTAGTTGACACAATTAATTAAATAGTTAGTCTAGCTTATGTCACACAAGGATTAGTTATTAATGATTAATATTTGTAATTATAAATTTAATGCCCATCCGGTTCGAAGGACCATAATGTGGGACATTTGGGGCTTGAATCTAATTATTTAAATATTAATATAGTAAATTAAATTACGAAGGACCACCCGCTTTTATAGTAAAGAGGGAAACTGAGAAATTATGATCATTTGATAATTCCTAGATGAACCAGTGACTATGGATAAAATACTAGAGAATATGATCATAGAAATAATTAATGGGCTGTATAATTAAATGAATCAAACCTCAAACACCTACATTGGGGGTTTATTACTGGAACTCAGTACGTCCAGGAACTAGTGTGGTTCGTTCACTAATCCAAGATATAATAATCTAATCCTATGAATAATTGTGAAATCATTGTCATTATCATTAATGGGAACATAGATTATGAATATAATAATGATAATCATAATAAACACATGTCAATCCAATAAACAGAGTTCTGCATGTAAAGAATTACAAATAATAAATTAGAGGAATGCAAAGGAATCTTAGCTTAATGACAATTCCTTAAACTGAGTCACGACGCTTCCTCTAATTCTCCTGGGCTCGGCATGGAACACTTAGGAGCTGGATAACATGGGAGTGGGCAGCTAGGAGAATTCTTCTCACATGCTGCAAAATAAATGTTTACAGTAGCAAGTAATTAAACTACTGGATTTCTATGTTCAATAAATTAATATTAATAGTAGGTGAAGGATAATGACCTGTGATTTGTTGTTGTTATGCGTCGTCACGACAAACTACCCAGCTATAATTCTACACCCTATCAGATGCATCAAATAAGGATAAGATACTTAGCTAATATGGGCACTGTGTAAGTTTAAGTTTGCCGAAATTCGCGTCCCAGGCTCTGGCTTAACCTATCCTGGATAATGACGCGCTTCACTGGCCGGTCACGTGGAGTCACAAAGAACCAGATTTAATAGGTTCCTTGTATGACACTGACACCAGGTGAAGATATTGTCTGCAAGGTTCTTCACGCCTCACAGTGGCGATTTTCTTCGGGAGAATGGATAGCGTTTACCCTGATGGCTGGGTAATGGCGTCTCCTCGTGAGCACTACGTGAACAGGTCCGCTCGGGAGCGTCTCAACACGTGCACTGGCGTCCTCTCCCTCCCCGCTCCGCGTCTCGCTTTCATTAACCAAGTTATTATTATGGATATTAGCATTTCTCGCGGTTGTGCTTGAAATGCTCGAGTCAGGACGGGTTTATTATTTGGGAGAGTTAAATATTATTATTTGCCAGTTCAGTGAGAGTAAACATATAATGGAGAAGAATTAATGTCTCTCCATGGCATTCACGCGTGACGTTAATTTTTATTACTAGATAACTGCTATGACTTTAACGCTCCATTCGGCTTTAGTTGGAAGTCAATTTATCTGTAATTAATTATCACACAGAACACCGTTTGTTATAGAGAATCGAATTCAATTCTCAGGCACATTGGATATAAATGTGTTTATTACAATGAAATCTGACGCAATACTGGCGTCGGGTGACGTAAGAATTCTAGCCTATTGTACAGATGTAATTATTAGTACATGTGAATTCTACGTTGGGTTAATTTTACTTACTACAATGATTAGTAGAATTAGTAATAATTAATGAGAATAAAACAGTGTTGTATTCGGTGTTGGAAATTTCCAACAGTCGACCCTTCAACTTCTAGTGTGTGGTCTGGTCAACATGTAATACTATTATTTTCCTGCCACGATCAACCATCACCCACAAGCCCTCCTCTCCCTCCCCCCTCATTCTCTCTCCCTTTCCCCATTCCATCATCACTGTTCCAGCGAGCTCCGGCAGCACTGCACACAGCATGAAATATAACATATAGTATAAGTATAATAGAATACAAAGCAATACACGTGTATATAATGCCATTTTAAAATAGATAATGACACTTGACACTTAAATATATGACCTCAGCGTATCCCGTCTGAACTGGTTAGGCAGGGGTCATAACACAGTCATCACCAGCATTACCTCTTCAGTCATCACCAGTATTACCTAATCATTGTCATCACCGTCATTAACTCATCACAGCCATCATAATCATTACCTTATCACAGTCATCATAATCATTACCTCATCACAGTCATTACCTAATCACAGTCGTTACAGTCATCACCACAGCGTCATCACCATAGAGTCATCACCATAGAGTCATCACCATAGAGTCATCACCATAGAGTCATCACCATAGAGTCAACAACATAGTCATCGCATGTCTAAATTCTAAATTATTTTTAAAATCAGGAGCACAAAGTAATTTGTCATTTTGTACTCTGTTCTTAGTGTCCCCAAGTGAGAGGTGCAGTGTGTATAGTGTCCCCGAGTGAGAGGTGCAGTGTGTATAGTTAGTGTCCCCGAGTGTGAGGTGCAGTGTGTATAGTTAGTGTCCCCGAGTGTGAGGTGCAGTGTGTATAGTTAGTGTCCCCGAGTGTGAGGTGCAGTGTGTATAGTTAGTGTCCCCGAGTGTGAGGTGCAGTGTGTATAGTTAGTGTCCCCGAGTGAGAGGTGCAGTGTGTATAGTTAGTGTCCCCGAGTGAGAGGTGCAGTGTGTATAGTTAGTGTCCCCGAGTGAGAGGTGCAGTGTGTATAGTTAGTGTCCCCGAGTGAGAGGTGCAGTGTGTATAGTTAGTGTCCCCGAGTGAGAGGTGTAGTGTGTATAGTTAGTGTCCCCGAGTGTGAGGTGCAGTGTGTATAGTTAGTGTCCCCGAGTGAGAGGTGCAGTGTGTATAGTTAGTGTCCCCGAGTGTGAGGTGCAGTGTGTATAGTTAGTGTCCCCGAGTGAGAGAGGTGCAGTGTGTATAGTTAGTGTCCCCGAGTGAGAGGTGTAGTGTGTATAGTTAGTGTCCCCGAGTGAGAGGTGCAGTGTGTATAGTTAGTGTCCCCGAGTGAGAGGTGCAGTGTGTATAGTTAGTGTCCCCGAGTGTGAGGTGCAGTGTGTATAGTTAGTGTCCCCGAGTGTGAGGTGCAGTGTGTATAGTTAGTGTCCCCGAGTGAGAGGTGCAGTGTGTATAGTTAGTGTCCCCGAGTGAGAGGTGCAGTGTGTATAGTTAGTGTCCCCGAGTGAGAGAGGTGCAGTGTGTATAGTTAGTGTCCCCGAGTGTGAGGTGCAGTGTGTATAGTTAGTGTCCCCGAGTGAGAGGTGCAGTGTGTATAGTTAGTGTCCCCGAGTGTGAGGTGCAGTGTGTATAGTTAGTGTCCCCGAGTGAGAGGTGCAGTGTGTATAGTTAGTGTCCCCGAGTGTGAG
Source organism: Procambarus clarkii (assembly GCF_040958095.1). Classification (NCBI taxonomy): domain Eukaryota; kingdom Metazoa; phylum Arthropoda; class Malacostraca; order Decapoda; family Cambaridae; genus Procambarus; species Procambarus clarkii. The sequence goes on along the minus strand of NC_091191.1, from coordinate 23,672,717 downwards.
GTGCAGTGTGTATAGTTAGTGTCCCCGAGTGAGAGGTGCAGTGTGTATAGTTAGTGTCCCCGAGTGAGAGAGGTGCAGTGTGTATAGTTAGTGTCCCCGAGTGTGAGGTGCAGTGTGTATAGTTAGTGTCCCCGAGTGAGAGGTGCAGTGTGTATAGTTAGTGTCCCCGAGTGAGAGGTGCAGTGTGTATAGTTAGTGTCCCCGAGTGAGAGAGGTGTAGTGTGTATAGTTAGTGTCCCCGAGTGTGAGAGGTGTAGTGTGTATAGTTAGTGTCCCCGAGTGAGAGAGGTGCAGTGTGTATAGTTAGTGTCCCCGAGTGTGCACTCCCTACTGTCCACACCTTCCACGCACACACCCACATCTAGGAAGAGTACATCTGCTACGGTTTACATGTCTGCCTCGGATAACTCCTCCCACTACCACAGATCCTGCTAAAGAACGACGAACGCAGCTTCTGTGAGCAGCAGGTGTGGCTCTACATGTGTGGGTCCCTGCTTGCGACCCTGGCCCTCCCGCTCCAGACGGATGTCACCACTCTTCCCCAGCTACTGGAGGCGAGTCTCCCTCCCGCTCCAGCCTGACGTCCCCTCTCTTCCCCAAGGAACCCTTATATTCCACCTCATATTAACTCAGTGTCATGTAGTCTGGTCTGATCTGGTTGTAAATAATATTTAGCGGTTCATTTATTGTCATGCTCATTTTATTTAGATGTGATTCCAAGTTTGTAGTTATTTTAATATGTTGTTTCGGTATGTTAGAGTCTGGAAGCAGTGTTAGTCAAGCAAGAATTTTATAATTCGGTAAAAGAACACAACGGGTCCGTCAAATGTGCTATATACTTAGTCACACTTAAAACTTGATGCTAATATCATATCAATTGCTCAGTCCAAAATTAAACTTGATTATCCTCAGGAATAACGGGAAAACCTTCGACTTGCCACCAGCTTCCTTTTGCCGTAGAGGCCACTAAAGATTGGGGCTTTCAGATAAATTCAGGTATTCTGAGTAATGAGTGTAGAAAAAAGGTACAATTTACTTGTTTACCTTCAAATGCCAAAAGTTTTCTTTAATTCTAAGAACTAGAAATTTTTAACGGGAGACTTGAGTATTTATTGTGAACAACGTAAAGAGACAAGGTGACATTGGGTTTCCTCTTTGTCGGGGAAACAAAGTCTGTACTTAGGTTAAGGAACATTTCCCCAGGCCACAGCAAAATACATCATATCATTACTTTACATAACGTACTATTATTAATATTAATATTAATATTAATATTAATATTAATATTAATATTAATATTAATATTAACATTAATATCAATATTAATATTCATATTATTATACCGTTAACACGACCATGCAGCACGTTAATGAAGAAAAAACATGGGAGCAGTGAAGCACGTAGACGTTCCTCAACTCGCGGGAGCCGCGGTAAACAAAACACATTAAGAACAATGTCTTAGGAATAATCAAACAAACCTTAAACAGCAAAGAAAAGAAAGTGGTTATTCAGCAAGCAAATAAGCCAAAGTTTGCTTACTGTAGGTTGTACCTGACATGACTTTCCACCGCCGCCCATTGGATGTATGGGCGTGCATTATTGCATTATTAGTAAATTCGTTTTTGTCGGGACTGGAAGCCTACGTATATGTATACATAGGCTTGTATCATGTCCCCCTCCCAAAGTCGAACTAATGACCTTCCCTAGCATGCAACCCCACAATATCAAAAGGGGAGACATGATCACCACTTACAAAATCCTCAGCTGATTTGACAGGGCGAAAAAAAGACAAACTATTTAGCACAGGCGGAACACGAACAAAGGGAGACAGGTGGAAACTTAGTGACTTAATGAGCAACAGAGATATTAGACGGATTTTTTCAGTGTCAGAGTACTGTAGTTAACAAATGGAATACATTAGGCAGTGATGTGATGGAGGAAAACTCCATACAGTTTCATATGAAGATAAGATAGAGCTCAATAGGCTCAGGAATCTGTACTCCAGCTGAGTGACAGCTGCAAGGCGGGACCAAAGAGCCGAAGCTCAACCCCGCTAACACAACTAGGTGAGTACAACAGTTACCTATCACCCGGGTACCTACTTACTCCTCGGTGAACAGCGGCATCTGATGAAAGGAAACACGCGCAACCATTTCTATCCTGGCCGAGAATCGAATCTGGGATCCCCGATTGTGAAGTGATAACAATTTATCTATTATCAACTATAATAGGAGACTCTTGATGATATACATCATTATCTGCACTAGTTTTAAGTATTTAATTTAAAGGTTAAGAACATGATTTAAAGATTCTCACTGTAACTGTGCATCAGTGACTAGTTTTAACTATCTTGTTTAAAGCTGGATGCAATTACGTTAATTTATAAATGAATCACTACGTATAAATTCCCAGTGAATATCTCAACAAATTCTATAGTCATTATTTGAAAATAAAAAAAAAACATATCTTTATATATAACTTCTAAATCGTGTTAATAACTTGCATACTTCATATATATTGTTATTAAGCGGAAAAAAACACATTTGAAGAATTAGGGAATGCTGATCGCGTTTCCGGCTCAATTCCCCTTGATCAGAACAAGATAGAGAGAGTCTTTATGTTGCTCTTGACTATCTTCACTCTCTGTCTTGCTCTGATGAAGGCGAATTGAGCCGAAAACTGGTTCAGCATTCTCCAATTCTTTAAATAGGTGTTTTTTCGCATACGTGGATCAGTGGTTTTGTGGTCGTTGTTGCATGTTGTTATTAATATTATTGTTATTTTCAGCATTATTAATATAATACAAGTGTTGGTAATGTTAATTATTATTACATACAGAGTTTGTTAGAGAACCACATCATGAGTGTCCGTGTGGCGGCCGCTGTGGTATCGTCAGCTCTGGCTGGGCTCTGTGTCCCTTTTATTGTTAAAAGCCTCGATAGCATCGCTAAGGTGAGAGTAGAGAGAGCGAGAGAGTGTGTGTTAGTGCCTTTATCACACGTTTTGAGAAACTGTTTTCAAATTACCGATTAACAGAACTTTTGAAGTATAGCCACTAAGCCCCCCCCCTTCCCCTGTTATAAGCCCAAACTAAGAGATCATTTAAAATGAGCATAATTCCAGCCATAATGTGAGCCTTAATATAGTGTGTGGGCTGACTACAGGACTACCTGGCGGCGCTCAACAACCTGCTGCTCTCGGTGGTGACGGCGGCGGTGTTCCCGCTCCACTTCACCATCAGCTGGGTCTTCGGGGTGTCCCTCGGGGTCCTGCTCCTCGGTATATGGCTCTATGAGAGAAAGTTCATCTTCAAGGAGCCCTGATCCTGCCCCTCTCGGTGAGTATATATATATATATATATATATATATATATATATATATATATATATATATATATATATATATATATATATGTCGTACCTAGTAGCCAGAACGCACTTCTCAGCCTACTATTCAAGGCCCGATTTGCCTAATAAACCGAGTTTTCCTGAATTAATATATTTTCTCTAATTTTTTTCTTATGAAATGATAAAGCTACCCATTTCATTATGTATGAGGGAAATTTTTTTTTATTGGAGCTAAAATTAACATAGATATATGACCGAACCTAACCAACCCTACCTAACCTAACCTAACCTATCTTTATAGGTTAGGTTAGGTTAGGTAGCCGAAAACGTTAGGTTAGGTTAGGTTAGGTAGGTTAGGTAGACGAAAAACAATTAATTCATGAAAACTTGGCTTATTAGGCAAATCGGGCCTTGCATAGTAGGCTGAGAAGTGCGTTCTGGCTATTAGGTACGACATATATATATATATATATATATATATATATATATATATATATATATATATATATACAGTACTTCTTAACGAATGGAAAGTTTAGGATAATACAGAGCTCATGTAGACAGTTGCTGTTATCTTTTGTAAAGCATCAGTTTAATTTTATCTTCTTGGAGCTATTAAAACGTGATAACCTTATGGATATTATGATGGTCTTATCACTAGTTTGATTGTTTATCCCCATCAACAATCTTTCCTGTCTCCCACAGTCTCCCACCTGCACCCGCCCGCGCGTCAACACCCACACCCACGTAAACGCCCATGTCAACACCAGCGTTCACATCAACGCCCCCATCATCGTCCACGCCAGCGTCCACGCCCACGTTTCTAATGGGCACCCAGGAACGAGTAACTTTAGCTCTACGTCGAATCAACGTTATCAACGTTGAACCAACGCCGCTCTTGGATACTGTAGCCAGTGGGTTCATACCGGAGCAGCTCATGCCGCTCCAGGAGGAGGGGGACAAGAGAAGTAAACTCCTGGTTCAACAGGTAATGTAGGGAAGTTGAAGGAAGGAGAACAAGTGTGGTACAAGTACCAGGAGCTGGTAACAAACGACAGTAGAAAGGTACTATAGAGCACCAGAAATGAATACACCAAAGACAGTTTGAAAATGGCATTGTGACAAAAGTTAAGGGCCAACCAAATTTGTTCTATAACCATATAAGGAGAAAAACAACGAGACTTCACGAGAAAATAAGGAGAAGTCTCACTGAAAACGACAATGAGGTATGTGAGGAACACAACAAAATATTTCAGGAGGTATTTAGAGTAGAACCAGCATGGAAAGGAAGGCTGCGAGATGTAAAGCCAGGAAAAATCAATGCATGATATTATAGTCATGACAGATACTAGATGTGACAATATCAATGGGACCAGATTTAATCTCATCATGACTGCCGAAAGGGGCTATATAGGTACTTTGTTACTCATTATCTAACATTTTTATATAATGCTTGCGACAGGAAAAGTGTAGAGAAAGTAAAGCATAGTCCCAATATTAAAAAAAGGGTATAGACAGGAGTCACTAAATGATTGACCGGTGTCTTTGACAAGTATTCCTTGTAAAGTGTTGGGGAAAGAAATCAGGTTGAGAATGATGGAGCAACTGGAGAGGATCAACTATTTGACAAAACGTTAGCAAGGATTTCGAAATAGAACTTTGTACCTGACAAACCTAACTTGAGTTCCGTGAAAGGGTAACTAAAATATGACAGGTTTTCCTAGATTTGCAAAAAAAAAAACTTTTGACACTGTTCCTTGTGAAAGGCTGGCGTACAAGATGGATACACAGACTGGGATAACTGGAACAACACTGAACTGGGTACAAAAAGCACGTGAAAGACATAATGCAAAAAATCACAGTCACAGAGGACGGTTCAAACTAGTTGACTGTAGCAAGTGGGGTCCCACAATGCTTGGTCCTGGGACGCTGCTGTTCCTAATTCTTGTGAACGATCTACCCGAGGGAGTGAGCATGTACATATAAATGTTTCCAGTTGCCGCAAAGCTGATGAGGAATACAAACACAGAGGAACACTGCAGGTAGTCACAGTAGGACCTATAGGCAAACTCCAGGAGAGGGTAAACAAATGGTTGCTGGAATTTAATGCCAACAAATATAAGGTAATGCAAATGGAAATGGGAGAAATTAAACCAGGAGGCATCTATATCATGCCGGGAAGGCAACTATAGGAATCGGAAAGAGAAATATTTAGGAATGGACATAACTCCAACACTAACACCGGAGACACACATGAACAGGACAACAAGGAAGTATATTGGACGCTGGAAAACATAAAAACTTCGTTTAGAAACCTAAATCACGACTGCTTCAAGGCACTTCACCCATACGTCGCACCTTGTGAAGCACAAAACCAAAACTGAAATGTACAGAGATTTTCAACAAGAGTGCTCCCAGAGGTGTTAAGTGATGAGCACAGACTAGAATCTCTCAACCCTAGAGAATAGAAGTAACAGAGACGATATGATCAAAACATGGGACATAGTGGACTGTGATAACCGCTCCAGATTAAGAGAAAGTAAGACAAGAGGACACAGGTAGAAGCTGAAAACGCAAATGAGCATAATGAATGTGAGGACTCGTGCCCTATGCGGGAGGTCAATAAGTGTAGAGCTCTGAAACAAGTTGTAAAAAGCACCTCCAGCCACAACGTTAAGGCCAGATTCGACAATCCGAACGTCAGAATAGTTAAGTTGTAACAGGTTCAACAGGTTCAACAGGGCCAGTAGGCGGGGCGTAAACAACTAGACCTCAGTCCCTCGTAGACAGTGATGGGTAATCCTGATACGTCAACGCACACCCCAGTGTCCACTCCCCACGCCTACACTGACATGCAACTTAACTTTCAACCGCATTCTAATGAAGTTAAAGTAAAATTTTAGAAGTTTAAGAACTTTATGAAATGGTCCAATGATTTGTTCTTACTAATAAACCATAAGAACATAATAATCGAGCCCACTGCAGATGTTCACTGGTATATGTTAAATAAAAACACATGTGTTATATGTGATTTTTCTACCCTAAGCTCATTATAATAAGACCAAGCCATTTTTACTGCAGTAGATCACTTCCATATTAAGTCTTGCAAGACAAAGGTCGTAAATCTCTGCACTCTTGTAATGAGCCACAGAAACCTGCACAGAGGGCTTTGTCAATCGTGAGACTGTAGAGGCGGTTGCCCAGTACATTGCTGATGGTACGCCTGTCTCTCTCCGTCAGGAACGTAAGACTGGCTCCCTTCCTTCTTCCTCCCCGGCGGGTAAGAAGGTTTCAATATATTCCTCACCTTCTAACTCCGACACTATCCCTTCTTCCCCTCCTATATCAGTGGCAGAGACGCCTTCTCTTGGATGCTGCCCTGGATCCAGTGCACTCTCCTGTTTCTGTCCTTCCTGCCCCCGATTTCCTTGACCGCTCCTCTCCGATGTCTCCTCAAGCACTGGACTCTGTCAGTCTGCCTCTGGTCCGTCCTCCCGCTGCCTTACCTTCATTATCTTCGCTAGCTTTATCTATGCCCTGGCACCCCGATTTCACTGATCCTGATTTTACTTTGTCTGTGTTCTTCTTTGTCTTTGTTTCTTCCTTGTTATCTCTGTTTCTGTTCTTTCTTTTGACTGTTCTTGAATGGAATATTTGTGGTTTTTATGCCAACTTGTGATCATGCAGTTTTTACCGCTCTGTGTTTGACTCCAAAAGCTGATGCTTGGCACTCGTCATGGTCACTTCTGTGGTTATTCCTTTCTCTTTCTTCCCTTCCAGATTTTGCTGGGGCTCATAACTCCACTGGTCTCTTTATTTGTCATGATATTCCCTTCGTCCCCCAACTTTTGCTGTCGCACATTCGGTGTTTTGCAGCCCGTATCTTTGTGAGTAAATGGTATACAGTCTGTTCCATTTATCTCCCCACAAATTTCCTCCTTTCTCTTTCTGATCCTAAACACCTGTTGGACTCCTTACCAAAGCCATGACATCATGCCACCTGCCGGAAGAGACGGAGTTCGTCCGGAGGGAAACTACAGTCCCAAACTGGCCAAAGTACCATCGAAGCAAGGCCTCCGTGAACTCAAACGGCACATCATGCAGTGCCACATATGTTACCGAGCAGCACCAGTCAAAGCTACCGATATGCTACGATACCACCGTCCCCAGGAAGAGGAAACGAGCGCCCATCGTAACGGGCCACGAAGTCCTTATAGACAGCAGGGGAGTTAAACTTCACCAATGCCTGATGGGTGGTTAGAAGTTGGAGCCTGTACACATCGGCAACATGAACACGTAGCATATCCAACAGGACAATCTCAAGGGCAAGGTAAGATGCATGTCCAGAAAATTTAAGACCCACGGTCTCAGAGCGACGAATAGGAGAAGGGGGGTTCCATGGGGGGAGGGGGTTCCTCAATCCGCCGACGCAGCAACAAAGTCCTCCCACACAGAACGCCTAGCAACGCAACTCGTCCTCGACTCAAGTCCATTACATCCAGCGGTCGACCCCACAGACGCATTCATAAATGTTTACATACTGTTCATTCAAAACAGGAATTTTCTCAAATATAAATTAATATTATAATATATTAGTATATTATGCTTATATAGGCATAGGTTAGGTTAGGTTAGGTGATTGGGTTCTGTTGGCGATTATTTGTACTTGTAGTACGTGGGTGAAGCATTTATAGCGTTGTGATTCGAACAAAATTCGTCAGTGAAACACTTGTTCCGGATATGTTCGAACGTCAGCAGTTGTGAGTCGTGTGTAAACCGCATTTCATTCATAAACAGGGGGTTTGGCGGGTGCATGGAATCACTTTTGGATCTTTGTTTGGAGGACGGGCTGAGCAACGACTCAAGGCCAGACTTGTAGTCGTTACTGCAGCTTAGGCTCGGCGACAAGTGTCTCTGGGAGTTTGCACCACCTGCTGGAGTAGACCTGACTCTGATGTAAACTGTCGCTGATGCTCATGAATAGATACTATGTGAAATAGTATCTATTGAATGTGAATAGATACTATGTGAAAAAAATCCCAGAATTGAAAACAAAATTTTATTACAAAAATTCAAGAAATGCGGCTTTGAATCAACATATGTAATATCAGAAATGGTAGTCAAATGTCCAAAGTTTGCTTATTGTGGATAGTTGATGGTGATTGAAGGGCGACGAATTAGTATGGATAGTACATGCACACATGACTCAAATGTCCACCACAACCCCTCGTTAGATAATTGCGTGATGATGCAACTAACAGGCTTGACAGGAATATAAGGCTGGACTGAGACTGTTTTGGACCCGTTGTTGAACCACTTGCGCTATAAATGATTGCACTTAAACTGTGTTACTAGAATAACAAGACCGTTACCACGATAAATGTATTTGGTTCCCGAGTCCAGTATGGGGTCCATTACTGCCCACTGTACGGGCACTGGGTCCATTACCGCCCACGGGATAGGCACAGGGTTCATTACCGCCACGGGATGGGCACGGGGGTTCATTACCACCCACGGGATGAGTATGGGGGTCCATTACCACCCATGGGATGGGCCCGGGGTCCAATACCGCCCATGGGATGGGTACAAGGTGCATAATAAATGAACAAAATCAATAGACTGGCTATGTGAGGCCCCATAAGATTAAATGATAGGCACTTGATGGAATAAAAAGCCTACCTTCTATTGTCCAATTACATTGTTCCCCATAGTTGTTCATCTAGATTTTAGAAGAATGTTAAGAGTTGCAAGGTGATAGGACACTTTGATTCCTAACTATCTTTCGTACCAACTTCTTGAAAACTTCTGTGAATCGCTGTCAAAAATACATTCGTTTGACCTTGTGCATCATCCAAGGTTGTATACTCAGGAGACCTGGTGCTGGGAACGTTTTCATACTCTGACGTACATGGTTCGATATAGCCTACTGGCTGACCACCATTTAATAATTACTGTCTTCCTGGGTAATGGGTTCCCTGCACGACCTCATTTAAGTGGACATGTACCTCGCCTCGAGCACACGAAGCCTCTCAAGGAGAGCTCCTTTCGTATAGCTAACGTTTGCTCGGTACATGTAATTCTTTACCTAAATATGAATGTGCAAGTTTATATCCACATTGTAATTTTTCTGTGCCTTACGGAGGTATTAAATGTATTATTCGTGCCGTGCGAATCGGCATAATGAGCAAATATAATCATTACTTTTATTTTTCCTTTAAATGATGCGCGGGTTGACCTTGAACCATCCTACATTTTAAACTGCTTTTTTCAAGTATTTCTAAGCGGACTGTATTTTCTAAATTAATTTTCTCCCAGGTGTTATCCAATCTACAAATTTCGAGGGTTGTACTTTAATAATCACCCACCAGAGGTGGGTAACAAGATTACCAATGTTAATTATTCTACAAATTAGCGAGTGAACAATTAAGGCTTAGCTCCAAAGTCGTAATGGCCTGATAAGAAGCCCTCATTTCCATCACTCGCGTATAGGAAACCATGCAGGTGGACACTGTAATAGTGACTCAAGAAACCTCATGGTACTTCAAGTCATCCGACATTCTTCTCTGGTATGGTACCTGCCAAATAAGTGTTAAGTATTGCAATGTTATCAACACACGGAGTATACTGAAAGTAAAGGAGTAAACATCAATATTTTGGCTTACCCATTTTGGTTAATGTCTGCATCATAACCGGGCAATGTTTAATAAAATTATGTAAATGGCCACCACACAATTTTTTTTATTGATAAAAAAACCAAAGTACAAAACAGGCAACAAGGAATGAACAACATAATGATACAAGAAACGTGCCAATATAGGAAACAATACTACAAAAACCATGTAACCTACATAATGTAAATACAAGGAGGCACAGGAAAGAGTACAAAATGCAAGCAGCACAAAACTACAAACAGAACATGACATAACACATGGCACAGGAAACAAACAAATACAACAGAGAAAAGGCATAAGTAATAACAACTAATAGGAACATAAAGACAACCACCCCATAACACAAAGGGGTGTAAAACATAACAATATCCTGGGCTCCCCAAACCCCCACACAAAGGAGCATAACAGTACACAAGAGACAGGTGCCACATACAAAGGAGTAATAAACACACATAGTATAAATAGCATACAAAGGTACAAGGAATAAAATTTGCACAGAATAAAATAATGAAGCACACACACACAACTCGTGTAACAAACACAGGGAACAACAACACAAACGGAGTCGACTGCTAGCAGCTGTGGAGTGAGGACGTTTACCGACCCTCTGTGGCTGTTGGAGTTGTTTGCTGTTTTGGTCGCCAGGTGGTGTGGGCGTCCCTGCCCTACCAGTTTTGTTGCCTGCCTGGCTGCGTTGACGTGGCAGTTCTGACATGGGGGGCCATCTTCCACCTGTTCAGCGTGTGAACTCCGTGGGCCTGGAGTTCACTTGTAAGGCTGGTTATCCGACCATCGAGATGGTGATGTGTGACATGCTTCGTGTCCCGGTGGAAGCTGTTTACGGTGTGGAGCTAGTTACGGCCCATCGGGTTGTTATTAAGTTCGTTGGGGAGGACGAGTACTGGGACTTCCTCCGTCGGTACGGGGGGCGTATGTTGCCGTTGCCAGACGATGCCGGCTCTGTGGCGATTTCGGACCGCAGTGGTGCCCTGACTTATGTCAGTATCCATGGTGCGCCCCTGGAATTCCCTGATGACCTCCTCCGGCGTTACTTCGGGGGGTTTGGTACTGTTGTCAGCGTGTGGGTGAACACGCTCTCCTCGGGGCGGTATGCTGGGAGGCGTACAAACATTCGCACGTTGGGGATGTGCCTGCGGTCGGATATACCTTCTTCTGTCCGGCTTATGGGGTACTACGTCCGGGTGTATTATGCCCGGCAGCCTCGTACCTGTTTCCGGTGTGGCCTGTTGGGGCATCAGGCTGCCGGGTGCTCTGAGGCCCCTGCTGCTCCTGTCAACTTGTTCCGCGACGAGGATATCCCGCCGCTCCCTCTGGAGGCAGTCTCCGGTGATGTTGATGAGGAGGTGCGCGTCCCGTTTGCTGTTGCAGCTTCCCCGGCGGCGCCTGCCGTTCCTCCGGTTGTTGCCGTCCCTCCTCCGGTTGTTGCCGTCCCTCCTCCGGTTGTTGCCGTCCCTCCTCCGGTTGTTGCCGTCCCTCCTCCGGTTGTTGCCGTCCCTCCTCCGGTTGTTGCCGTCCCTCCTCCGGTTGTTGCCGTCCCTCCTCCGGTTCTTGAGGTACCGTCGGTTGGTCTGCCTGATCCTGTCGCTGTCCCAGCTGCTCCCGTGGCCCTCCCTGGAGCTCCCTGTGTGACGTCGCTGTCTTCTCCCTCGTCTTCTGATGCTGCGCCTGGCCCTGTGTCCGTGACTCGGGTCCCGGATGTGCTGGGTGCTGGGGTGACTGCGGAGCCTCCTGCTGTGTGTGGCCCGGTTTCCCCTGTGGTAGAGGCTGCTGCCGTCCTGGCGTCGGTTCCTTCGGCTCGTGGTACCCGTGTTTCTGGGTCACTTACCGGCTCGGACGATATCCGGCTGGTGCCCAAACGTTCCTGGCGTTCGTCTTCTTCCTGGGCCTACGTTGGTGACTTTAGTGACTGTGGGGCTTCGGATGTTGACAGTGTGGATACGGATGCGTCGATGTCTCCGCGGTTCGTGGTGGCGGAGGTCCATGTGCCTGCCGGTGCTGGTGCCTGTGTCTTGGACGTGCCTTCGGTTCTTTCTCCACCGGGGGACTCTCCACAGTGGGGGGTGGTGGCTTCCGCTGCCAGGGATGGTGTGGACACTGGGCGTGGCCTGGTGGTGACGTTACGGAAGGATGCGCGCCGTCCGGGTTCCCTGCTGTCGTCTGGTGGTGTGCCCGGGGTCGTGGGTACCCCTGTGGTGCGGGTGCGCGTTGGGGCCCTGGGGGACGTGTTGCCGGCGTCTGTGATGCCACCGGGTCACTGGTCGAAGATTGCCGAGTTACTGCTGTCTGACGGACCGGAGTGCTTTCGTGGGGGGCAAGTTCCCTTCCTGTGGGGGCGAGTGGCGACTTCTCGCCTCATGAGTGCTACCATCTGGGTCCCCAGTTTGCGGGCGTTTGTTGCCCCGGTTCCGGATGTTATGGCGTCCCCGGTGGATGGAGGAGACCCTTGGCAATGGGTGCTCTGGGAGGCGTTTAATGTAAGGTTCCCGCGGGCCAAGTTCCCGGGCAAGTATGTGCTCTGATTTCCTGTGCATTTGCTCTGACATGCTGTGTGCCCTTCTGGCTGTTTGTTTGCCCTGTTCTATTCTGTGCTTCTGCCTCTCCTTTTGTGTGTAGCTTTGTCGTGTGGCATATTAGTTCCTAGTGCTTGGCGTCACTTGTTTCGCGTTTTGGCTTGGCATTTCGCCTTTCCTGGCTTTGCGATTCAACCTTCACGGGTACGCCGGGGCGCATCCGATCCCACGATCGTCGTCGCTCCTAACTCAACAACAACAAAAACAACAACACAAACAACCCACACACCAAGATGCCCGCCACCCCAACACCCGGGGCGCGAGCAAGGCATAACACACCAAAACACATCCAGACAAGCAGAAACCCACACCGGAGCCAGGAAAGAAAACACATCCACACACAGAACATCCAACAGGCCCAACTGGACCGCAAGATCATTCAAACTCCGGACGTTTAATACAACATCACATACAACGGAAGTTACATACAACAGAGGGCGCCATCGGAAGAACCTCAGGAATGTTGTCAAAGTGATTAACGAGCTTAAATATTACCTAAATTCCCTTGATACCTAACAATGGCTCATCAAACAAAAACATTTAAGTTTCTTTCTTGGAACATTCGAAGTGTTTATCTTCGTATAAATGACGTAATCTGGTATGCTAAAATGAAAGACGTTGATGTGATCTGTTTACAGGAACCATATACGTCCACAACTATCAAGAAGGTCCCACCCAGGATACCTGGGTATATAGCATACAACAACGATATTGGAACTGGTCTACTCACGTATGTTAAGAGTGGATTAATCTGTAAACTAATTAAAAATCACAGGAGTGATAGTATACATTACCAAAAATTCAAATTACAAACTGCTAATAGCCATTTCCTACTGTATAACAAATATGGACATTGTAGTGTACTTAAAGCAGACCTGCTACCGATACCTACAGGTAACACAGCTATGTTATGTATGGGTAACTTTAATGCTCGTCACACTGCTCTTGGTGACGTTCAGTGTAACAATAATGGAAGGGTCTTCTTGAAATACCTTAATGATCATAATATTACTGTGTATGATACTGATAAACAGACCCATTTATTTGGGGGTAGGCTGGATTATGTGATTGGGTACAGCCTAGTAGATAGCAATGTCCACGTTAAGCTCATCCCAGAACTAGTAAGTGATCATTTTGCAATATATTGTGAATACAATGTGGCGGATATTATGTCCAATCCTCATCCTAGGGTTAAAATTAACATTCCAGACAATCTTAAACAGCACTTTAAGGCTTATGTACATAAGTGGTACACTGGGTATTCACCTGTATCAGTGGACCACTTTTACAATGGTCTTGTCAGTATCATTACCAGTTATTATGATACCTGGGTTAAATCAAGGAAAAAAAGAACACTCGTTCTTCCTCATGAACAGAGGATCCTATTATTATTGCAGAGCTAAAGTGCTTCAGCTGCTGACTCTTATAAACGAGACAAAACAGCTGACAATTTACTTGCATTCCTTAATGCCAACAGAGATTTTCGCGAGCTTAAGGGTCAGGTTAAGAACACATATTGGGAACAATTCCTACAAGGTATCAATAGAACCACAACATTATCGGAAATGTGGAACAAAATTAAAAACATTACCAAACCTTCAGCCCCAGTTCAGCTTCATCATACTCCTGCAGAATATGCTGACATGCTCCTAACTCAATGGTCTAGTGTCTCACAAATTTCTTCCTTACCCCCAGATATACAGCAGCATTTAAATAATACCAACATTAACAGAAACTTTAATATTGAAATAGCACGCTCCTCACCAGATTTAACGGATCAGTTTGCTATAACCCCCTTTGAATTGACATCAGCATTAGGGAAACCTAGGCAAACTGCCCCTGGTGAGGATGGTATAACTTATAACATCTTGAGCTTACTGAATGATGTCCCTAGCCACCCTCTGCTTGACCTCTATCAACTGAGTCTCTTGCAAGGTATCTTGCCAAAGAAATGGACACAAAGTCTCATAGTACCAATTCCTAAACCTAACTCTCAAAGATTCAGACCCTAATCCTTCCCTTACATCTTGTATGTGTAAAGTCTTGGAAAGAATTGTTCTCAATCGTGTCATGTTTCAGGTCAAAGAAAAACTGGCCCCAAACCTATATGGGTTCATGCCCAATTGTAGCACACAAACATGCTTTGCTGAATATTTTGTAAACTCCCAGGATGGGACACAGGCAGCCTCTATTGACCTAAAGTCAGTTTTCGATGTAGCGAATGGCGAAATAATATTAGAGCAACTTACTGAATTTGGAATCAAAGGTAATCTTCTGAGTTGGATAAAGAGCTACCTATCCAACAGGCGTGCTAGTGTCCTATTTAAAGGACTTAAAAGTACAATAACAGATGCATTCGAACTAGGCACACCTCAAGGTGGTGTCCTAAGCCCTATGCTCTTCAATATACTTAAGCACAAACTTATCCATGACATACCTTTACAACCTACGGAAACTGTTATATGTTATGCTGATGATATATGTATTATGGCACACAGTAAACCAAGGTTACAAGTGTTACTTGATGCATTCTCCAAGAAAGTAGTAGAATGTGGCCTCATAATCTCTGTTGATAAAACAAGAGTTCTTATTCCCCATTCTCTCCATGTTAACTATACTATTAATGGAGTGCCCGTGGAGACGTGCGAGTCTTATGAATATCTTGGAGTCGAGGTTAATGATACAAATCTCGTCAGCAACCTGCTCAAAAAACTAGTTGAGCGTCTTAAACCTCTCAGAACTCTTGTTGGCAAAGGATTTGGCATTAACATAAAATATGCTCGTAGTTTTTATATTGCCTTTATACGATCTGTTGTTGATTATTATGCCTTGCATCTTCTTAATTTTTCTCCTAAACAATTACAAGGCCTAGATGTAGTACAGAATGATGCCATGCGCATCATCCTGGGTTGTCCTAGAACTGTCAGAATTGTTAACATGAGAAAGGAACTAAACTTACCTTCCATTTACGAAAGAATAGTTCTACTTAGTACTATGTTTTGCGCCAAAACTTTAAAAAATAATGGTCCCCCCAGCTCTATTCAAATTGAATTGAGATCCGTTCTAAACAATTCTGACTGTTCCCTCAATCTGCCGCATAAAGCTCCCTACAGTGTGTACTCACCTAGTTGTGCTTGCGGGGGTTGAGCTCTGGCTCTTTGGTCCCACCTCTCAGCCGTCAATCAACAGGTGTACAGGTTCCTGAGCCTATTGGGCTCTATCATATCTACACTTGAAACTGTGTATTGAGTCAGCCTCCACCACATCACTTCCTAATGCATTCCATTTGTCAACCACTCTGACACTAAAAAAGTTCTTTCTAATATCTCTGTGGCTCATTTGGGCGCTCATTTTCCACCTGTGTCCCCTTGTGCGTGTGCCCCTTGTGTTAAATAGCCTGTCTTTATCTACCCTATCAATTCCCTTGAGAATCTTGAATGTGGTATTTTATAATAATATTTTATTATTAATATTTTTTTTTTAATATTTTTTCTCCTATGCAAAATCAAGATAAAAAACCACATCTAGTATCGGGCCCCTGCGAAAGGGAGATGGAACTTTCACCCATGACAACAAAGAAATGAGCGAGCTACTGAGGAAGCAGTACGACTCTGTTTTCAGTGAGCCATTAAACGCACTAAAGATTGATAACCCAAATGAATTTTTCATGGATATGATACCAACATCAAATCATATATCAGACGTCACCCTATCCCCACTGGATTTTGAAGAAGCCATAAACAGTATGCCTTTGCACACTGCACCAGACCCCGGATTCTTGGAACGTGCAGTCCCATCATTTTAATATGAGTAGCAGTTCTTTGAATCCATTTAAACTAGCGAGTCTAAATGGATTCAAAGAACTGCCACTCATATTAAAATGATGGGACTGCACGATGTATATACAGATGAAAGAGTACAGCACTTCCTTCCACCCTGGGAGATAGTACCTTTTGACATCCTGACCCCTGCATACCTTACCAAGAAACTAATCACAAGCAACCCTCATGCTCAGCTTGCTGCTAAATTAAGCACCATAGAACACATTCGCAATATACAAGCTGAAAACAACATTGCACAGACCATATACACTGACGGATCACTCAATACAGCTACAGGGAGGGCAGGAAGTGCTGTTATTGCTCATCAGCCCGATGGCAGCACAATTCAAAGAAATATCCGAATTAGTAACTGGGCGTCCACAATGCAAGCCGAGTTGGTAGCGATACTGGTAGCACTCGAAATTATTGACAACACTGAAGTAGACAGCTTAATTATTTCTGACTCCCTATCCTCACTACGAGCAATAAACAGTTTGCAATCAAGTAATAACGTGCTTGTCTTGGAAGCTAGACGTAGATATATAAGAATACTTAGCAAGAGGTTAAATATAAAAATGTTGTGGATTCCTTCTCACATTGGCATGCAGGAACATGACAAAGTTGACGCCCTTGCTAAGGCTGCAGTAAATAAAGACAGTATTGAACGGAATCTTGAGTTATCAAATAGGTCCCTTAAAAGTGTCATTAGACGAGAACTCCTGGATGGATTTGAAGAAAGTAGAACAGTGCAAACTGGAACTAGCAGATCCATTGTTCATCACAATAAAATGTGTGAAGTAAAACATGTGTATGGGGCAAGTAACAAAGTCAGTAGACTAACAGATGTTGTCACTGCTCATATAAGACTTGGCGACAAGTATCTCTGGCAGTTGGGCTTGTATAGGGATCTAGATGAAGTAAAGTGTAAAGTGTGTGGACATAGGCAGGGACACACACTCGAACACTATATCTTGGATTGTTGTAAAATTGAGCCTTTTAGAGATAAATCTAAGCTCACTCTGTATGATATGGCAACCTACCTTATTACCATGGATAAATTACCTGAAATCCTTGGACTGTACCCACATTTTGCTTCCAGTAGATGAACGACATATGAGATTCAGAAACAAGTAGTGTATTGTGAGGACTAATAATAAACAGAAGCTCCCCTATGACTCTGTAATATCCCCATTGGCCAAACTATTATGTATTAACGACAAGACCTACCATTAATGTATGATGACTTCCTGTAAATATGTAGCTCTTGTAATAGCACTTTCTCTGTAACTAGCTGACATTGTATCTATAAGGTGTGAAGGATTGAAGAAATTGTTTATGTAATAATCTAAGATGAGGTCCGATAAAGACCTTTTGTGCCCTCTGTAAAGCTTTTGCGCTACCGCTCACAGGATGAGTATGGGGTGCACAATAAACTAGCCGCCTTCGGCGACAACAATCAATCAATCAACCATATTCATCAAGAACTGTAAAAAACCATTATCGCAGGCCCTCCACATTCTGTGGAGACAAAGCCTAGATACTGGTGTTATTCCTGATATACTAAAAACAGCAGAGATAGCACCACTTCATAAAGGTGGAAATAAGGCAGAGACAAAAAATTAAAGACCGATAGCACTAACATCGCACATTATAAAAAATTTTGAGAGAGTGCTAAGAAGTAAGATCACAAAATACATGGAATCACAGCATCTCCATAACCCCGGACAACATGGTTTCAGAACAGGGCGCTCTTGCCTGTCGCAGTTGCTGGACCACTATGATATGGCATTAGATGCTATGGAAGACAAACAAAACGCTGATGTAATTTACACAGATTTCGCAAAAGCTTTTGATAAATGTGACCATGGCGTTATTGCACATAAAATGCGTTCAAAAGGAATTACCGGAAAAATAGGCAGATGGATCTACAATTTCCAGACCAACAGAACCCAATGTGTAATAGTCAACAAAATACAATCCAGCCCATCAACCGTGAAGAGCTCAGTCCCCCAGGGTACTGTGCTTGCTCCAGTACTTTTTCTCATCCTCATATCGGACATAGACAAGAACACAACCTATAGCACTGTATCATCCTTTGCAGATGACACTAGGATCTTCATGAGAGTAGGCAACATAGAGGACACGGCAAACCTCCAGTCAGATGTAGATCAGGTCTTTCTATGGGCTATAGAAAATAATATGGTGTTTAATGAAGATAAGTTTCAGCTCATGCGCTATGGAAAAAATGAAAATATAAAAACGGAAACCACGTACAAAACTCAGGCAAATCATAACATAGAACGTAAAGGCAATGTAAAGGATCTGGGTGTACTCATGTCGGAAGACCTTACCTTTAAAGAACACAATAAAGTATCCGTCACAACTGCAAGAAAAATGACAGGTTGGATAACAAGAACTTTTCACACTAGAGATGCTATACCGATGATGACACTTTTTAAAACGCTTATGCTCTCTAGAGTGGAGTACTGCTGTACAATGACAGCCCCTTTCAAAGCTGGAGAAATTGCTGACCTGGAGAGCGTACAGAGATCCTTTACTGCTAGAATCCACTCAGTAAAACACCTAAACTATTGGGACCGACTAAAGAGCCTAAATCTGTACTCCCTTGAGCGCAGGCGGGAGAGATACATAATAATTTACACGTGGAAAATATTAGAGGGGCTGGTCCCAAACCTGCACACAGAAATAACACCACATGAGACCAGAAGACATGGCAGGATGTGCAGAATACCCCCGTTAAAAAGCGGAGGTGCAACAGGTACTCTGAGAGAGAACTCTGATGTTGATGTACATGAGTACATCAACATCAGAGGCCCGAGACTGTTCAACTCGCTTCCGCTACACATAAGGGGCATAACTGGCAATCCCCTCACAGTGTTCAAGAGAGAACTGGATAAGCACCTCCAAAGGATACCTGATCAACCAGGCTGTGACTCATACGTCAGGCTGCGAGCAGCCGCGTCCAACAGCCTGGTTGATCAGTCCAGCAACCAGGAGGCAAGGTCGACGACCGGGCCGCGCGGACGCTAAGCCCCGGAAGCACCTCAAGGTAACCTCAAGGTGGTGATCATGTCCCCCCTAACTCTTCTGTCTTCCAGCGAAGTGAGGTTTAATTCCCGTAGTCTCTCCTCGTAGCTCATACCTCTCAGCTCGGGTACTAGTCTGGTGGCAAATCTTTGAACCTTTTCCAGTTTAGCCTTATCCTTGACTAGATATGGACTCCATGCTGGGGCTGCATACTCCAGGATTGACCTGACATATGTGGTATACAAAGTTCTGAATGATTCTTTACACAAATTTCTGAATGTCGTTCGTATGTTGGCCAGCCTGGCATATGCCGCTGATGTTATCCTCTTGATATGTGCTGCAGGAGACAGGTCTGGCGTGATATCAACTCCCAAGTCTTTTTCTTTCTCTGACTCCTGAAGAATTTCCTCTCCCAGATGATACCTTGTATTTGGCCTCCTGCTCCCTACACCTATCTTCATTATATTACATTTGGTTGGGTTAAACTCTAACAACCACTTGTTTGACCATTCCTTCAGTTTGTCTAGGTCTTCTTGAAGCCTCAAACAGTCCTCTTCTGTCTTAATCCTTCTCATAATTTTGGCATCGTCCGCAAACTGTGTGGCTCTGTTGTTGTGCCTATAATCTTCAGAAACTGAATGTGTCTCTTAACCCTGATAAAACTGTTCACTATATTCCCCCTTGCAAAGATGTGGAGGTCTCTCTGCATTATTCCCCCATCAGTGTAAAACAAATGTATAACACTGACATTTTGAGATGTATAACATTAGAAGCTATTGACAGTCATCTTCAAATTCTCAAACCGACTGAATCCTATGCCTTTACTGATAGCTCTGTGCAGTCAGGCACTGGTAGAACAGGTTGTGCATGTGCAGTATATAAAGGGAATGAAATGATCATGACTAGTACACAGAGATTGAACAACTGGGCAAGCACGACACAGACCGAGCTATTGGGCATTTATCTAGCCACTGAATACCTTAAGCTCAATGGTGGTGGAGTTATTTTCTGTGACTCTAAAAGTGCTCTGCAGTCCTTAAATAACCCATCACATTGTATGTCGGAAGTAGCTTGTAATATTAAATGGAATGTAATTTTTGCCAATGATAATAACTCTTGTATAAAATTTGTGTGGATCCCATCCCATGTTGGAGTTGGAAAACATGACTTTGTAGATCGATTGGCCAATGAGGCTTGCAGGAAAGAAAACATTGATTATGACTTTGGACTATCTAATGCAGTTATTAGAAACATACAAATTAAAGAAATTAATTCAGATTTAGAAGAACAAAGAAATGACCAGAGACCTGAAAGCTGCAGTATTAAAAGTTATGACAAGTTTTGTAATAATAGGTATTTGTATGGTCAGCACAGTAACCGAACCAGGCAATGTGATGTAGTCATTGCGCGAATTCGCCTTGGCTATAGGCCCATCTGGCAGGTCAGTGAGGCTAAGCCACTACCAGAATACTCAGATTGTAAACTCTGTGATAAACCTTTAATGCATTCACTAGAACACTATATTAATGAATGTGAAACCGTAAAGGACTTCAGACCTCCTGGCCTCTTGTACCACCAATTGTGTAACTATTTTATTCACTCAGGTGTTCTGGACGACATCCTAACAATTTACCCAAAATTTGCTTGTCCATTTTAAAGAATGAAGAACAATTTTTATTTATATTACTTCTAAGCTGCATCACTTATGAACCCATCCCTGCACTTGTGTGGCAGTGCACAGTAGAAAGTTGTTTTCACATATCCATACATTAAAACATTGATTGTAACCATGTTATATATGTGCTTCAGCCTACAGTT
Source organism: Procambarus clarkii (assembly GCF_040958095.1). Lineage (NCBI taxonomy): Eukaryota > Metazoa > Arthropoda > Malacostraca > Decapoda > Cambaridae > Procambarus > Procambarus clarkii. The sequence continues at coordinate 23,651,421 of NC_091191.1, read as the reverse complement.
TAGACCTATTGTCTTATGTATGACCCTCTGTCCTGCGTGACAGTGAATACCAGCATTATCCTCACTTTAATAAGACTATCAAAATCCTCAGATTAGGCAAAATTGTAATTAATTTTGTCAATAAAGATGTTAATAATAATAACACACCCAATCCCAAGCGTCCCCCGGGGTGAACACCATCAGCACCCTCTGCGGGAGCCACACCTGCAACACCGGGCACAACCAACCGCTGCACCCCAGATGACGACCTCACATTTATGGGCGGACGAGGACACTTCTGAAGCTTCAAGGGGCTAACACCATGCTACGAATCGCACCGAGCCTCCGACGCCACCATCCACTCTGCCCCCTCAACCCCCTCCTCCCCGAAACCCACATCGGCAGCACCGCCTCCTACACCGCCAGACCCCTCGACCGACGGAGGAGGAGGAACGGAGGGAGGAATGCCCGCCACAACCACACCACACGAAGCCTCGATCCTCTTCCCAGGGGGGTCCCCTGCTGCGTGACTGATCCTTCGGAGCGCACTTTCGGCGAGGGGCAGAAGAACTGAACGATTCCACGGGAGGAACACCACCAGCAACAGCAGACGGGCGCTTCACCGCACCAGCCACAGGAACACCGCCGGGCGCACAGTCAGGAGTCATGGGGCCCACATCACCCCCAACCCCAGGAAGTACACCGTCCCCAGCACAAGGGTCACACCCCATCACACCAACATAGACCAATGCCACGGACTCACACGGATCTCGATGCACCTCTGCAACCGCTGTGAGCTGAGTAAGGGAGCAGGAACCTCCAGGCCCACAGAGCCAACCGGCAAATCAGACAAGACAGAAGCAGACGAAGAGGCAAGCACGTCAGGTGAAGACACTCCACCAGGCACATCCACAGAGCTCTGACCAATCAGGGACGGCAAGCGCGGAAAATCTTCCTCACGGAACACCGACGGGTCCTCCGTTCGAGTAGCATGGCAAACAGCAGCAAAGTGACCCTCCTCACCACACCTGAAGCAGGAGCGAGTCTGGCCCTGGTAGAATACTCGCACATAGAAGTCACACACCGCCACCCGGGAGGAAATAGGCCCAGTGAGCCTCATGCGCAACGTACGCGCACCCATACAGAGCCCCTGCAGCCATCCACCACGTAGAAGGTTGAATCTATGCCCCGACACCACACCAAATTTTGGGAACACAGCATACAGCTCCGTCTCAGGGAAGTTTACGGGCACACCGTGGATGCTCACAAAGGTCAAGGGCCCCCACGGATCCGAGACCTCCATGGTGACAGCTGAATTGGGAATAACACGCAACTGCACATCCCAGAGGCGCACAAACTTCTGGTAGATAAGTAACCTGGTGAACGTCACCGCCACACGGGTATGCGAAAGTTTCTCCAAGCCGAGGAGATCGGGGATATCCATACCCAGTACGTCCAGTAGGGCAATCTCCACAAGGGGCCAGTCAACAGGGGCAGAAAAGTCAAGCCGGATAGTGTCAACATGGTGAACACGGCCGCCACCACCCGCCGCCATACCACCTGCCGGGGCCCCGGCCAGAGGGCCGCACCACACCTCCAAACAATGAACCACCACTCAGCAGCGACAGGCAAGCACTGGCAGGTCAAACCCAACGTCAGCGCCCTCCGGTGGCAGAGCGGCGACTTCACCACACAATTAGAAACAATTGCTCGGAAACGATACTTTCCTTAATGTAGAACTCGATGGTTGGGCGGAATCTTGGGGTTCCTGTATTCCAAGGCTCAGGAAAGATGTACGTATTGATTATATTGGAACACAAACATTTGCACGTCTGTGAGCTAGGTACCCGTTCTGCGTTCTTGCTCGTGTAGCGTCTCCTTACCAAAATGGTATCTCGCGTGCTACTTTCTGCCTAATGGGTGCACAAGTATGGTGACACTTTCTGGTGACAGCTAGCACATCCGTGTATCTCGACTGCCATGTGCCCACTCACTTGGCATCGCCCCAAGTGACGTGATCTCTCCCACCTCCTCCTCACAGTGGTAGACAGTGACCCTCCTGGTCACTGTCTACCAGAACAAAATCACAATGGTTTAGGTTAATTTTGTTGTAGGGGCTACTTGCTCCATAACGATACTCTCTCAGTGCAGTTAGATATTCTCGAGTCCAAACATCATTCTACCGACTTATTACTCGTGACAGGTGTTTGAACCTCTGAACTAAGTCACTCCTGAATGCGTCCAGTTTTCTGTGAGTCAATTTTAATTTAAGGAGGACGCTTATTTATTCACAAGTTGTACCCGGCCACACGTTGCTGTGGCTCAGCAACGATTGTGCGTTGCTGAGCTGAGCCACAGCAACTTTCCCTTGTCTGCCAGTCCTCCCCACCATTTCCCCTGCCCCATCCCCACATCCTCCCAACCATTCCTCACTCACCCGTCCCCTCTTCCTCCCAACAATTCCAAACTCCCCCATCCCCTCGTCTTCCCCACTATCCCCCCCCCCATCCCTTTGTCCTCCCCAAGATCCCCCACTCCAGTGTCCACTCGTCCTCCTAACCATTCCCCACTCCACTGTCCCATCCTCCTCCCTACCATCTTCCACGCCCCCCATAACCTCGTCCTCTCTACCATTCCCCCCGCCCCCGTCCCATCGTCCTTTCCACCAACCAACCCCAGTCGTCTGTCTCCTTGTCCTCCCCACCATTCTCCATTCCACTATCCCCTCGTCCCCACCATCCCCAACTGCCCCGTCCCCTTGTCCTCCCCACTTTTACCACCTCGTACTCCCAACTATCCCCTACTGCTGTTCACTTGCCCCCCACCCCCCAAAATATTCCCCCATTCCCTCGTTCGATGCATTCCCAAACGACCTGATGTTCCCATCAGAAAATTGGGAACATCAAATGATCTGATGTTCCCATCACTGAAATATAAGGAAAACAGTTAATAAACGAAATGAAAAACAATGAAAAAAACAATAATAAACTATACTCAGGAAATAAAGGGTATGGTAAACAACACAGCTCAATTCCAATGCAATGACACAAAAAAGTAATTAAAAATGAAAATCAATCAAAATCTATGAAGATTGAATAATGCAATTCAATTCAATGCAGTCATAAACATTGAAATGAAAACATAACAAATTTAGTATAGTGTGTGTTGCTCTTATGTGCAACAGATGAGGCAGTTTCTTAAAAAATGAATGATTTTACCAGTCACAGGTGTGGCCTCTATACTTTTACCTACGAAATGAACGGTATAGTAAACAACACAGCTCAATTTCAATGCAATGTTACACAAAATAATTAAATCAAAATTAAAATAAATCGAAATTTAAGAAAATTAAATTTATCAATGGAATCGGAACTACTGGAATATAATCGTAACATATTTAGTATAGCGTGAGATGCTAATATGTGCAACAGATGGCGCTGTTTTTCAAAAAAATATGTTTTTACCTGTCACAGGTGTGGCATCTATATAGTCGGTATATAGTGTGGGGCAACCAGTGTGTGGAGTGAGTGTCAGGAGTCGAGCAACTATTGTGTGAGGGTGAGTATCAGGAGTCGAGCAACTATTGTGTGAGGGTGAGTGTCAGGGGTCGAGCAACTATTGTGTGAGGGTGAGTGTCAGGGGTCGAGCAACTATTGTGTGAGGGTGAGTGTCAGGGGTCGAGCAACTATTGTGTGAGGGTGAGTGTCAGGGGTCGAGCAACTATTGTGTGAGGGTGAGTGTCAGGGGTCGAGCAACTATTGTGTGAGGGTGAGTGTCAGGGGTCGAGCAACTATTGTGTGAGGGTGAGTGTCAGGAGTCGAGCAACTATTGTGTGAGGGTGAGTGTCAGGGGTCGAGCAACCATTGTGTGAGGGTGAGTGTCAGGGGTCGAGCAACCATTGTGTGTTGGGTGAGTGTCAGGGGTCGAGCAACCATTGTGTGAGTCGAGTGTCAGGGGTCGAGCAACCATTGTATCGTGTCAAACTCATTAATACATTGATCTTTCTCTCAGGCGAGCAGAGCCACAGTTGTGTGGAGACAAGAGCGCGTACTGCGGCGTGAGGGCGAGTGCCAGAGTAACCCGGGCTACATGCTGGTGCTCCGTGGCCGAGCCTCTGGTACCACCTGCTTGGTGCTTCCGCTCACGCGTCTGGTACCAACTGTTGGGGCATAAAGCCTGGGGTATATAGTGTGCAAATTCTTGCAAACAAAGCACTCTTCTAATTGCATCTGCCTTACATGGCAGTAATTATCCTGGTTAGGTATATATGTTATATGCCATGACGTATAGCAATATTTAGCGAGGTGTGGCAGTATATGCATATACATACTTACGTATGATGTAGATAGTATAATATTGACACTGTTGTGTGAACTATTAACATTGATATTTCATTGCATTTACTGCAGTGCCCCGTTGAGAGCACCACCAGCCTAACTGTTCACTGTATTGGCAATATACAAATGCATGAATAAATCATCGAAGTATATACGAAAACTAATTGATGCATCCTACCATTCCTCGGGTACTGGGCGTCCAAACTGTCTAATTCTTGAATTTTCCCTCCTCGTGTGAGTTGAGAGTTGTGTGCCTGCCTGTGTGTTGTGTGGCTGCCTGTGTGTTGTGTGGCTGCCTGTGTGTTGTGTGGCTGCCCATGTGTTGTGTGGCTGCCTGTGTGTTGTGTGGCTGCCTGTGTGTTGTGTGGCTGCCTGTGTGTTGTGTGGCTGCCTGTGTGTTGTGTGGCTGCCCATGTGTTGTGTGGCTGCCTGTGTGTTGTGTGGCTGCCTGTGTGCTGTGTGGCTGCCTGTGTGCTGTGTGGCTGCTTGTGTGCTGTGTGGCTGCCTGTGTGTTGTGTGGCTGCCTGTGTGCTGTGTGGCTGCCTGTGTGCTGTGTGGCTGCCCATGTGTTGAGTGGCTGCCCGTGTGTTGTGTGGCTGCCTGTGTGCTGTGTGGCTGCCTGTGTGTTGTGTGGCTGCCTGTGTGTTGTGTGGCTGCCTGTGTGTTGTGTGGCTGCCTGTGTGTTGTGTGGCTGCCTGTGTGCTGTGTGGCTGCCTGTGTGTTGTGTGGCTGCCTGTGTGTTGTGTGGCTGCCTGTGTGTTGTGTGGCTGCCTGTGTGTTGTGTGGCTGCCTGTGTGTTGTGTGGCTGCCTGTGTGCTGTGTGGCTGCCTGTGTGTTGTGTGGCTGCCCATGTGTTGTGTGGCTGCCTGTGTGTTGTGTGGCTGTCTGTGTGTTGTGTGGCTGCCTGTGTGTTGTGTGGCTGCCTGTGTGTTGTGTGGCTGCCTGTGTGTTGTGTGGCTGCCTGTGTGTTGTGTGGCTGCGTGTGTGTTGTGTGGCTGCCTGTGTGTTGTGTGGCTGTCTGTGTGTTGTGTGGCTGCCTGTGTGTTGTGTGGCTGTCTGTGTGTTGTGTGGCTGCCTGTGTGTTGTGTGGCTGCCCATGTGTTGTGTGGCTGCCTGTGTGTTGTGTGGCTGTCTGTGTGTTGTGTGGCTGTCTGTGTGTTGTGTGGCTGCCCATGTGTTGTGTGCCTGCCTGTGTGTTGTGTGGCTGTCTGTGTGTTGTGTGGCTGCCCATGTGTTGTGTGGCTGCCTGTGTGTTGTGTGGCTGTCTGTGTGTTGTGTGGCTGCCCATGTGTTGTGTGGCTGCCTGTGTGTTGTGTGGCTGCCTGTGTGTTGTGTGGCTGCCTGTGTGTTGTGTGGCTGCCCATGTGTTGTGTGGCTGTCTGTGTGTTGTGTGGCTGCCTGTGTGTTGTGTGGCTGCCGGTGTGTTGTGTGGCTGTCTGTGTGTTGTGTGGCTGCCTGTGTGTTGTGTGGCTGCCTGTGTGTTGTGTTGCTGCCTGTGTGTTGTGTGGCTGCCTCTGTGTTGTGTGGCTGCCCATGTGTTGTGTGGCTGCCTGTGTGTTGTGTGGCTGCCTGTGTGTTGTGTGGCTGTCTGTGTGTTGTGTGGCTGCCTGTGTGTTGTGTGGCTGCCTGTGTGTTGTGTGGCTGCCTGTGTGTTGTGTGGCTGCCTGTGTGTTGTGTGGCTGCCTGTGTGTTGTATGGCTGTCTGTGTGTTGTGTGGCTGCCTGTGTGTTGTGTGGCTGCCTGTGTGTTGTGTGGCTGCCTGTGTGTTGTGTGGCTGTCTGTGTGTTGTGTGGCTGCCTGTGTGTTGTGTGACTGTCTGTGTGTTGTGTGGCTGCCTGTGTGTTGTGTGGCTGCCTGTGTGTTGTGTGGCTGTCTGTGTGTTGTGTGGCTGCCTGTGTGTTGTGTGGCTGTCTGTGTGTTGTGTGGCTGCCTGTGTGTTGTGTGGCTGCCTGTGTGTTGTGTGGCTGCCTGTGTGTTGTGTGGCTGCCTGTGTGCTGTGTGGCTGCCTGTGTGTTGTGTGGCTGCCTGTGTGTTGTGTGGCTGCCTGTGTGTTGTGTGGCTGCCTGTGTGTTGTGTGGCTGTCTGTGTGTTGTGTGGCTGCCTGTGTGTTGTGTGGCTGCCTGTGTGTTGTGTGGCAGCCTGTGTGTTGTGTGGCAGCCTGTGTGCTGTGTGGCTGCCTGTGTGCTGTGTGGCTGCCTGTGTGTTGTGTGGCTGCCCATGTGTTGTGTGGCTGCCTGTGTGTTGTGTGGCTGCCTGTGTGTTGTGTGGCTGCCCATGTGTTGTGTGGCTGCCTGTGTGTTGTGTGGCTGTCTGTGTGTTGTGTGGTTGCCCATGTGTTGTGTGGCTGTCTGTGTGTTGTGTGGCTGCCTGTGTGTTGTGTGGCTGCCTGTGTGTTGTGTGGCTGCCCATGTGTTGTGTGGCTGTCTGTGTGTTGTGTGGCTGCCTGTGTGTTGTGTGGCTGCCTGTGTGTTATGTGGCTGCCTGTGTGCTGTGTGGCTGCCTGTGTGCTGTGTGGCTGCCTGTGTGTTGTGTGGCTGCCTGTGTGCTGTGCGGCTGCTTGTGTGTTGTGTGGCTGCCTATGTGCTGTGTGGCTGCCTGTGTGTTGTGTGGCTGCCCATGTGTTGTGTGGCTGCCTGTGTGCTGTGTGGCTGCCTGTGTGTTGTGTGGCTGCCTGTGTGCTGTGTGGCTGCCTGTGTGCTGTGTGGCTGCCTGTGTGTTGTGTGGCTGCCTGTGTGCTGTGTGGCTGCCTGTGTGCTGTGAGGCTGCCTGTGTGTTGTGTGGCTGCCTGTGTGTTGTGTGGCTGCCTGTGTGCTGTGTGGCTGCCTGTGTGTTGTGTGGCTGCCTGTGTGCTGTGTGGCTGCCTGTGTGTTGTGTGGCTGCCTGTGTGTTGTGTGGCTGCCTGTGTGCTGTGTGGCTGCCTGTGTGCTGTGTGGCTGCCTGTGTGTTATGTGGCTGCCTGTGTGTTGTGTGGCTGCCTGTGTGTTGTGTGGCTGCCTGTGTGTTGTGTGGCTGCCTGTGTGTTGTGTGGCTGCCTGTGTGCTGTGTGGCTGCCTGTGAGCTGTGTGGCTGCCTGTGTGTTGTGTGGCTGCCTGTGTGTTGTGTGGCTGCCTGTGTGTTGTGTGGCTGCCTGTGTGTTGTGTGGCTGCCTGTGTGTTGTGTGGCTGCCTGTGTGTTGTGTGGCTGCCTGTGTGTTGTGTGGCTGCCTGTGTGTTGTGTGGCTGCCTGTGTGTTGTGTGGCTGCCTGTGTGTTGTGTGGCTGCCTGTGTGTTGTGTGGCTGTCTGTGTGTTGTGTGGCTGCCTGTGTGTTGTGTGGCTGTCTGTGTGTTGTGTGGCTGCCTGTGTGTTGTGTGGCTGCCCATGTGTTGTGTGGCTGCCTGTGTGTTGTGTGGCTGTCTGTGTGTTGTGTGGCTGTCTGTGTGTTGTGTGGCTGCCCATGTGTTGTGTGCCTGCCTGTGTGTTGTGTGGCTGTCTGTGTGTTGTGTGGCTGCCCATGTGTTGTGTGGCTGCCTGTGTGCTGTGTGGCTGCCTGTGTGCTGTGTGGCTGCCTGTGTGTTGTGTGGCTGCCCATGTGTTGTGTGGCTGCCTGTGTGTTGTGTGGCTGCCTGTGTGTTGTGTGGCTGCCCATGTGTTGTGTGGCTGCCTGTGTGTTGTGTGGCTGTCTGTGTGTTGTGTGGCTGCCCATGTGTTGTGTGGCTGTCTGTGTGTTGTGTGGCTGCCTGTGTGTTGTGTGGCTGCCTGTGTGTTGTGTGGCTGCCCATGTGTTGTGTGGCTGTCTGTGTGTTGTGTTGCTGCCTGTGTGTTGTGTGGCTGCCTGTGTGTTATGTGGCTGCCTGTGTGCTGTGTGGCTGCCTGTGTGCTGTGTGGCTGCCTGTGTGTTGTGTGGCTGCCTGTATGCTGTGTGGCTGCCTGTGTGTTGTGTGGCTGCCTATGTGCTGTGTGGCTGCCTGTGTGTTGTGTGGCTGCCCATGTGTTGTGTGGCTGCCTGTGTGCTGTGTGGCTGCCTGTGTGTTGTGTGGCTGCCTGTGTGCTGTACTCACCTAGTTGTGTTTGCGGGGGTTGAGCTCTGGCTCTTTGGTAGAGCCAAAGTGCTGTGTGGCTGCCTGTGTGTTGTGTGGCTGCCTATGTGCTGTGTGCCTGCCTGTGTGCTGTGTGGCTGCCTGTGTGTTGTGTGGCTGCCTGTGTGCTGTGTGGCTGCCTGTGTGTTGTGTGGCTGCCTGTGTGCTGTGTGGCTGCCTGTGTGCTGTGTGGCTGCCTGTGTGTTGTGTGGCTGCCTGTGTGTTGTGTGGCTGCCTGTGTGCTGTGTGGCTGCCTGTGTGTTGTGTGGCTGCCTGTGTGTTGTGTGGCTGCCTGTGTGCTGTGTGGCTGCCTGTGTGCTGTGTGGCTGCCTGTGTGTTGTGTGGCTGCCTGTGTGTTGTGTGGCTGCCTGTGTGTTTTGTGGCTGCCTGTGTGTTGTGTGGCTGCCTGTGTGTTGTGTGGCTGCCTGTGTGTTGTGTGGCTGCCTGTGTGTTATGTGGCTGCCTGTGTGTTGTGTGGCTGCCTGTGTGTTGTGTGGCTGCCTGTGTGCTGTGTGGCTGCCTGTGTGCTGTGTGGCTGCCTGTGTATTGTGTGGCTGCCTGTGTGCTGTATGGCTGCCTGTGTGCTGTGTGGCTGCCTGTGTGTTGTGTGGCTGCCTGTGTGTTGTGTGGCTGCCTGTGTGTTGTGTGGCTGCCTCTGTGTTGTGTGGCTGCCTGTGTGCTGTGTGGCTGCCTGTGTGCTGTGTGGCTGCCTGTGTGCTGTGTGGCTGCCTGTGTGCTGTGTGTCTGCCTGTGTGTTGTGTGGCTGCCTGTGTGCTGTGTGGCTGCCCATGTGCTGTGTGGCTGCCTGTGTGTTGTGTGGCTGCCCATGTGTTGTGTGGCTGCCTGTGTGTTGTGTGGCTGCCTGTGTGCTGTGTGGCTGCCTGTGTGCTGTGTGGCTGCCTGTGTGCTGTGTGGCTGCCTGTGTGTTGTGTGGCTGCCCATGTGTTGTGTGGCTGCCTGTGTGTTGTGTGGCTGCCTGTGTGCTGTGTGGCTGCCTGTGTGTTGTGTGGCTGCCTGTGTGTTGTGTGGCTGTCTGTGTGCTGTGTGGCTGCCCATGTGTTGTGTGGCTGCCTGTGTGTTGTGTGGCTGCCTGTGTGCTGTGTGGCTGCCTTTGTGTTGTGTGGCTGCCTGTGTGTTGTGTGGCTGCCTGTGTGTTGTGTGGCTGCCTGTGTGTTGTGTGGCTGCTTGTGTGCTGTGTGGCTGCCTGTGTGTTGTGTGGCTGCCTGTGTGCTGTGTGGCTGCCTGTGTGTTGTGTGGCTGCCTGTGTGCTGTGTGGCTGCCTGTGTGCTGTGTGGCTCCCTGTGTGCTGTGTGGCTGCCTGTGTGTTGTGTGGCTGCCTGTGTGCTGTGTGGCTGCCTGTGTGTTGTGTGGCTGCCTGTGTGTTGTGTGGCTGCCTGTGTGCTGTGTGGCTGCCTGTGTGCTGTGTGGCTGCCTGTGTGTTGTGTGGCTGCCTGTGTGCTGTGTGGCTGCCTGTGTGCTGTGTGGCTGCCTGTGTGCTGTGCGGCTGCCTGTGTGCTGTGTGGCTGCCTGTGTGCTGTGTGGCTGCCTGTGTGTTGTGTGGCTGCCTGTGTGCTGTGTGGCTGCCTGTGTGCTGTGTGGCTGCCTGTGTGTTGTGTGGCTGCCTGTGTGCTGTGTGGCTGCCTGTGTGCTGTGTGGCTACCTGTGTACTGTGTGGCTGCCTGTGTGCTGTGTGGCTGCCTGTGTGTTGTGTGGCTGCCTGTGTGCTGTGTGGCTGCCTGTGTGCTGTGTGGCTGCCTGTGTGCTGTGTGGCTGCCTGTGTGCTGTGTGGCTGCCTGTGTGCTGTGTGGCTGCCTGTGTACTGTGTGGCTGCCTGTGTGCTGTGTGGCTGCCTGTGTACTGTGTGGCTGCCTGTGTACTGTGTGGCTGTTTGTGTGCTGTGTGGCTGCCTGTGTGCTGAGTGGCTGCCTGTGTACTGTGTGGCTGTCTGTGTGCTGTGTGGCTGCCTGTGTGCTGTGTGGCTGCCTGTGTGCTGTGTGGCTGCCTGTGTACTGTGTGGCTGCCTGTGTGCTGTGTGGCTGCCTGTGTACTGTGTGGCTGCCTGTGTGCTGTGTGGCTGCCTGTGTGTTGTGTGGCTGCCTGTGTGTTGTGTGGCTGCCTGTGTGTTTTGTGGCTGCCTGTGTGTTGTGTGGCTGCCTGTGTGTTATGTGGCTGCCTGTGTGTTGTGTGGCTGCCTGTGTGTTGTGTGGCTGCCTGTGTGTTGTGTGGCTGCCTGTGTGCTGTGTGGCTGCCTGTGTGTTGTGTGGCTGCCTGTGTGCTGTGTGGCTGCCTGTGTGTTGTGTGGCTGCCTGTGTGTTGTGTGGCTGCCTGTGTGTTGTGTGGCTGCCTGTGTGCTGTGTGGCTGCCTGTGTGCTGTGTGGCTGCCTGTGTGTTGTGTGGCTGCCTGTGTGTTGTGTGGCTGCCTGTGTGTTGTGTGGCTGCCTGTGTGTTGTGTGGCTGCCTGTGTGTTGTGTGGCTGCCTGTGTGCTGTGTGGCTGCCTGTGTGCTGTGTGGCTGCCTGTGTGCTGTGTGGCTGCCTGTGTGCTGTGTGGCTGCCTGTGTGCTGTGTGTCTGCCTGTGTGTTGTGTGGCTGCCTGTGTGCTGTGTGGCTGCCCATGTGCTGTGTGGCTGCCTGTGTGTTGTGTGGCTGCCCATGTGTTGTGTGGCTGCCTGTGTGTTGTGTGGCTGCCTGTGTGCTGTGTGGCTGCCTTTGTGCTGTGTGGCTGCCTGTGTGCTGTGTGGCTGCCTGTGTGTTGTGTGGCTGCCCATGTGTTGTGTGGCTGCCTGTGTGTTGTGTGGCTGCCTGTGTGCTGTGTGGCTGCCTGTGTGCTGTGTGGCTGCCTGTGTGTTGTGTGGCTGCCTGTGTGTTGTGTGGCTGTCTGTGTGCTGTGTGGCTGCCCATGTGTTGTGTGGCTGCCTGTGTGTTGTGTGGCTGCCTGTGTGCTGTGTGGCTGCCTGTGTGTTGTGTGGCTGCCTGTGTGTTGTGTGGCTGCCTGTGTGTTGTGTGGCTGCCTGTGTGTTGTGTGGCTGTCTGTGTGCTGTGTGGCTGCCTGTGTGTTGTGTGGCTGCCTGTGTGCTGTGTGGCTGCCTGTGTGTTGTGTGGCTGCCTGTGTGCTGTGTGGCTGCCTGTGTGCTGTGTGGCTGCCTGTGTGCTGTGTGGCTGCCTGTGTGTTGTGTGGCTGCCTGTGTGCTGTGTGGCTGCCTGTGTGTTGTGTGGCTGCCTGTGTGCTGTGTGGCTGCCTGTGTGCTGTGTGGCTGCCTGTGTGCTGTGTGGCTGCCTGTGTGCTGTGTGGCTGCCTGTGTGCTGTGTGGCTGCCTGTGTGCTGTGTGGCTGCCTGTGTGCTGTGTGGCTGCCTGTGTGCTGTGTGGCTGCCTGTGTGCTGTGTGGCTGCCTGTGTGTTGTGTGGCTGCCTGTGTGCTGTGTGGCTGCCTGTGTGTTGTGTGGCTGCCTGTGTGCTGTGTGGCTGCCTGTGTGCTGTGTGGCTGCCTGTGTACTGTGTGGCTGCCTGTGTGCTGTGTGGCTGCCTGTGTGTTGTGTGGCTGCCTGTGTGCTGTGTGGCTGCCTGTGTGCTGTGTGGCTGCCTGTGTGCTGTGTGGCTGCCTGTGTGCTGTGTGGCTGCCTGTGTGCTGTGTGGCTGCCTGTGTACTGTGTGGCTGCCTGTGTGCTGTGTGGCTGCCTGTGTACTGTGTGGCTGCCTGTGTACTGTGTGGCTGTCTGTGTGCTGTGTGGCTGCCTGTGTGCTGAGTGGCTGCCTGTGTACTGTGTGGCTGTCTGTGTGCTGTGTGGCTGCCTGTGTGCTGTGTGGCTGCCTGTGTGCTGAGTGGCTGCCTGTGTACTGTGTGGCTGTCTGTGTGCTGTGTGGCTGCCTGTGTGCTGTGTGGCTGCCTGTGTACTGTGTGGCTGCCTGTGTGTTGTGTGGCTGCCTGTGTACTGTGTGGCTGTCTGTGTGTTGTGTGGCTGCCTGTGTGCTGTGTGGCTGCCTGTGTACTGTGTGGCTGTCTGTGTGTTGTGTGGCTGCCTGTGTACTGTGTGGCTGCCTGTGTGTTGTGTGGCTGCCTGTGTACTGTGTGGCTGTCTGTGTGTTGTGTGGCTGCCTGTGTGCTGTGTTGCTGCCTGTGTGCTGTGTGGCTGCCTGTGTGTTGTGTTGCTGCCTGTGTGTTGTGTTGCTGCCTGTGTGCTGTGTGGCTGCCTGTGTGTTGTGTGGCTGCCTGTGTGCTGTGTGGCTGCCTGTGTGCTGTGTGGCTGCCTGTGTGCTGTGTGGCTGCCTGTGTGTTGTGTGGCTGCCTGTGTACTGTGTGGCTGCCTGTGTGCTGTGTGGCTGCCTGTGTGTTGTGTGGCTGCCTGTGTACTGTGTTGCTGCCTGTGTGCTGTGTGGCTGCCTGTGTGTTGTGTGGCTGTCTGTGTGCTGTGTGGCTGCCTGTGTGCTGTGTGGCTGCCTGTGTGCTGTGTGGCTGCCTGTGTGCTGTGTGGCTGCCTGTGTGTTGTGTGGCTGCCTGTGTACTGTGTGGCTGCCTGTGTGCTGTGTGGCTGCCTGTGTGTTGTGTGGCTGCCTGTGTACTGTGTTGCTGCCTGTGTGTTGTGTGGCTGCCTGTGTGCTGTGTGGCTGCCTGTGTGCTGTGTAACACGGGGCGGAGTAATGGCTCTACGTCGTCCACTACCCTGCCCTTAGTTAACTTATCTTTGAGACCCCAGAGCTTTACTATTCGCCTTCAGTCTACTCCTCGTGAATCTTAGACGGTTGATCGCCTTAGATACTACAAAACACGAGAACACTGTACTGGTTCCTAGCAAACTCAAGGATCTCAGCTTGCTGCCACCGTCAAACCGTCATGATCTTGAAGATTAATTAATTGGGGGTTTGGTCTAATCAATTAACCATAGGTTCCTTGGGGGTTAATCCCTAATTACTAGCAAAGGGAGATATGAGTTTACGTTAAGTGAGGAATTTAAATAAAAACATGGGAATATTTCCGATATTAAAATAGACTCGGCTTGCTTGCATATAGGTACTGACTCATTCAATAACCAGACTCGTGGAGACCGCGGTAAAGACAATCATAGATAGTTATTGGAAACTCAAAGTACCATAAAACATAGTTTATTAAAACAAAGCTCATAAAAATTGAAATAAAAAGAACACTCCCTATCTTTTAACACTCCCTAACTGAAATATTCCTATGGGGTAAAAATTATTATTGACTATACTAAACTCCTCAACATTTTACCATAAATTCTAAGTCCAGCTGATGTTGTTCTGGGTGCTTGGGGGTAGAGATGGTGATCCCAGGTCGCTCCACGCCACACTGACCTAGCCTCCTCTCCTCAAGACCGAGGCTTAGCTAATGTCACTCCGCCATGCTTCCTAGGCTTATTAAATTACCAAGCAAGGTTAATTGAACAAACTAATTTTATCTACTGGCCAACCCAGATGGTTGAATTCTTATTGAAACTGATGGTAATCCTATAGGCATCTTGGGGAAAGGCTATTTCCAGTTACAATATTGACTAGTGACCTGAATTTATACTTTATGAATTAATAATATGGGAGGCTGTAGTCACGTCAGCTGCGTGACCCTTGACCCAGGGTGGTCAAGAGGCTACACCGGGCGAGCTAGTTCCCTCTCTACTGACGTCACTTTCTCTGTGACTGTATATGAACGCTGATCGCTACTCTACAATCATGTTAACCTACCCTAAGACCTTAAACCAGAGTGGCTATTACTGCAACTACTGTAGTATATGAGTTATTCATTACTTGTTGAATTAATACAAGTGAGACAGCCATCTTGTTTCTCTAAACTTGTTAATCCCTTAACCCCTGGGGAGATGACCCATCCTGGGCTCTCAGGTAAAGAATCTCTTCTCACTGCAACATGTATGAGACCACGTGGTCCCACATAATACCTATGATCTGAGAATTTATAATTTCTAAGAGAACAAGTTTAGTTTGTTACAACCCCCCCCCCCCCCTTCCCTGCAAAGTACATTAAATAAACTTTATTTTTAATACCAGAAAAAATGAGGTTTAGTATCCAAACCTTTATTTTATACAATAGATAAATCCCATGTCTCTATCAAAAAGCTACCCTATCTAATAAATTACAATCATCATATTGTTCAGCAAACATCAGAAAATAAAAATTACCAATTTTAGCATTTATCCCGACTGTCGGCTGAGAGCCCAGCAATTATCCAATAACTCTGGAAACAAAACATCCTACACCTAACTGATATAACTAAATGCAATCTCCCTAATCTATCCACAAAATCTAGCTAGTAAAATTCATGGGCTCGTCAGTAGCCACCCACGTGAGTTCTCTTGAACAGGACACACACCATGTCAATCAAAAATATATGTACAGCCTGAACTGTTCAGTTTCCCAGGAGAGGAGCACTGAACTCCGCGAAGTTCACGCCCGTGTTCCATTCACTCCCCTAAACAATGTCCTCTTGACATTCTCCCAATAAAAACACAACAAAGTTTTTATTATATATATTTATATCTAAACTACTACTAAATCATAGGTTACAGCGGACTGTACAGCCAATTGTCCGCACTCTCAACTGACGAATGTCAATGTTTATTTGGTCCGCCTCTCCTGTATTCAATATACTGAAAGAAATGGCACAACAGATTTTTCTACAATCTTTTGTTCTAGGCTTAGTGCTGTCGTCTGGCACACAGGAGGCTTTCAATTAATGACCGAGTTATAGATAAGAATTTTTCCACATTTCACTTACCAGAATACTACTGACTATAATTCTTGTTTTCAATATTTAACCGAAATGTGTTCAGATTCACTTTACTAGGTGATCAGAACCTTACTTTACAATTATTTTAACAAGCACAATATTGAAATTAACTTTTCTTTACTTTCCCCCCAATTGTTCTTTTATAAAAAAAAATCGATGACGATGGATGACTGAAGTCGATGTAATCGATGTCGATCCGGCTTGTTCCAGTCGTTGATGTAGATATCCCGGGTCCTCTTGTGCTCCATTTCCGGTGCTTCTGAAAGACGACAGAATGTCCCAGAGCCGAGCGCCAAGTGACAGCTGTAGGTAGCTGCCGCTCTACCATTGACCTCCCTCAGGGGTTTTCGAATCTTCTTACCACCCACAGCTCACACGGTAGTCTTGATGCAAAACTTGACAGCGTAGTTGACCGCAGCGGAGCAGGACTGGACGTCCTAACTGTGTCTCGCGACGGAAGTGGTGTCAGAGGGTCGTTGAGGCGGGTGGCTTGTTTGCAGAACAGGTGGATCCCGACTTCTATCATGGCTCCCATCGTCTCAGGTGTTTCTTGATATCACTAGGTTACTAGGCTGTGAACACCATCTGTGTATACCCTCGTACCGTTGACTTTGGCCCAAAGGAGGCAATTTTGCAACCTTCTATGACGAGTCACGGTACTCTGCAGAGAGACCATGCGATACACCTTTGACCGCCTTATTTCCACTTTCCTATTATCCTGATGACGTAATCATCAATCTTCCGACGAGAAATATGAGTACTGCTACTGGCTCGCCCTTTCTCTAGAACTCTCATCCAAACACTGCTGATCTGGCTGCAGTCTTGACGACGCAGCTGGTGGGTTATCTTGAGGTTATCTTGAGTTGATTTCGGGGCTTTTTTAGTGTCCCCGCGGCCCGGTCCTTGACCAGGCCTCCACCCCCAGGAAGCAGCCCGTGACAGCTGACTAACACCCAGGTACCTATTTACTGCTAGGTAACAGGGGCATTCAGGGTGAAAGAAACTTTGCCCATTTGTTTCTGCCTCGTGCGGGAATCGAACCCGCGCCACAGAATTACGAGTCCTGCGCGCTATCCACCTCGAGTGGTGGGGTAGTGGTGACCTCGAGACAGCTACCCCACGATGGTGTTAGACGTTGACGTCCGGTGACTGCTTCAATGTGGACAACATGCTGGCTCTGACAACCTTGTTTGTGAAGTGAGGTGTCGGCCGGGTGATTTGTGTAATGTCATCCACACCAAAGTAACCGATTGTAGAGTTACTGGGTCTGGTGGTGGGGAGGACTTTGTGTAACGTGCCTCCCCCTTGGTCTTTACAGACTAGGGTTCACGTGTGACTGGAACAACTGGGCAGGTGTACCAATCAGACCTGGAAACAGACAGGCAACACCATGGCGGAAGCATAGAAATAACTTTGGGTTTGTTGGAAGTTGGAACCCCAGAGCACGATAAAGGCTGCCACCTGAATTAAGAACAGTTAATAAATTCACATCATTGCCTAAACAGGAAAATCTAATAATTTCTAAATGATACTACACCAAGGGAGTTACTTTACTCTTACTGTACAGTGCGAGATCTTGTTACCATGGGGTGACGACACTGTACTTGACTACTGATGAGAGATGACAGAGGGTCATCCTCTCCACCTGACTCGTTACTTGAATCATGAGTCAGCACCACTGAGTCAGGAATTAGACTCGCTGAAGGCAGTTCTAATTCATCTGTAGCATGATACTGTTTTAATTTATTAACATTGATTGTCCTTTCTACCTGGCCCTCAAATACCCCTTTTATGACAAGATTAACCGGCCCGCAATCTTTATTACTCTATACGGCCCCACTATCTAGGAGTTAGTTTCCTACTCTGATTGGAGGGTGCAGCCTCATTTACTCTCAACACGAGACTACCTTCTTTCAACTCTAGGGGACACACTTTCTTGTCATAAAAGTGAGCATAACAATTCCGTGTTTTCTTGGAAGCTATACAATATTATGTCTGTTAAGCAGACCTGAGGGGAAATTGCATGGACGACCCGTAAAGAAAAGAAGGGGTTGGTGTTAATTGATTGGTGGATGGCAGTATTCAAAGCTAACTGAACATAGGGCATGTGTTCGTCCCATGAGTTTGCATCATGTTCAGCAAGGATTGCAAGCATATCCTTAACTAAACGATTAGTACGTTTCGTCATCCCATTTACTTGAGGGTGGTAAGCTGTAGTAAAAGCTGAGGTTGTCTCTAAAATCCTACAAACTTGTACCTGGACAGATGGTCTACAAGTACCAACACATACCTATTACCCGAGTGACTGTGGTGTAGGTCAATCAAATCGGCCCCCACACGATCTAAGGGTTCACAAATTTCAGGAAATTCCTGTAGTAGGGCTTGTACCTTAAGGGTACCTTTTCTCCTCTGGCAATTAGAGCAAGACTTGACATATTGGATTACCTCTTAAAGCAACCCTGGAAAATAAAGAGAAAGTTTGCTTTTAAGTGAGTTTTAAAGATACCCTGGATGCCCTGCATCCGGGGTATCTTTAAAGATGCAGCTGTGTGTAGAGTTTGCGACATTTGGTGTAGAGTCGGGGCATCGGTTTGCCCTTATGCGTGGTAGACGGCTGCAGGGGCTCCGTATGGGTGTGCGTATGTTGTGCATGAGGATCACTGGGACTATTCCTTCCCGGGTATCGGTTTGTGGATTCTACGTGAGGGTTTTTATCGGAGCCAGACGCACTCATGCTTCCAGTGTGGTGAAGAGGGTCACTTCGCTGCTGGTTGCAGTGATCCTCGAGTTGGGGACCCGTCGGTGTTCAATGAGGACGATTTTCCACGCATGCAAGTGCGTGGGACCTCCCCGACTGGTCAGCGCTCTGTGGATGTGCCTGGCGGGGTCTCTCCGCCTGCTGTGCCTGCCTCTTCGTATGGTCCTGATGTGTCTGCTTTGCCGGTTGGCCCGGCAGTCCTCGAGGTTCCTGCTTCATGTCCTCAGCTGACGGTGGATGTGGTAGTGCATCAGGCTCCAAGTGTCTCCGTGGCAATGGTCGGTGTTGATGTGGGGGTGGAGCGTGAGCCTTGTGCTGGGGCCAGTGTGCTTCCCGGGGCTGGGAGTGTTGTTGGCCCCGTGTCTCCTGGCTGTGTGGCCGGCGGTGTTCCTGGTGCCGGTACTTTGGCGCGCCCCTCTGCTGATGGTGGTGATGTGCTTCCCGTGGAGGCGTTGTGTTCCCTTGCCCCTCACCGTAAGCGTGCTCCAACGGATCGGTTGCATAGCAGAAACCCCCTGGGAAGAGGGTTGAAGCTTTGTGTGGTGTGGATTTACCAGGCGTTCCTCCCACCGTTCCTTCCTCCGTTCTTCCTCCTACGGAGGATGCGGGGATCAGCGGTGAGGCGGGCGTTGCTTGCGATGTGGATTCCAGGGAGGCGGGGGACGAGGAGGCTGACTGGGTGGTGGCATCAGCGTCTCAGAGCGATTCACCGCATGTTGTTGGCTCCTTGAGGCTTCAGAGGTGCCCTCGTCCATCCGTCGCTTTAGGTTCGTCCTCCGGGGTGCAGCGGGTGGTTGGACCTTGCGTTGCAGGTGCTGCTTCCGCAGAGGGTTCCGGTGTTCACCCCGGGACGACGCCCGTTGGTGGAGGTGTCTTGATGATCTTCTGATGGCACCCTCTGTTGTATGTGCGTCCTTAAATGTCCGAGGTTTAAATGATCTTGCAGTCCAGTTGGGCCTGGTGGATGTTCTTCAGGAGCAGCATGTGGATTTGGCTCTGATACAGGAGCGTAATGTTCGGGATCTATCTGTGCTTCGGGGTTTGTGTGTTGATTACCATATTAGGCTGAACCCGCCGAGAATGTCCTTTGGGGGGACGCTTATGTAATTTTCTAGGAGAGCATCCATATCCGTGCTTCACACGGAGATGGATGACGATGGGCGGGTTTTGTTTGTTCGGGTGGAGATTTTAGGGGTCGTGATTCCGTTCCTGACGGTGTACACCCCCTCTGGGACGGCGCATCGCCAGGAGCGGGAGGAGTTTTTTTCGGGTGGGGCTTCTCCCCTTTCTGCATCATGATGTGCGGGACATAATTTTTGGGGGGATTTCAATTGTATAACGAGAGCGCGGAATTGTATTAGCGCTCAACCAAAAAATTATTCATGTAAGATGCTGGAGGTTATCCGCTCTTGCATGTTCCAGGATGCTGCTGTACACTGTGGCAGCATGCTGGATTTTACCTTTGCTGCGCGTGGGGCCTGTTCTCGGTTGGATCGGGTTTATGTTACTGGTAGGGAGAGTTCTGTGTTTGATTTCCCTACTGTCCCGGTGACCTTTTTGTACCATTGTTTGGTGGTGGTCCGAGTTGGTGTGCGCAGTCAGGTGCGGGTAGGTGCAGGGTGGAGGAAACTTAACTGTGGACTGCTGCGCAGTCCGCGTGTTTGTGCGCAGTTTCGGGTCTGGTGGGTCGGGATTCTTGTCAGGCTGCCTGCTTTTCCATCTCTTTTGGATTGGTGGGAGTGGAGTAAGGAGCATTGTGGGTCCTTTTTTCGGGTGGTTGCAAAGCGGGAGACGGCTGGGAGATTTGGGTTGCTGCAGTTGCATCAGGCACGGCTTTCGCGTTTGTATGTGCAGTTAAATGCTGGGGTGGATTGTTTTGGGGATATTGTGGAGTGTAGGGAGCGTATTTGTGGTGTGTGTAGTGAGTGGGCTGAGGGTGTTCGTGTGCATACTCATGTGAATGAACGTGTAGATGGGGAACGGCTTTCTTCCTTTTTCTTAGGTAAGGTCAAGGCTGCGTGAGATTCTGTCTTTTTTAAGGGCCTTCAATGGCCGGATGAGACCATCATTTCGAACACGGATGGGGTGGTGCTTTATGTCAGGCAGGCGTTGGCGACGCTCTATGGGGCAGTGGCGGGGGACGTCGCACTTGCGGATGGCTTCTTGCGTGGGTGCGTTCCGGGGTTGTCTGATGTGGATTGGGATCATTTGGTGCGGGATGTCTCGTTGGGGGAGCTCTTAGCTGTGGTCCGATCGTTTTGTTCCGGGAAGGTGCTGGGCTCGGGGCTCGGATGGTCGTCCTATGGAGTTTTATGTTGCTTTTTGGGATGTGCTGGGGGAGTCTTCTTGGAGGTGGTGCAGTCTTGTCTTCGAGGGTGCACTCTGCTGGTATCCCAGTATGATGGGATCATGCGTTTGCTCCCGAAGCCGAGCGAGTTACAATTTTTTTTCGAATTGAAGGCCCATTACTTTATTGAATGTGGACTATAAGATCGTGTCCAAGGTTTTGGCTAGTCGTTGTAATACTGTTGTTGCATCTGTTGTTTCTGTTAAACAGTTTTGTGGTGTTCCTGGTCGGTCCTTGCTGCATTGTAACTCCTTGTTTCGTGATGCGCTTCTTTGTGTGTAGGGGTCTCGCCTGTCGGCATCGATGCTCTGTCTGGATTGGTCGAAGGCTTTTGAACCGGGTGTCACTGGCCTTTGTCTTTCATGTGTTAGAGCGGCTTGGATTTCCGCTGATATTTGTTCGCTGGGTGCGCATGTTGTATGCTCGTTGTTGTAGTCGGGTTTGTGTCAATGGGTTTTTGAGTGCTCCTTTCCCTGTTCGCCGTTCTGTGCGGCAGGGTTGCCCCTTTTTCTATGCTTTTCTATGTGCTCTTTCAGGAGCCTTTCTTTCAGGCGGTCAAGGCTTGCTCCTTGATTGTCCCTCCTTGGTTGCCTTCTGGTCTTAGAATGCCAATTTGTGGTTATGCAGATGATATCATTTTGTTCGTGACTTCCGAGGGTTCTGTCGGTGCTGTGCAAGACGTTATTGAGAGGTTTCAATTGGCCACGGAGGCCCTTGTTAATCGTGCAAAGTCAGGTATCATGGGTGTGGGTGGGTGGGGTCTCTCGCCTTTGTGGGAGAGGTTGTGGTTTCCAGTGGTCTCCTCTCTTTGGGTTCTGGGGATCATCTGGTTTGCTTCCTATGAGCGCTTCTTGGAGTGGAAACTTCTTGCCGTTTCTTGTAATGTTGGCCTTGCAGCTGGGACGTTATCGGCATGTCCGCTGACGATCTATCAGCGGGCGTTGCTTGTTACCTGCAAAGTGCTGTCGCGAGTGTGGTTCGTGGCTAGGTGCTTCCCTTTAGATCGCCGGAAGAGTCTGGGGTTGGAACGTCAGGTGTATCGGTTTGTGTAATGTGGTCGTTACCATCCGGTTCGTCGCTCGACGTTGGTGTTGGCTGTGCGGGAGGGTGGTATTGATATTCCTGACGGCTTTACCAAAGCTCGGGCTTTGTTCTGGGTCTCGATGAGGCAGGGGTTGGAGTTGGGCTTGGAGGGCTTAATGCTTTGTGTGTTTTTTATTGCTCGGTTAGGTTTAGCTTCTTGGTGGATTTAGGGGGTTGTCGGGAGGTGGCTCTGTATAACCCTCCTGTGTACTCTTGGGCGGTGGACATTCTTCGGGCTTTCTGCCGCAGTCCTGTCTTCATGTCTCTTTTGTGTCGAGCAGTGTATGGGGTGTTGTTCTGTCGTATCCGTCCTCGGGTGGAGGCCTTGTTCCCGTGTTAGGATTTGGGGGAGGTGTGGGTGGCTTTGGGGGGGGGCGGTTTTTGGCACCGCAGCAGCGGGAGTTGATGTTCCGTGTTTTGCATTTGTCGTTAGCGACGAATGAACGGTTGTGCATGCTAGGGTTGCGTGCCTCCGCGGAGTGCATGCACTGTGGGTTACCTGAATCGTATGTGTGTGTGGGTGTGACTGCTTTTCCTGGCTTGGGTATGTTTTGGTTTGGTTTGGTTTGCCTTGCATATCCCCCTCCTCGCTCAGCTCGTTGTCGCCGTGTGGGGGCTTTGTGGGAGGCTGCTGGAGTGTAATGCTCCTTAGGACAGTCCTCTGTCCTTTTCTAGCCTTGTGCTCCTGCTGCCGTCCTCTCCAATTCTGCTGGGCACCTTTTCCTTTTCCTTCTGTTTCGTTTTTCTCCCCCCTCTTCTCCTATCTGCTTGCCGTTTCCTGCCGACCTTTTGCTCGTTCTGGTTCTTCCATGGACTTCTTCTATTTTGACACCCGGGTGCTTGAGGAGGCATACTCATGCACCCGTAGAACTGCAGTACCCGACGTCGAGAGCGAGGGGAACCTTTTATTGTCAATCCCCACTTCGTCACTGAACCCGATCTCGACGGACTGTCGGTTTCTTAAGGTGGCGTTTGTGGGGCGTATACTCACGACGCACCCCTAGGAGGCCCCGACAAGATCGGCGATAGCTTCTTGTTGGGTGTCCTGCCTCTAATTGTGGCTCCATGGTGGGTGTGGGGGCACATTCGTGAGTGAATTCTTAATTTCGTCAAGATGATAACCCCTGTTTCGGCTGCTTCTGGCTTACCTTTTCAGGCTCGTGGGGTGGGCGACCAAGCCCCCGAGTCGGTCCGTATTGGAAGACCGGGCTCTGTAGCCTCCGCTGCATTGGGCCCCGACCTTGCTCCTCCTTTGGCCTCTCTGACTCCTTCCCCTGGCTCCCCTCCCTCCTCTGTGGTTGGGTCGAGCCCCAAGCCCCCAGTGGTGACTACCTCGTCCCCTGGCGCGGCTCCTTCTCTAGTTGTAACTACTGCGCCTTTTAACCCCTCTCTCTCTGGGGGTTCTCACCGCCGTCCTCGTCACGGCCGCCCTCGCTCGATTCCTTCCAGTTCTGCTACCTATCAAGCCTTGTTTGGTCCCGCTTCGTGGGCCAAATATTTTGATCTCCTCCCTCTTGATTCTGCGCCTCCTGACGATTTCTCCCTTCATCGACATCTCATTGATTCCGTGGATGCCTCCATTACTTTCAACCCCACTCGTCTCGGTACACGTGTCGTTGCTGCTCCTTCTCAGGATGCTGCTTCCCGCTTGGCTGCCTTATCCTGCCTTGGCGAGACCCCCGTTCGGGTCTCGAAGAACGCTCAATTGAATGCCAGTGTTGGCACTATTTTGCTCCCGCCCCATGTTGCAACCGGTTTTCGGGACCTGCGCGACTGCCACGACGATATTCGCCATATCATCGCTGCCCAGGGCCATTCTATTCTCCAGGTGGACACGTTTACTCGTCCCCCTCGTGGTAGTCGCCGTCAACCCCTCCGGGTTGTGAAGATTACCTTTGATGGTAGGACCCTTCCACCCTCTGTCATTCTTGCTGGTGCCAGGTGCTCTGTCCAGGAGTACATTCCTTCTCCTCGGCTCTGCAACAAGTGCTGGAGGTTTGGGCATGGTGCCCTCCGCTGCTCCGGGACTGTCTCTCACTGTCCTTTGTGTGGTGGCGAGGGTCACTCTAAGTCGGAGTGCACTTCTCCCCAGGCTCGTTGCCTCAACTGCGGTGAGGCCCATCCTACCTTCTCCCGTGCGTGTGTCCATTACAAGCTTGAGGCAGCCGTCCTCAACCTGAAGCACCGGGAGCGTTTATCTTTTCCTGAGGCGAGGCGCCAGGTTCGCCGGCTCCCGCCTTATGCTAATATCTCTTATGCTCGCGTGTTGCGCTCTTCCTCTCCTCGTCCTTCCCGCCTTCCTCAGACTCACAACCGTTTCCGGGCCTTGGACCCTGATGCGCCCACTGCCCCCTCCTCTGTTCCTTTGGGTTCTCTCCCGAAGGATCCTCCTCCTGGTCCTCTGTCTGGGGTTCCCCTTCCTTCTACCCGGTCTGTCGTGTCTTCTGTGTCTTCTTCCTCGTCCCCCTCCGATCCTCCTTCCCATCCTCTTCCTCCATCTATTGGCTCTCCCCACCGCCTGTCGGTGTGGGCGGATGTCCATCGCTCTCCTAACGGCCGTCGTGTGTGCTCTCGTTCGGCTTCTCCTGTTGAGACACTGGAATCCGTTGCCCGGTACGTAGTTGCTGGGACACCGGTCTCTTTAAGTCAGAAGCGTAAGCCTGGCTCCTCTCCTTCCTCTTCCCCGGCGGGTAAGAAGGCTTCGCTTTCTTCCTCAGCTCCTCCTTCTGGCTCTGTTGCTCCTTCCCCTCCCGTTTCAGTGCTTGCGCCCCCTGTTCCTGCTATGGAGGTTTCTTTGGCCCCTGCTTCCCTTTCGGTTGCTGCTCTTGCTGGGGTGCTCTCCCCTCTTTCTACTCCCCCTCCTCCTGCTGCTGTCCTTGACGGCTCCTCTCCGTTGTCTCCTCCTCTTCCTCCTCCTCCTCCAGACCCTGCCCGCCCACCTCTGCTCTGTTCTCCCGTTTCCTTCCCTCCGTCTTTGCTCAGTTTACCCATGCCCCCTAACCCTGACTTTGCTGACCCTGATCCCGACCCTGATATTCTTTAACGTGCTCTGTTGGTCTTTCGCCTTTGTTTCTTCCTTGTTCTCTGTTTTTGTCCTTTCTCTTCTCGTCGTTGTCCATTCTTCAATGGAACGTTCGAGGTTATTACGCCAATTTCCTCGAACTCCAACTTCTGATTTCGCGGTTTTCGCCCCTTTGTGTCTGTCTCCAGGAGCCAATGCTTGGTGCTCGTCCTGGTCGTTTTCGTGGCTATTCCTTTCTCTCCCCCCCCCCAGCCATTGCTGGGGCTTCTAATTCTTCTGCTCTTTTGATTCGGGCTGATGTTCCCTTTGTTCCTTTACTTTTTCCTTCGCCTCTCCATTGTTCTGCTGCTCGTATCTTTGTGGGGAAATGGTACACAGTTTGTTCCATTTATCTCCCCCCGAGTGTCCCGCTCTCTCTTCCTGATTTGAAACACCTCCTGGATTCCTTGCCGGAGCCTGTGCTCCTGCTGGGTGACTTCAATTGTCGTCATTCTCTTTGGGGTGACGTTCTGACGAATACCCGGGGTCGCCTCCTTGAGCCGTTTCTCCTCTCTTCTTCCCTGTCTCTTCTGAATTCTGGTGAGCCCACTCATTTGGACTCTCGGACTGATGACCTCCATGGAAGTGATCATTTCCCCATCCTTGTTTCCTTTTTCTCTTTTCGCCCTTCCCTCTCTTTCCCTAGGTGGCAGTTTGCTAAGGCAGACTGGACCCTATTTACCCTCAGTGCTGCTCTCCCTGACCTCTCCCTTCTGCCTCTCTCTCGCGCTCTCCTCCTTTTTCATGACACTGTCTTCAACGCTGCCCTCCGCTCTATTCCTCGCTCTTCCTCTCGGGGTCCACGGAAGTGCGTTCCCTGGTGGAATGCGGACTGTGCTCGGGCTGTCCGCTGTAAGTGTGCAGCCTGGAAGAGGCACCGCCGTAGGCAGACGACCGATTCTTTTCTTTTCTTTCGGAAAACGAGTGCGGTGGCCCGTAGGGCCATCCGTACGGCTAAACGTGAATGTTGGGCATCTTATGTCTCAACAATTACGTCCGAGACCCCTCTGGCCCAGATCTGGAAGCGTATCCGCAAGATAGCGGGTAAGTTCGTTCCCGATGTTTCACCGGTCCTTCACCTCCATGATACTCTTGTGGCGGACCCGTTGCAGGTCGCTTCCGAACTGGGTTCCCATTTTTCTTCTGTTAGCTCTGGTCTTCATCTTCCCCAATCTTTCCTTCTTCGTAAACCTGTCCTTGAGTCTCGTCCTTTAGATTTCTGCACTCATCTTCAGCTTCCCTATAATGATCCCTTCTCTCTCTCTGAACTTCGTTCTGCCCTGGCCCTCTGCGGTTCTACGGCGGCGGGCTCCGATGGTATTCATTATGAGATGCTTCGCCATCTCCCTCCGAGCACGTCTCAGTATTTACTGAGTCTGTATAATCGGATCTGGGAGTCGTCGTCAGTCCCTGAGGACTGGCTCGATGCCGTTGTCCTCCCAGTTCGCAAACCGGGGTCTCTGGGTACTTCCCCTAAGGACTTTCGCCCTATTGCTCTCACAAGTTGTGTCTACAAACTCTTTGAACGTATGGTTAACGTTCGTCTGATGTGGTTCCTGGAACGCCATCACCTCCTCTCCCCTTCTCAATTTGGTTTCCGCAAGTGCCGCAGCACGACAGATGTCCTGGTGAACTTGGAGGTCTATATTCGTACTGCTTTTGCTGCGAAGACCTCCGTTGTTGCCGTCCTTTTTGACCTAGAAAAGGCTTACGACACCACTTGGCGTTATCATATCCTATCTCAACTTCATTCTTTTGGCCTTCGTGGTCATCTCCCTCTCTTTCTCCGCAGCTTCCTCTCTCGTCGTTCCTTTCGGGTGCGCCTTGGTACCGCTCTCTCTCCCTCTTTTCAGCAATACAAAGGTGTGCCCCAGGGTAGTGTTCTGAGCACTACTCTTTTTCTTGTTGCCCTCAATGGTCTTCTTTCCTCTCTTCCTTCTGGTGTCTTCTCCGCTCTCTATGTCGATGATCTTACCCTTTGTTGTCAGGGTGATGATTCGCCTCTCCTTCACCGCCGGCTTCAACTTGCAATTGATGCCGTGTCGTCTTGAGCCACAGGCCATGGCTTCAAGTTCTCTACTTCTAAGACTTGTGCCATGACTTTTACGCGGAAACGGGTTGTTCTTCGTCCCTCTTTGTCACTTTATGGTCATCCCCTTGAATACAAAGATTCCGCGAAGCTTTTGGGGTTATTCCTTGACACTCGTTTGTCTTGGTCTCCCCATATCTCTTACCTCCGTGTTGAGTGCTCTAAGGCCCTTACCCTCCTTCGGGTCTTGTCCCATACTTCTTGGGGGGCAGATAGGCGCACTCTCCTTGCTTTACATTCCTCTCTCGTCCTGTCTAAGCTCGATTATGGTTGCCCTGCTTACTCGTCTGCTTCTCCTTCTACTCTTCGCCGTCTTGATGCTTTGCACCATACTGGGTTGCGCCTCAGTTCTGGTGCCTTTCGTTCGACTCCCATCCTTAGCTTGTATGTTGACACTGGCCTCCTGTCTCTCCAGGACCGCCGTGATCGCTACTGTCTTCGCTATCTTGCGCGGTCCTTGCAACATCCTTCCTCTCGCCTCTGTCGTGCTTTAACTTTTACCCCTCCTGCGGTTCCTGTTCCTCTTCACCACCTCCCTTTTTCTGTCCGGTTATCTCGCCTACAGGATTCTCTCTCCGTTCGTATTTCTGATGTTTCTCCTCGTGTTGTTCCTTCTTTGCCCCCGTGGAGGGTCCCTCTTCCGCGGTTTTGTACTTCCTTGACCCGTATCACTAAAGCTTTTACCCCTCCTACGGTTCTAAAACGCCTTTTCCTCGAGCACTTTTCTTCTCACTCCCGCTCCGTTTCTGTCTTCACCGATGGGTCTAAGTCAGCGGACGGTGTTGGCTACTCTGTTGTTTTTCCTTATCGCACTTATATGTGTCGCTTGCCTCCGGAGACTAGCATCTTTACAGCAGAACTTTATGCTATTCTCTATGCTCTTCGTCTCCTGCTTTCTCGTTGTCAGTCTTCCTTTGTGGTTGTTGTTGACTCTCGTAGTGCCCTCATGGCTCTCGGGTCCTTTAATCCGGTTCATCCAGTAGTTGTCGAGATCCAGCATTGGCTGTTTCTCGTTCACAGTAAATTTAAGTCGGTTGAGTTTTGTTGGGTTCCCAGCCATATTGGTGTGTCTTTAAATGAGCGTGCGGATGCTGCCGCTAAGGAAGCTGTCCGGTCTTGTCCCATCTCTCGTAAAGGCATTCCGTATTCCGACTTTTACCCAGTTATCCATTCCTCAGTTCTTACCCGTTGGCAGGCTTCTTGGTTGTCTGTTACTGGTAACAAGCTACGTACTCTTAAATGTTGTGTTTCCTCGTGGCCGTCC
>NC_091191.1:23613697-23616197 GCF_040958095.1 Procambarus clarkii | reverse complement strand
AACCTAACCTATGCCTATATATACACAATATGCTAATATATTATAATATTAATTTATCCTTGAGAAAATTCCCGTTTTGAATGAACAGCATATTAAAATTTATGAATGCGTCTGTGGGGTCGACCGCTGGATGTAATAGACTTGAGTCGAGGACGGGTTGCTGTACTGTTGAGTCTTGGTCCCTACTTGCGTGTCCTGGTTCTGTATTGAGTCAATTTTGTGTCATTCTAGTGGCATCCTGGCCGCCCGTTCTCATAAACAATGACCAAATGTTCGTCAATCCAGCTGAAAAAAACACTTTACAAAAGAATAACAACCGATTACATTCGAACTTTTTTGAACAAAAAAAACGAAACGCCCGAAACGCTGCGCGTACTAGTGGCTTTACAAGAATGTAAATACTGTACTATCCAATGTATTCTCACAAACCCAATGTACCTTCGTGTATATATATAAATAAATAAATAAATAAATAAATAAATAAACAGTGCTTCTTTGTCTAGCCGTGTTCGAATTTCACCTCTGAATGCAACCCGTCCTCAGACCGAGTCCATTCCATCCAGCTGTCGACCCCCAGCTCGTCCTCCAAAAGACCTAAAAGTGATTCCATGTACCCTTCAACCCCCCTGTTTATGAATGAAAAACGTTTACACACGACTCACAACTTTTTTCGTTCGAACACTTCCGGAACAAGTGCTTCACTGACGAATTTTGTTCGAACCACAACGCTGTAAATGCTT
Organism: Procambarus clarkii; assembly: GCF_040958095.1. Taxonomy (NCBI): domain Eukaryota; kingdom Metazoa; phylum Arthropoda; class Malacostraca; order Decapoda; family Cambaridae; genus Procambarus; species Procambarus clarkii. The sequence goes on along the minus strand of NC_091191.1, from coordinate 23,615,457 downwards.
CACCCACGCACTACAAATACAAATAATCGCCAACAAACCCTAAACACCTAACCTAACCTATGCCTATTTATGCGCAATATGCTAATATATTATAATTTTAATATTAATTCATATTAGATAAATTCCCTGTTTTGAATGTGGTCCAAGTGATGAGTTGTGAGTGACCTGTTGCCTGAGCTTGTTGACTCCTGGTCCTGGTGATGTGTGGTGAGTGACCTGTTGCCTGAGCTTGTTGACTCCTGGTCCTGGTGATGTGTGTGGTGAGTGACCTGTTGCCTGAGCTTGTTTACGCCTGGTCCTGGTGATGTGTGGTGAGTGACCTGTTGCCTGAGCTTGTTTACGCCTGGTCCTGGTGATGAGTGGTGAGTGACCTGTTGCCTGAGCTTGTTGACGCCTGGTCCTGTTGCCTGAGCTTGTTGACGCCTGGTCCTGGTGATGAGTTGTGAGTGACCTGTTGCCTGAGCTTGTTGACGCCTGGTCCTGGTGATGAGTTGTGAGTGACCTGTTGCCTGAGCTTGTTGACGCCTGGTCCTGGTGATGAGTTGTGAGTGACCTGTTGCCTGAGCTTGTCAAACCTCGCCTTCAAGTTGCTAGAGTTTTAAAGAACCGCATCTGGGTCATACAGTGTAGCGTCTGGGGTATACAGTGTAGCGTCTAGGTTATACAGTGTGGCGTCTGGGTTATACAGTGTAGCGTCTGGGTTATACAGTGTGGCGTCTGGGGTATACAGTGTAGCGTCTGGGTTATGCAGTGTGGCGTCTGGGGTATACAGTGTAGCGCCTGGGTTATGCAGTGTGGCGTATGGGTTATGCAGTGTGGCGTCTGGGGTATACAGTGTAGCGTCTGGGTTATGCAGTGTTGCGTCTGGGTTATGCAGTGTGGCGTATGGGTTATGCAGTGTGGCGTCTGGGGTATACAGTGTGGCGTATGGGTTATGCAGTGTGGCGTCTGGGGTATACAGTGTGGCGTATGGGTTATGCAGTGTGGCGTCTGGGGTATACAGAGTAGCGTCTGGGTTATGCAGTGTGGCGTCTGGGTTATGCAGTGTGGCGTCTGGGTTATGCAGTGTGGCGTCTGGGTTATGCAGTGTGGCGTATGGGTTATGCAGTGTGGCGTCTGGGGTATACAGTGTAGCGTGTGGGTTATGCAGGCAGTGTGGCGTCTGGGTTATGCAGTTTGGCGTCTGGGTTATGCAGTGTGGCGTATGGGTTATGCAGTGTGGCGTCTGGGGTATACAGTGTAGCGTCTGGGTCATACAGTGTAGCGTCTGGGGTATACAGTGTAGCGTCTGGGTCATACAGTCTAGCGTCTGGGATATACAGTGTCGCGTCTGGGTTATACAGTGTAGCGTCTGGGTCATACAGTGTAGCGTCTGGGTCATACAGTCTAGCGTCTGGGGTATACAGTGTAGCGTCTGGGGTATACAGTGTAGCGTCTGGGTTATACAGTGTAGCGTCTGGGGTATACAGTGTAGCGTCTGGGTTATACAGTGTAGCGTCTGGGTCATACAGTCTAGCGTCTGGGGTATACAGTGTAGCGTCTGGGTTATACAGTGTAGCGTCTGGGGTATACAGTGTAGCGTCTGGGTTATACAGTGTAGCGTCTGGGTCATACAGTCTAGCGTCTGGGTCATACAGTGTAGCGTCTGGGGTATACAGTGTAGCGTCTTGGTTATGCAGTGTAGCGTCTGGGTTATACAGTGTAGCGTCTGGGTTATACAGTGTGGCGTCTGGGTTATACAGTGTGGCGTCTGGGTTATA
>NC_091191.1:23368697-23608697 GCF_040958095.1 Procambarus clarkii | reverse complement strand
CCCAAAGACAAACCACAGATTAATTGGTCGAGGGCGCTTTCCCTCTGACGGCGTCTGGTCAGGGCGCTCCACACAGCCCACAATAATGCTTCTGGACGATTTAATATCTGCTCGTCGACCAGGACTTGAGACCACAACGTTCCCAGCTCGATTCCACAGCTGGTACGTCTGCACACTTCTCTTCTCTTAGAGATATATCACTAGGGGTTCCCTTCTGGCGGGAGCTCAACGGAGCGCGGCTTCCCCCTGCGATGTCTGGCACTCAAGTGAGGTCAAGGTCCTCCGGAAGCGAGCCTCACGCCTCCAGCAAAATGTCCACATCTCCTAGCCAGTCATTTATCTATTTTCTTCTTCATTGCCCATAATCTCAAACTGTTATACATATCCAACCAGCCATTTTACATATGGGTTATCACCTCAATATTTGCTAGACCTTCTAGTTAGGTCAGGCTTGCTGAATAACTCTCAAGAAGGGAGACTCGTTTCTCCTGCAGGCTGAGATCATAACAACCTCATAGGTGCTTCGAAGCTTATAAACAGTAAAGCTGCCATGATTAAAGAAAGATGTTGCAACCTGACCTCAGATAAAGTCCATTCCATCCAGCGCTCGACCCCAAAGATGCATTCAATAATTTTAACATGCTGTTCATTCAAAACAGGAATTTTCTCAAATATAAATTAATATTATTATATACAAGCATACTGTGATTATTTGGGCATTGGTTACCTAACCCGTCCTCATAAACAAAGGCTAAAGTCCATTTCATGCACCTCCAAATCCCCTGTTTATGAATGGAAAAAACGGTTTACACACGACTCGCAACTGATGACGTTCGAACACTTCCAGAACATGTGCTTCGCTCACGTCCTCAGTTCGAATCACAATTTTATAAATTCTTCACCCACGTACTTTAAATACAAATAATCGTCAACAGCATATAAATACCTAGCCTACGCCTAGCTATGCATAGAATTTTTATGTACAATAATATTAATTTACATATGAAAACAAACCAATGTTTAATACACAGTAAATTAAAATTGATGAATGCGTCTTGGGAAGACGGCAGCTGCTTAAACAGGTTAGTGTGAGGACGGGTTGCACTGATTACGATATTCCTTGCACTAAATAAATCATCTAATGCATTTAATAAAAGCATACAAGTTAGAAATTACTTCACAATTAGAAGAACTAAGAAATACCCAAAGAACTGATCGCTGCAGTATTATAAGCTATGACGACTTTACAACTAGGTAGTTGTATGGTCAGTGCAGAAACCTGACCAGACAATGTGATGTAGTCATTCGCAGAGTGACTCAGATTGTAGCTTCATCTGATTCAGGCAAAGTGCCAGAGTCGTGGAAGGTTGCTAATGTGGTACCAGTTTTCAAAAAAGGAGATAGATCACTTGCGTCAAATTATCTGCCAATTAGCTTAATGTCTTTTGTGGGAAAGTTACTTGGATCGATAATTGCAAATACCATTCGTCTTCATCTTGAAAAACATAAATTAATAAATGATTCACAAAATAGTTTTACTAGTGGCCGTTAATGTTTAACAAATTTTCTATAATTTTATTCCAGCACAGTTGAGGCAGTTCATAGTGGGAAAGTTTGTAATGTTGTATATCTTGGCTTTAGCAAAGTTTTTGATACAATGCCACATGGAAGATTGTTTAATAAGATGGCTCACGGTTTTGGGCTGCTATATTAAATTGGATTAGGGCATGGCTATACCAAAGGAAACAAAGAGTTAGTATAAATGGAGTTAAGTCAGAGTGGAGAAAATGTTGTAAATGGAGTGCCTCAAGGTTCTGTCCTGGGACCTCTGTTATTCATAATATATATAAATGATTTAGATTCAAGTTTGAACAGCATTATTTGCAAATTTGCCTATGATACAAAAATTGGGAGGGAAATAAACAAGGAAAAAGACTCGCTATCACTTCAAGACGATCTAAATAGGGTTTTGAAATGGTCAAAAGGTTGGAAGATGCAGTTTAAGGCTAACTAATGTAAGGTTTTAAGGCTCGGTAATGATGATAGTTACAAGATTAAGAGCTAGATTTTCTTGATTGCGAATAGGATCTGGGAGTTATGATTAGTAAGAATTTAAAACTAAACACTCAATGCATAAATGTTCGTAATAAGGCAAATAGGACACTGGGATTTATTAATCGAAGCGTTAGTAACAAGACACCTGGTGTTGTTCTTCAGTTATATCTTGCTCTCGTTAAGCCCCTTTTAGATTATGCAGTTCAGTTTTGGTCGCCGTACTATAGAATGGATATAAATTCACTTGCAACGCGTCCATCGTAGGATAACAAAGTTAATCCAGCAAATTAGAAACATCATATGAAGAAAGATTAACAAAGCTTAATCTGCTTTCACTGGAAAGGCGAAGAGTTAGGGGTGACATGATGGAGGTTTACAAGTGGATGAATGGTCATAACAAAGGGAATATTAATAGGGTATTAAAAGTATCAACACAAGACAGAACATGAAACAATGGGTATAAATTGGAAAAGTTTTTAGATTTAGGAAAGTCCTGGGTAAATATTGGTCTGGTAACAGGGTTGTTGATTTGTGGAACCAATTACTGCATAACGTAATAGAAGTAGGATCCCTTGATTATTTCAAGCGTAGGTTAGACATATATGAATGAGATTGGGTGGATATAAGCTAGGAGCTTCCTCGTATTGGCCAATAGTCCTTCTGCCGTTACCTTCATTCTTATGTTTGCCTCGGCTATAGGATCATCTGGCAGGATAGTGAGACCGATCCAATTCAGTTTCTTTATTATGCACCCCATACCTCTCCCGTGGGCGGTGGTGGAATGGGTTACAGAGGCACATAATGGGTTCAGAAACTGAACCCAATTGTTCATTTAGCTAAGCAAGTGACAATCTTTTGAAGCTAGTTACACAATTGTTTTTACACATGTACATGTATATTCAAGTTAATTACACAAATACATATACATATCGGTAATCTTTTTATATCACAATTGATTTAACAAGAGGCTCACAAGTCACTATGCAAGGCACTTTACATCTATGGTGAGTCACACAGTTACTAGTCTTAGCTGCACACCCACCCAACTGGGCGGCAGCTTCACAGTCATACATGCATTACCAACAGTAAGTAAATTTTAGATAATTCTCTAAGATTCCCGACAAGTACATCATTATGAATGTAGTACTTATACTATTTCTTGGACTTCATCGATGGTTGTATCTCTGAATATCAGCGATTTTTTTCACATTCCATTATATAATGACGCAAAGTATGCTGAATAGTTCTGCTGACAGTTTACATTTAGTCAAATCTACATCATCAGATGTTATAAACTGCCAGAGATACTTGTAGGCGAGCCTAAGCCTAGCAGTGGTAACATCTACAAGTCTGCTAATGTGCGGTGAGCCACTACCAGAATAGACAGCCTGTAAACTTTATGACAAACCATTAAAACATTCACCTGAATACTACATTATTGAATGTGGAACTGTAAAATTCTTACATCTGGTCTGCTGTACAATCAACTATTTAACTGTTTCATTGACTCTGGAATATTGGAAAACATCGTAACACTTTATCCTAAAATTTGCTTGTCCACTTTTATGAATGAAGAACGAGAAATTAGTTAATTTATTATTTTCAAGCTGATTCTCTTATGAATCCATCCCTTACTTGTGTGGTAGTAAATAATAAACAGTTGCATTTAAAAAAATTACATTGAAATATGTATAATGCCTTCTGATTTACTAGATTGTAATCTCATGATAAAAAGAGCATGTTTCAAGCAACAATTTAGACTGTTGTCTTGTGTATGATCCTCTGTACTGTGTGGAGGGGGAATACGAGAAGCACCTCACTGTAATAACACCTAATTGATTTATTCCGATTAGGCAAAATTGAATATTAATTGTCAATAAAGATGTTAATTACTAATATAATTTCAAGCTGTGACTTGTAGCCACGTTGGCAGGTGTCACCAGCGAGTCTGTGTTATTGTCAGGTTCTTCTGCTGGGTGTTACTGTCACAACATTTACTCTAAAGCCATAACCTTTGTGATGGAGCTGTCACTGGTAAAGTCCACCTCAACTCAGGCCTGTTGGATGTGTGTTCAGATGACGTATAATGAGAGTTTGCATAACTAAACATCTGTGAAATCAAATGCTTTTTTTTATTCCCTAACGTTTGTGCATCTCAACATTTATGCAATCAAACGTTTGTGCAATATTACTCCATATTCAGTTTAGATGAAATAAATGAAGGTGATGTTTGCGTACAGGAACCATCGACAAGGACTACCCGAGGACGCGAGGCGGGTACGCCTTCGAGGTTGGGGAGCCGGCGGTGAGGCGGGTCCTCGCCAGACTCCGGCCCGCCAGGTCCATCATCACCAAGTACGACACAGTCTGCAGGAAGGACAGCCTCGACATCACCGACGACGACAGGTGGCAAAACAGAGAGTTTCCAAGTTCAAACCTGGGGCTTATGAGCTGTGACCAGAAGTCATTAGTTATAGATCAAATAATACAGTTTATGGGGCTTTTGACAGGTGCTGGGGAGACATGGTAAGTATTTAAGGTCAAACAGATTACTGGGCACCCGTCAAATGTTTTGTAACACAGTGAACAGGAATTATGTTATGAGCGCAAGAGTTATAAAATGTAGGACAAGAGTAGCGGGATGTGATTATTTTATCATTATTACTGTTGTTATTATTATTATTGAGAAAATCAGGGAATAGTGTGGAGATTTGAACCAGCGTCCTGATGCATTCTAGACGCGCGCCTTAATTCACTAGGCCCATTAGTGGGTTATGTCATGCATCTGACCATATGGTTTATTTTTCTTATTTAAGCATTCTTTATTATTATTATTATTGGTAGTATTTGAATCCCTTTAAGTTGCAAAATTTCATCAGTCTCTTCTCATCCTCTGGGCAGAGCAGACGTGAGAATCAGGTGCTCCTCGCCATAGTAGCCAAACCACACCCTTGGACATTGAATATGATCTCTTATCAATAATGCTTGCTCACTGTTCCCCACCATAGAGTCCATCTCACAACAATAAGCAAAGTGAATCTTGCTGGCAATGCCTTAATAGGGTTTCTTAGAGAAATGCGGAGCTTATGTGCGAGAGTGGCAAAATACTTAAATAGGCTTAGCTTGAGTCTCAAGAGCCAACATTTTTAGGCAGCTCTGAGCCTATAGGTAGGAACAGTAGAGTGAGCACAAATAGGACTTCCAAGAGCCTATCCGGATTTGTAACACAAAGCAGTGTGTGTACTCGCCTATTTGTACTCGCCTATTTGTGCTTGCGGGGGGTTGAGCTTTGGTTCTTTGGTCCCGCCTCTCAATTGTCAATCAACTGGTGTACAGATTCCTGAGCCTACTGGGCTCTATCATATCTACATTTGAAACTGTGTATGGAGTCAGCCTCCACCACATCACTGCCTAATGTATTCCATGCGTTAACTATTGATATTAAAAAAGTTCCTTCTAACGTCCCTGTGGCTCATGTGGGTACTTGTTCGCATACCACCAGTGTTGAATAGTTTATCCCTATTTACCGGGTCAATTCTCCTGAGGATTTTGTAGGTTGTGATCATGTCTCCCCTTACTCTTCTGTCTTCCAGTGTCGTAAGGTGCATTTCCCGCAGTCTTTCCTCGTAACTCATTCCTCTTAGCTCCGGGACTTGTCTAGTGGCATGCCTTTGAACTTTTTCCAGCTTCGTCTTGTGCTTGACAAGATACGGGCTCCATGCTGGGGCCGCATACTCTAGGATTGGTCTTACATATGTGGTGTACAAGATTCTGAATGATTCCTTACACAGGTTCCTGAACGCTGTTCTGATGTTAGCCAGCCTCGCATATGCCGCAGACGTTATTCTTTTTATGTGGGCTTCAGGAGACAGGTTTTGTGTGATATCAACTCCTAGATCTTTCTCTCTGTTCGTTTCATTAAGTACTTCATCTCATATTCTGTATGCTGAGTCTGGCCTCCTGTTTCCACTGCCTAGTTTCATTACTTTGCATTTATTCGGGGTGAACTTCAACAGCCATTTGTTGGACCATTCACTCAGTCTGTCTGGGTCATCTTGTAGCCTCCTACTATCATCCTCTGTTTCAATCCTCCTCATTATTTTTGCATCCGCAAACATTGAGAGAAACGAGTCTATACCCTCTAGGAGATCATTTACATATATCAGAAACAGTATAGGTCCAAGGACTGACCCCTGCGGGACTCCACTTGTAACGTCTCGCCAATCTGAGACCTCACCCCTCACACTGACTCGTTGTCTCCTGTTGCTTAGGTACTCCTTTATCCAATGGAGTACCTTCCCTTTCACTCCAGCCTGCATCTCCAGCTTTTTCACTAGCCTCTTGTATGGTACTGTAACAAAGGCTTTCTGGCAATCCAAAAATATGCAGTCTGCCCACCCTTCTCTTTCTTGCCTGATTTTTGTTGTCTGGTCGTAGAATTCAAGTAACCCCTGTGAGGCAGGACCTGCCATTCCTGAATCCATGTTGATGCTGTGTTACAAAGTTCTTTCGCTCCAGATGTTCCACTAGCTTTCTTCGCACAATCTTCTCCATCAGCTTGCATGGTATGCAGGTTAGGGACACTGGCCTGTAGTTCAGTGCCTCCTGTCTATCACCTTTCTTGTATATCGGGACTACGTTAGCTGCTTTCCAAATTACTGGCAGTTCCCCTGTTGCCAGTGATTTGTTATACACTATGGAGAGTGGCAAGCACAGTTCTTCTGCTCCTTCCTTTAGTATCCATGGGGAGATTCCATCTGGGCCTATAGCCTTTGTCACACCCAACTCTAGTAAACACTTCCTTACATCCCTGCTGGTAATCTCAAACTCTTGCAGTGATTCCTGGTTAACTATTCCCTCTCTTATATCTGGAATTTCTCCTTGCTCTAAGGTGAAGACCTCCTGGAATTTCTTATTCAGTTCCTCACACACTTTCTTGTCGTTTGTAGTGAATCCTTCTGCCCCTAACCTTAATTTCATAACCTGCTCCTTTACTGTTGTTTTCTCCTGATGTGGCTGTGCAGCAATTTAGGCTGAGTCTTTGCCTTGCTTGCGATGTCATTTTCGTATATTCTTTCTGCCTCTCTTCTCATCCTGATATATTCATTCCTGGCACTCTGATATCTTTCTCTGCTCTCAAGTATCCTGTTATTCCTATAGTTTCTCCATGCCCTTTTATTTTGCAGCTTAGCTAACTTACATCTCTGATTAAACCATGGGTTCCTCATCTTCATTTCACTGATTTTCCTTTTGGACTGGGACAAACTCGTTTGCTGCTTCCTTGCACTTCTGCGTGATGAAGTCCAGCTCTACATTTACAGTGTGTTTGTGTGTGTGTGTGTGAGGGGTGGCAGCCCGACCCAACCACAAGTCAACCTCACCATACGTTTAACCAAGAGACCGGTGATCACTTAGGGTGGCAGCCCAGGTCCTATTATACTGTGCTATAAGAACTATTCTCCTCTGGCATACTTAAACCTCAGTTGTTAGTCTTATTTAGGGCCACCGAGAGCGCTCTCCCCCTTATACCTTATAATAGGTCTGCCTGACTGTTGGCACTGATGACTGTTAAAGGCATGCAGCCTGTTCTGCCAAATGTCATGTTAATCATCATCAAATGGTATTAACCAGGAATTAGGCAAAATTACTCCAAAGAATGTCACCTGAAGAACCAAGTATGGAGGAGGTAGCTGCTGAACCATCATGGCTCTCCACCAACATGACCAATGACACCCTCATCTCAACACACAATGATGGGTTTGTGACAGTGTTAACTAGAAGCCAGGGAAGACAACAACTGAAGCAAAAGCTTAGCGAACAACAGGGGTGGACGAGCTTCACTAGCACCGAAGAGAGAGTATACGCGTTTGGCCTTCCTAAAGGCACAACTCTGGCTGATAAGATTGGATCGTAGCATGTAGTTGAGCCAGACGCACACATCTGGCTCTGTAGATCTGCTATGTTCCCATGTTAATTCCTCATTTGTGTACGTTTCAAGAAAGCCTCAGAATGTTGTGGATGATCTTCTACAACAGAAAATAGGAGATGTAAAGCTCTCCCTTCAAGATAATCCATCACGAAACAAGAAGGTGGATGAATACCTAGTCTACAGATACCATCAAGAGTTTCAACTGGTTTATTCCTGGTTGATGGGGTTCTGGGAGTTCTTCTACTCCCCAAGCCCGGCCCGAGGCCAGGCTCGACTTGTGAGAGTTTGGTCCACCAGGCTGTTGCTTGGAGCGGCCCGCAGGCCCACATACCCACCACAGCCCGGTTGGTCCGGCACTCCTTGGAGGAATAAATCTAGTTTCCTCTTGAAAATGTCCACGGTTGTTCCGGCAATATTTCTTATGCTTGCTGGGAGGACGCCCCCTCCCCGCTCAGCTCGTTGTCGCCGTGTGGGGGCTTAGTGGGCGGCTGCCGGAGTGTGATGCTCCTTGGGACAGTCCTCTGTCCTTTTCTAGCCTTGTGCTCCTGCTGCCGTCCTCTCCAATTCTGCTGGGCATCTTTTCCTTTTCCTTCTGTTTCGTTTTTCTCCCCCCTCTTCTCCTATCTGCTTGCCGTTTCCTACCGACCTTTTGCTCGTTCTGGTTCTTCCCTTGGACTTCTTCTATTTTGACGCCCGGGTGCTTGAGGAGGCATACTCATGCACCCGTAGAACTGCAGTACCCGACGTCGAGAGCGAGGGGAACCTTTTATTGTCAATCCCCACTTCGTCACTGAACCCGATCTCGACGGACTGTCGGTTTCTTAAGGTGGCGTTTGTGGGGCGTATACTCGCGACGCACCCCTAGGAGGCCCCGACAAGATCGGCGATAGCTTCTTGTTGGGTGTCCTGCCTCTAATTGTGGCTCCATGGTGGGTGTGGGGGCACATTCGTGAGTGAATTCTTTCTTTCGTCAAGATGATTACCCCTGCTTCGGCTTCTTCTGGTTTGCCTTCTCAGGCTCGTGGGGTGGGCGACCAAGCCCCCGAGTCGGTCCGTATTGGAAGACCGGGCTCTGTAGCCTCCGCTGCATTGGGCCCCGACCTTGCTCCTCCTTTGGCCTCTCTGACTCCTTCCTCTGGCTCCCCTCCCTCCTCTGTGGTTGGGTCGAGCCCCAAGCCCCCAGTGGTGACTACCTCGTCCCCTGGCGTGGCTCCTTCTCTAGTTGTAACTACTTGCGCCTTTTAACCCCTCTCTCTCTGGGGGTTCTCACCGCCGTCTTCGTCACGGCCGCCCTCGCTCGATTCCTTCCAGTTCTGCTACCTATCAAGCCTTGTTTGGTCCCGCTTCGTGGGCCAAATATTTTGATCTCCTCCCTCTTGATTCTGCGCCTCCTGACGATTTCTCCCTCCATCGACATCTCATTGATTCCGTGGATGCCTCCATTACTTTCAACCCCACTCGTCTCGGTACACGTGTCGTTGCTGCTCCTTCTCAGGATGCTGCTTCCCGCTTGGCTGCCTTATCCTGCCTTGGCGAGACCCCCGTTCGGGTCTCGAAGAACGTTCAGTTGAATGCCAGTGTTGGCACTATTTTGCTCCCGCCCCATGTTGCGACCGGTGTTCGGGACCTGCGCGACTGCCACGACGATATTCGACATATCCTCGCTGCCCAGGGCCATTCTATTCTCCAGGTGGACACGTTTACTCGTCCCCCTCGTGGTAGTCGCCGTCAACCCCTCCGGGTTGTGAAGATTACCTTTGATGGTAGGACCCTTCCACCCTCTGTCATTCTTGCTGGTGCCAGGTGCTCTGTCCAGGAGTACATTCCTTCTCCTCGGCTCTGCAACAAGTGCTGGAGGTTTGGGCATGGTGCCCTCCGCTGCTCCGGGACTGTCTCTCTCTGTCCTTTGTGTGGTGGCGAAGGTCACTCTAAGTCGGAGTGCGCTTCTCCCCAGGCTCGTTGCCTCAACTGCGGTGACGCCCATCCTACCTTCTCCCGTGCGTGTGTCCATTACAAGCTTGAGGCAGCCGTCCTCAACTTGAAGCACCGGGAGCGTTTATCTTTTCCTGAGGCGAGGCGCCAGGTTCGCTGGCTCCCGCCTTATGCTAATATCTCTTATGCTCGCGTGTTGCGCTCTTCCTCTCCTCGTCCTTCCCGCCTTCCTCAGACTCACAACCGTTTCCAGGCCTTGGACCCTGATGCGCCCACTGCCCCCTCCTCTGTTCCTTTGGGTTCTCTCCCGAAGGATCCTCCTCCTGGTCCTCTGTCTGGGGTTCCCCTTCCTTCTACCCGGTCTGTCGTGTCTTCTGTGTCTTCTTCCTCGTCCCCCTCCGATCCTCCTCCCCGTCCTCTTCCTCCATCGCTCTCCTAACGGCCGTCGTATGTGCTCTCGTTCGGCTTCTCCTGTTGAGACACTGGAATCCGTTGCCCGGTACGTAGTTGCTGGGACACCGGTCTCTTTAAGTCAGAAGCGTAAGCCTGGCTCCTCTCCTTCCTCTTCCCCGGCGGGTAAGAAGGCTTCGCTTTCTTCCTCAGCTCCTCCTTCTGGCTCTGTTGCTCCTTCCCCTCCCGTTTCAGTGCTTGCGCCCCCTGTTCCTGCTATGGAGGTTTCTTTGGCCCCTGCTTCCCTTTCGGTTGCTGCTCTTGCTGGGGTGCGCTCCTCTCTCTCTACTCCCCCTCTTCCTGCTGCTGTCCTTGACTGCTCCTCTCCGTTGTCTCCTCCTCCTCCTCCTCCTCCTCCTCCTCCTCCGGACCCTGCCCGCCCACCTCTGATCTGTTCTCCCGTTTCCTTCCCTCCGTCTTTGCTCAGTTTACCCATGCCCCCTAACCCTGACTTTGCTGACCCTGATCCCGACCCTGATATTCTTTAACGTGCTCTGTTGGTCTTTCGCCTTTGTTTCTTCCTTGTTCTCTGTTTTTGTCCTTTCTCTTCTCGTCGTTGTCCATTCTTCAATTGAACGTTCGAGGTTATTACGCCAATTTCCTCGAACTCCAACTTCTGGTTTCGCGGTTTTCGCCCCTTTGTGTCTGTCTCCAGGAGCCGATGCTTGGTGCTCGTCCTGGTCGTTTTCGTGGCTATTCCTTTCTCTCCCCCCCCCCCCAGCCATTGCTATGGGCTTCTAATTCTTCTGCTCTCTTGATTCGGGCTGATGTTCCCTTTGTTCCTTTACTTTTTCCTTCGCCTCTCCATTGTTCTGCTGCTCGTATCTTTGTGGGGAAATGGTACACAGTTTGTTCCATTTATCTCCCCCCGAGTGTCCCGCTCTCTCTTCCTGATTTGAAACACCTCCTAGACTTCTTGCCGGAGCCTGTGCTCCTGCTGGGTGACTTCAATTGTCGTCATTCTCTTTGGCGTGACGTTCTGACGAATACCCGGGGTCGCCTCCTTGAGCCGTTTCTCCTCTCTTCTTCCCTGTCTCTTCTGAATTCTGGTGAGCCCACTCATTTGGACTCTCGAACTCGCACCCTTTCTTGTCTTGATCTTTCTCTCTGCTCTTCTTCTCTTTACTTAGATTTTACATGGCAGGTTCTTGATGACCTCCATGGAAGTGATCATTTCTCCATCCTTGTTTCCTTTTTCTCTTTTCGCCCTTCCCTCTCTTTCCCTAGGTGGCAGTTTGCTAAGGCGGACTGGACCCTATTTTCCCTCAGTGCTACTCTCTCTGACCTCTCCCTTCTGCCCCTCTCTCGCGCTCTCCTCCTTTTTCATGACACTGTCTTCGACGCTGCCCTCCGCTCTATTCCTCGCTCTTCCTCTCGGGGTCCACGGAAGTGCGTTCCCTGGTGGAATGCGGACTGTGCTCGGGCTGTCCGCTGTAAGCGTGCAGCCTGGAAGAAGCACCGCCGTAGGCAGACGACCGATTCTTTTCTTTTCTTTCGGAAAGCGAGTGCGGTGGCCCGTAGGGCCATCCGTACGGCTAAACGTGAATGTTGGGCATCTTATGTCTCGACAATTACGTCCGAAACCCCTCTGGCCCAGATCTGGAAGCGTATCCGCAAGATAGCGGGTAAGTTCGTTCCCGATGTTTCACCGGTCCTTCACCTCCATGATACTCTTGTGGCGGACCCGTTGCAGGTCGCTTCCGAACTGGGTTCCCACTTTTCTTCTGTTAGCTCTGGTCTTCATCTTCCCCAATCTTTCCTTCTTCGTAAACCTGTCCTTGAGTCTCGTCCTTTAGATTTCTGCACTCATCTTCAGCTTCCCTATAATGATCCCTTCTCTCTCTCTGAACTTCGTTCTGCCCTGGCCCTCTGCGGTTCTACGGCGGCGGGCTCCGATGGTATTCATTATGAGATGCTTCGCCATCTCCCTCCGAGCACGTCTCAGTATTTACTGAGTCTGTATAATCGGATCTGGGAGTCGTCGTCAGTCCCTGAGGACTGGCTCGATGCCGTTGTCCTCCCTGTTCGCAAACCGGGGTCTCTGGGTACTTCCCCTAAGGACTTTCGCCCTATTGCTCTCACAAGTTGTGTCTGCAAACTCTTTGAACGTATGGTTAACGTTCGTCTGATGTGGTTCCTGGAACACCATCACCTCCTCTCCCCTTCTCAATTTGGTTTCCGCAAGTGCCGCAGCACGACAGATGTCCTGGTGAACTTGGAGGTCTATATTCGTACTGCTTTTGCTGCGAAGACCTCCGTTGTTGCCGTCCTTTTTGACCTAGAAAAGGCTTACGACACCACTTGGCGTTATCATATCCTATCTCAACTTCATTCTTTTGGCCTTCGTGGTCATCTCCCTCTCTTTCTCCGCAGCTTCCTCTCTCGTCGTTCCTTTCGGGTGCGCCTTGGTACCGCTCTCTCTCCCTCTTTTCAGCAATACGAAGGTGTGCCCCAGGGTAGTGTTCTGAGCACTACTCTTTTTCTGGTTGCCCTCAATGGTCTTCTTTCCTCTCTTCCTTCTGGTGTCTTCTCCGCTCTCTATGTCGATGATCTTACCCTTTGTTGTCAGGGTGATGAATTCGCCTCTCCTTCAACGCCGGCTTCAACTTGCAATTGATGCCGTGTCGTCTTGGGCCACAGGTCATGGCTTCAAGTTCTCTACTTCTAAGACTTGTGCCATGACTTTTACGCAGGAAACGGGTTGTTCTTCGTCCCTCTTTGTCACTTTATGGTCATCCCCTTGAATACAAAGATTCCGCGAAGCTTTTGGGGTTATTCCTTGACACTCGTTTGTCTTGGTCTCCCCATATCTCTTACCTCCGTGTTGAGTGCTCTAAGTCCCTTACCCTCCTTCGGGTCTTGTCCCATACTTCTTGGGGGGCAGATAGGCGCACTCTCCTTGCTTTACATTCCTCTCTCGTCCTGTCTAAGCTCGATTATGGTTGCCCTGCTTACTCGTCTGCTTCTCCTTCTACTCTTCGCCGTCTTGATGCTTTGCACCATACTGGGTTGCGCCTCAGTTCTGGTGCCTTTCGTTCGACTCCCGTCCTTAGCTTGTATGTTGACACTGGCTTCCTGTCTCTCCAGGACCGCCGTGATCGCTACTGTCTTCGCTATCTTGCGCGGTCCTTGCAACATCCTTCCTCTCGCCTCTGTCGTGCTTTAACTTTTACCCCTCCTGCGGTTCCTGTTCCTCTTCACCACCTCCCTCTTTCTGTCCGGTTATCTCGCCTACAGGATTCTCTTTCCGTTCGTATTTCTGATGTTTCTCCTCGTGTTGTTCCTTCTTTGCCCCCGTGGAGGGTCCCTCTTCCGCGGTTTTGTACATCCTTGACTCGTATCACTAAAGCTTTTACCCCTCCTACAGTTCTAAAACGCCTTTTCCTCGAGCACTTTTCTTCTCACTCCCGCTCCGTTTCTGTCTTCACCGATGGGTCTAAGTCAGCGGACGGTGTTGGCTACTCTGTTGTTTTTCCTGATCGCACTTATATGTGTCGCTTGCCTCCGGAGACTAGCATCTTTACAGCGGAACTTTATGCTATTCTCTATGCTCTTCGTCTCCTGCTTTCTCGTTGTCAGTCTTCCTTTGTGGTTGTTGTTGACTCTCGTAGTGCCCTCATGGCTCTCGGGTGCTTTAATCCAGTTCATCCGGTAGTTGTCGAGATCCAGCATTGGCTGTTTCTCGTTCACAGTAAATTTAAGTCGGTTGAGTTTTGTTGGGTTCCCAGCCATATTGGCGTGTCTTTAAATGAGCGTGCGGATGCTGCTGCTAAGGAAGCTGTCCGCTCTTGTTCCATCTCTCGTAAAGGCATTCCGTATTCCGACTTTTACCCGGTTATCCATTCCTCCGTCCTTACCCGTTGGCAGGCTTCTTGGTTGTCTGTTACTGGTAACAAGCTACGTACTCTTAAATGTTGTGTTTCCTCGTGGCCGTCCTCCTTCCACCGTAACCGGCGGTGGGAAACAGCTCTGGCGAGGTTGCGTATTGGCCATACTCGCTTAACCCATGGTCACTTGATGGAGCGCCGCCCTGCTCCTTATTGTCCTAGTTGCATTGTCCCTCTTACGGTCGTGCATGTCCTTCTTGAATGTCCTGACTTCCAGGACGAGCGTGTGTCTTGCTTTCCGACCGCCCCTCGCGGTCACCTGTCCCTCGATAGAATTCTTGGTGACTCGGATACTTTTGATATCGTTCGCCTTATGCGTTTTTGTTCTCGTATTGGCATCCTTGGTGATATTTAGCGCCCTCTGATTATTTTGCGTATTTGATGGTGCTACATAGCCTTCCCGGTTTGGTGCCTTCTTTTGATAATTACTTACTTACTTGCTGGGAGGACGTTGAACAACCGCGGACCTCTGATGTTTATGCTATGTTCTCTGATTGTGCCTATGGCACCTCTGCTCTTCACCGGTTCTATTCTGCATTTTCTTCCATGTCGTTCACTAGACTGGGCCTATAAATTAGGAGTATACAGAGCAAGGAGATTGTACAAGACTGGTAACCCTACCAATCAAATAGTCATAGTCTGGAACAAGTCTGAACCATCCCCTGACTAGTATTGCTTTTCCGGGTCGTATGCGCCCTACAGCAGGTTTGGTGGTGTGGAAGCCAGACCCTGTGGAGTGTTACAACTGGTGTGGCAGTTGGCACATAGGTAAGCACTGCTGGTGAACATCCAAGTGTGATCTCTGTTCCGGTCCTCATGCACTGAAGGACTGTCTATATAAGAAGCTAAGAAACTAAAGACTGCTAGACCAGGAACACCAGAGCATGGTAACAGCATCAGGGGAACAACCTGAAACTGTGTCTCCATCTTAACAGCCGCTGAAGTGTTTCAGATGTAGGAGGGAAGGAGTAACCATTTGGCTACTCCTTCTCCAATGTTTGGCACCCAGACTGTGCCAAACGACCAGCACAAGGAAGCAAGTGCCCGCGACTCAACAAGCGCATACTGATACTGGCTCTTATACTGGTGACAGTACCAGCAACGCCCCCTGACAACATAAAACAGGTCGAGACAACACTTGAAGGAAAGTTAGCAGCCTTGCAAGCACAGGTAGCAAAAATGTCAGAAACCTTACAGACGCTACGTCGGGCCTCACAAGAGATACAACAGCCGTGGCCCACGCTGGTAAAGGTACCTGTGGTGGTAGTGGCGGCTGAAGTGATGAGAGCGACAACGTAGACTGACGACGTCGTCGTTAGTCAACTCGGTGATGACAGCAATGATTGTTACACAGAAATAGTAACTGGAAAAGGAAGACAACTCTCACCAGCATATATTGAAATAAGCAACGAACGCATTCAAGTCAAGTACCAGAGTGAAAATGAAAATCCACTGTGTGATAGTGCTTATGCCATGAAACTTGGAGAACATTCACTCGCAACCAGTCTCGAGCTCTTTAATGTTCAAGAGTCTGATGACATCACTAGGCGTTACTGACGAAACCAGACACCAAGTTGGTGCGGTTATTTATTTCGTTCGGTCACTTATAACACATTGTGGAAGTGTGACAAGAACAACAGTAGAACCACCAGCCCACAGAGAAACACCACCACCACAATGGCTGCTGCTGACACAAGGAATATTAGATTTTTCAGTTCGAATATTCGTAGCATCAACAAAAGACTGACCTAATTGCACATGTTACTAGCAACAACATAGATATAATTGCTATACAGGAGCAATACACGTCTAACATGATAAACAAAACCCCACCAAAGATCAGAGAGTATGTATCCTACACAAACAGTAACGCCACAGGCCTACTAACATACATCAGATGTGATTTACCGCAAGCTCTTGTGAGCACGTCACACAATGTACAAACACAGCACCATCGCTTCCATTTACAAACTGCAGCGGGTCACTTCTCATTCCTCAACGTATATGCCAGAAGTCAGAAACTCAGTGTAACATTGCTCCCAGATCTAGACAATCATGGAATAATAAACATGGGAGATTTTAATGCTAGACATATTACGTTGGGAGACAGTATTATAATAATAATAATAATAATTTTTATTTAGGTAAGGTACATACATAAAGAGATTTTACAAAGTTTGTTGGCTTTATAGATGGATTATTTCAAAATGGTATCAAGATTACACAATAATGAATGTACAGGCTTTCTTCAGAGCCTCGTTGATAACAATTACTGCAGACTACGAAATATCGTTTGTTGGGAACAAGCCAAAAGCCTAGCAGAGGTGAACACCACCCAAGTGGGTCCTTGACCTCGTATTTGTTGAAGAACATGAACGAGTAAAGCAGCTTGGAGATTAATACAAACGAGTCAAATCAGAAGATTTAGAGGCATTTCTTGTTCGTAAATAGAGGTGAGAGACATGAGCAATGTTATATGAAATAAACATTGGGAAGAATTCCTACAACAGTATAAACGAGCAAACATCACTTTTTGTTATTATTTTTATTTTTATTTCGTATAAAGCAGCTACATAAATACAAACACAAAATAAACTGGCACCGGGGCACCACAACATGACAATTACAACACAAGAAACTCCACATAAAGACCACATGAACATAGAAACAAGTTAAGAGTGACACAGAAACAACAGAACCCATACATAATACACATTACAATAAGAAGAACAAGAAAAATGGGGAAAGGCTCATCGCCCTATAGCCGCATATTCTGCCTACCACACATCCCTATCCACGTGCACTTCCGAGAAAACCTGCACGGGTACTTGACAGACGCCAAGGCTGCACAGGAGCCAGCGGGAGTGGGGGGGGGGGGGGGCGCATCGCATCGCCAGAGTATGTCGGTGACAATAAGTTCTTCTGCAGTCTTTCGGCAGCTGGAGGTCCGTCTTTAACACCCACAGGATGGGGTCCTTCTTCAGAACGAGAACCAAATTCCGCCCCTTATCCCCAGCCGTACCAGGGGGGCAATAACCCTCCAACCCGGGGAACGAGCAACCGGAAACTCTGGTGGTGAATGAAAGGAGACGCCGGAGGGGGGGAAGGCAGGAACAGGTGATGAGGCCCACAAGGAACCCATGCCACGACATGAGCATCCACCACCAACAGGCACCACAGGAGCCCCAGGCACGCCAACAACATCCATCCTCGGAGGATATCGAACTCGCATGTTCCACCACATCTGCCCAGGCGACACCACCATCGGGGAGGTAAACCGAGAGACCTCGAACGCTTTGGTGCGTGACTTCGGAACCGCAGGTCATCCAAACTGTCCACCTCCACCACAGCCTCCCCACAGGGAGCACGGGAAACCCGCACTCGGTCAAGCACCCCATGGCCACGCACCACTCAGCCACGGCAACTACCGGGTCACCGGAGTAGCCACCACATTGAGCCGCACAGCGTGAACCTTCTCGCTTCACACACAACTCCAACCTGAAGCACCAACTCCTTCCTGCGGCCAAATGCTCACAGGTAGCCGAGCCCTCCTGAGCACCAGACAGCACACTGCCGATGACACAGACACTGGGGCCACTGGAGAAGCCAACGACATGTTCACAGCAGCCTGGGGAGGACGAAGGGGCCATACTTGCATCTGACACGATGCTCACAGTGTCACCAGGGGGAACTGGAAAAACCACAATCGACGGTAGCACTTCACACCACAAGGTGGCCCTCTGCCGGAAAAAGAACTCTAGCCTCAAACCTCTCTGGGAGAGCATCCACACCCACCGCATCACACAGACTGTG
The DNA here is from genome assembly GCF_040958095.1 of Procambarus clarkii. NCBI lineage: Eukaryota > Metazoa > Arthropoda > Malacostraca > Decapoda > Cambaridae > Procambarus > Procambarus clarkii. The sequence continues at coordinate 23,590,631 of NC_091191.1, read as the reverse complement.
GCTGAACAGGGGCCGTGGCTGAATGGACAGCGCTTGGGACTCGTAGCGTTCGGGTTCGATCCCGGCCGCTGGTGGAAACAGATGGGTAGAGTTTCTTTCACCTTAATGCTCCTGTTACCTAGTAGTAAATAGGTACCTAGTAGTTAGACAGCTGTTATGGGCAGCTTCCTGTGTGTGTGTGAATGGGGGTGAGAGTTGATTGCCAGTTGAGAGGTGGGCCGAGAGAGCAAAGCTCAACCCCCACAAGCACAACTTGGTGAATTACAACTTGGTATTGAGGATCCCCCTCATAGACAGAGGATCCCCCGGGGACCATCAGGAGGGAGGGGGAATCCTCTTTCTAGAATAGATTAACTCTGTCCACACTGCCAGCATGGCACCCTGCAACCGGGATTAGACGGGTTGATTCCGCAGGATTGGAATTCTTGGAGGCTACGATTGGACGATGGTGGAGGTGGCGCTTTTGAACTTTTTTTTTCCGGGTGGAGCCGACTTCAATTTACGGACTTTAGATCTCTGATAGGCGTGTGGTGGTCAAGTTCTCAGCACCTGCTCCATTTCAACACTTCGTGAGTGATTTAGCATAGCGTTTTTTCCAGCTACCGGCTCTGCTGGTACTGTGGTGGTGTCAGACCGGTGTGTGTCGCCGGTGCTTGTCAGCATTCATGGAGTTCCCATGGATTTTCCCGAGGAGGTCCTTCGCACCTACTTCTCCCGGTATGGTACGGTGTTCACCCACCGCATAAATCATCTCCGCTCTGGCCTGCTGACGGGCTTGAAAACTGGTGTGCGGACACAGCATGCGCTTGATGTGTGCTGTTTCGTCTCAGGTCACGTTCTACAGCTTCACCTTGAGTGTCGTCTACAAGGATCAACCTCGCACCTGTTTTCGGTGTGGTTTGCACAGGCATCTTGCGGTCGGTTGCAAAGCTTCCAGAGTGGGTAAGCCGTCACTCTTTCGGGAGGGTGACTTCCCCTCCCCTTGGAGGTGGGGGGGGGTTCGTGCCTGTGGGGGCCCTCCACTGCAGTGTTACCGGATGATGTGCCTTCTGTTCCTGTTGCCTCTGGTGCATTCGCTGCACACGGGGCATGTTCCAGGTTGGATCATTTTTATGTTGATGGGTGGGAGGGCTCTGTTTTTGCGTTTCGTATGGTTCCAGTTGCTTTTTCTGATCATTGTTTGGTGGTGGTGCGGGTTGCTGTTCGTAATCAGGTACGTGTGGGGCGGGGTTGGAGGAAGTTGAATTGTCGGTTGCTGCATTGTCCTTGGGTGCGTGATGCGTTTCGTGGGTGGTGGGCAGAGCTTGTTGCTCGGAAGTGTGAGATTTCGTCTGTGTTAGACTGTTGGGGTGGTGCAAGGCTTAGTGCAAATTTTTCTTTGTTGTGGCTGCAAAGCATGGGGTGGCGGGGCAGTTTGATTTGTTGCACTTTCTTCTGGCGAGGTTGACTCGGTTGTACGTGTTGCTTAATAGTGGGGTTGGTTGTTTTGCTGTTAAGGAGGAACATTTGTGTCCTCCTTAACATAAATTTGTCCATTACATTTGTAATGGACATAACATTTGTCATAATAACAAATAACATTTGTCCTCCTTAACAAATGTGCTCCTTACACATAAATGTGTAAGGAGCACATTTGTGGTTTGCGGGAGGAGTTGGCAGGGTTCAGACATCGTGTCGACGAGTGCGTCTCTGATAAACGGCTTTCTCCCTTTCTTCTGCAGAAGGAGAAGACCCTTCGAGTCTGTGTTCTTGTCACTGGTCTCCATCGTCCGGACGGTTCTGTTTTATCTAGCACGGATGGGGTCCTGCTGTATGTGCAGCAAGAGTTGGGGGCACTGTATGAGGAGGTAGGGGTGGATGAGGGGCTGGCTGCTTTCTTTTTTTATCACTGCTCACCTGGGTTGTCAGCTGCAGGTTGTTCTGCTTTGGTAGGGGACGTGTCATTAGCTGAGCTTTGGGGTGTGGTGCGTTCTTTCCGGTCCGGCAGGGTACCTGGTTCAGATGGGGGCTCCCTGTGGACTTTTATGTAACGTTTTGGGACGTGCTTGGTGAGGCTTTCTTGGAGGTGGTGTGTTATTGTTTCCAAACGTGTTGTTTACCCTCGTCCCATTATGATGAGATTATGCGGTTGCTTCCGAAGCCGGATAATTTGGGTTTTCTATCAAATTGGACACTGATTCACCTTATTGAATGTTGATTACAAGGGCGTCTCAAAGCTGCTAGTGGGTCGGTGTTAAGATGTTATTGGTTCTGTGGTTTCGGGTGAGCAATTTTGTGACGTTCTGGGTAAGTCCTTGCTTCATTGTAATTCCCTTTTTCGTGATGTGATTCTGTGTGCCTCTGAGGTTCGCCTGCTTGCGGCAATGCTCAGCTTATATTGGTTGAAGGCGTTCGACCGTGTGTCGATAGGCTTTGTGTTGCGGGCTATGGAGAGGTCTGGGTTTCCTCCGTTTTTTGTTTCCTGAGTGCGCATTTTGTATGCCCGTTGTCGTAGTCATGTGTGTGCATTACTGTTTTTTTAGTGCCCCTTTTGCCATTTGCCAGTCGGTGAGGCAGGGTTGTTCTTTATCAGTGCTCCTTTGTTCTTTTTCAGGAGCCTTTTTTTCAGTGCAGTGAAGTCCTGCACTTTAGTAGTTCCTCCACGGTTGCCTGCCAGTCTCTGTTTACAGATTTGTGGGTATGCTGACGATATAGTGGTGTTCATGGCGACTGAAGGCTCTGTTGGTGCCATTCAGAACCTTGTTCAGCATTTTGAGCTGGCCACGGGGCCCCTCGTTAATAGGGATAAGTCCTGTCTGATAGGGCTGAGGTGCTGGGCCTCCCGTTCGGTGTAGGAAGGGTCGTGGTTCCGGTGGTCAGGTCACTTCGGGTCCTCGGAATTACTTGGTTTAGTTCATATGACCGATCTTTGGCATGGAATTGAGACGCTGTGTCTCAGTCGGTTGAGGTGGCAGATAGTTTGTTGTCTTTGCGTCCTTTCACAGCTTATCAGCAGGTGATTGTTGTTACTAGTAACAACTAGTAGCTTGGCTTTTTGGCTTGGTGCTTCCTTTGGATCGGCGGCAGGCTCGTGGTTTGGAGTGCAGAGTCTATTGGTATGTGTGGTGTGGGACGTATCATCCGGTTTGTTGCTCCTCCATGGTCCGACAGGGGCAGGTGGAGGAGGGAGGGGGGTGTAGGCAGCCCTAATGTTTTTACCAAGGTGATGGGGCCTTGTTTTGGGTTTCATTGCGTCAGTTTTTGGGGGTGGGTGAGGGTCTCAATGAGCTTGGTGTTTACTTTTGTTCTGTTAGGTTTAGTTATTTGATGGAGTTGGAGGCTGGTTGTGGTGATTCTTTTTGCATGCCTGCTGTGTATTCTTGGGCGATTGGGATTCTGCGGACGCTCTGTTATGTCTTGGGGATTTTGTCCCTGTCGTGTCGGGGGTTTTATGGGGAGCTCTCCTTCGTCGTGCGAGTCATCAGGTTGAGGGCATGTTTCCGTGCTGGGATATGGAGGGGGGGGGGGGGGTTTGGTCGGTCTTGGGTGGGTGGCCTTTGGCTCCACAGCAACAGGAGTTTCTCTTTCGTATGCTGCACGAGTCGTTGCCATTGAATGATCGTCTGCATATGCTGTGTATTCCTCAGCGTGTAGACATTGTGGGTTGGTTGAGAAACAGTTGCGTGTGTTTTATTTTTGTGTGCGTGTTCGAGGTTTAGTAGATGTGACTGAGGTGTTCTGTGGGCCGAGATTTCAGGGTGATGTTTTGCGGTTATTCTTTCTTTCTTTTCCTCAGGGCTTACGGCAGTTTCGGAACACCCTAAGTGTCTTGATAGCGGATTGTGTTTTGTGTGGGGGTTGGGCGTTTGGAGGGGTTCGTCGGATTTGGGGTTTTCTGCGGGGGCGTTTACGTTTCACATGGTGGTAGTTGCAGCATGCTTTTCTGGAGGAGTTTGTTGGTTGGTTCACTGACGCATGTGTTCGGAGTAATGCTTTGGGACTGGTAGGGGGGTTGGGGGATTGATCTGTGTCTCAGTGTGGTAGGGGTGGATTTGGGGAAGTTGATTGTTAGGTCATTGGGTCGTTTGGGTGTTTGGATTGTGGGTGGGTGGGTCTTCTGCCATGAGGGGCCTCATCGGTGGTGCGTGGTGTGTTTTGTGTGTGTTGCGTTTTTGTGCTGCTTCGTGTATGTGTGCCTTTTGGTGTTTAGTTCTGTGTGTGTGTTTTCTTTTTCCCGTTTCTGCATGTTTAGGTGTTTCTTTTTGTTTGTGTGTGGGTGTGGCTGCTATGTCGTATCCGGCTCCTGTATGTGACTGGGCTTTGTTTTCTGGTGTGTCTGTGTTGCCTGTCCTTCCACCTGTTCTATCGATTCCTGCGTGTTCCGAACGTGTTCCGGTCCAGTGTTACTGTCTGTGTGGGCTTATTGCCCTTTATGTGTGACCATATGGCTAGGGTTATCAGTCATGCTTTACAATGTTATTTTACCATGTGTTATTTTACCTTGTATGCTTTTGCTGCTGGCTTGTTATCTGTATGTGTGATTTATGTGTTTTTGTATTCCCTGTGTTAGTCCTGTATTTCCTGTTTTGTACTTGATTGTATTTTTTATTGTTTTTTATTTTATATATTTGTTCTTGCATTTCTGCTTTTGTATGCTGCTTGTGGACCATATGGGTTCCGTTATATTCTTTTGTCATGTACTTTGTCAGACTTTGTATTTGTTATTGTATATATTGTACTTATTTTTATAAATAAAAATTTTTTTAGTTTTTTTTTTTATTTTTACATGCAAGCATGCAAGGTAAAGACAATAAATACAATAAAATATCAGAGAAAACAAAAACAAAATACAGAAGCTACCGGCCAGAAGGACCGACAGCAAAGGACAATAATTAGCAAAAATGGAGGAACGCATAAGAAACACAGCATACATCAAGACAAATTAAAAAACAATAACAATAACAAACAAGCAAATAATATAAGCAAATAAACAAAACTTAGGAACAATATAAAATAAAACAAACAAACACCGGCCTGAAGGACCGACAGCAAAACACATCATAATGTATAAAATGAAACAGAACACAAGACAATACACACACAAACAAATCATAAATATAAACAAAAGGAAAATTAAAAAGAAATCACAATACAACATGGTAATACATGAAGAGAATACACACTCTGCAAAACACTGGCCCCTCCACAAAGGGAGAGGCACGGGCACAGAAGACAGTAGGGCAAACAAAACGCCAGAGGGGCACACAACACTACAAATAGGGGGAAAAAAATAAAAAACAGGGAATCAGCGGACATACTTGCCCGGGAACAAGACCCGTGGGAATCGCACATTGAACGCCTCCCAACGTAACCACCACCAAGGGTCTCGTTCACCCAGCGGGGACGCCATGTCATCCAGAACCCTAGCTATAAAGACCCGCAAGCAGGGACCCAAATGGTATCACTCCTGACGCGAGTAACTGCCACAATCCCCCACATCATGGGAACACCCCCACCATGAAATTCCCCCGGCTTGTCTTCTTGAGGTTATCTTGAGATGATTTCGGGGCTTTAGTGTCCCCGCGGCCCGGTCCTCGACCAGGCCTCCACCCCCAGGAAGCAGCCCGTGACAGCTGACTAACACCCAGGTACCTATTTACTGCTAGGTAACAGGGGCATTCAGGGGGAAAGAAACTTTGCCCATTTTGTTTCTGCCTCGTGCGGGAATCGAACCCGCGCCACAGAATTACGAGTCCTGCGCGCTAGCCACCAGGCTAAGTCATTCAGCAGTAACTCAGCAATCGCCGACCAGTGACTCGGTGGCATCACCGACGCCGGCAACACGTCCCCCAGGTCCCCAACACACACCCTCACAGGAGGGGGCCGGGCATAGGACACCACCACCGGGGCACCAGTGGCCACGGGCACACCACCAGACGACTGCAGGGAACCAGAGCGGCGCGCATCCTTCCTTAATGTCACAACCAGGCCACGCCCAGCACCAGCAACCACACCATCCCTGGGAGCGGGAGCCACCACCTCCCACTGCGGAGAGTCCCCAGGCGGAGAAGGAACGGAAGGCAGCCCCCGAGACCTGGGCACCAGCATCAGCAGGCACATGAACCTCTGCCACCATCAACCGTGGAGACAGCGACACATCCGGTTCCACACCGTCAACTCCCAAGGACCCACAGTCACCGAATTCCCCAACATCGGCTCAGGCAGACGACGAACGCCTGGAACGCTTGGGCTCCGGCCGGAGATCGTCAGAGCCAGAAGCGGACCCAGAAACACGGGTCCCACCAGCTGGACGAACCGACGCGCGACGCAGAACGGCAGCAGCTTCTACCACAGGTGGAACTGGCTCACACACAGCAGGAGGCTTCGCAGCCACCCCAGCACCCAGCACATCCAGGACCCGAGGCGAGAACACAGGGCCAGGCGCAGCAGCCGAAGACGAGGGAGAAGATGGCGGCGCGTCACAATGATCACCAGAAAGGCCTTCAGAAGCAGCGGAGACAGTGACAGGAGCACGTAGACCATCCGATGGCACTGCAAGACCCGGAGGAGAGTCTGTAACAACCAGAGGAACGTCCGGCGATGCAGGGGGAGCCTGCATCCACTAACTGAACGCTCACCTCTTCATCCTCGGAGACCTCCTCCAGAGGGAACGGTGGGAAAATCCTCTTCCCGGAACAAGTTGACTGTAGCAACCGGATCTGCAGTGCATCCGGCAGCCTGATGCCCTAACATGCCACACCAGAAACAAGTACGGGGCTGCCGGGCATAATACACCTGCACGTAGTACCCTAAAAGTCGGTTAGAGGATCCCGGCGAATGTCCGACCTCAGGCGCATCCCGAGGGTACGAATGTTCGTCTTCAACCCCGCATATTTTCCAGAAGATAGCTTGTGCATCCTCACACTGACGACGGAGCCAAATCTCTGGAAGAAACGCCGGAGAAGGGACTCAGGGAATTCCATGGGGGCCCCATGGACGCTCACATACGTCACGGCACCACTCTGATCAGATATGGCCACAGAACCAGTGCCATCCAACAACTTCAAGGTACGGCCCTCGTACCGCCGGAGAAATCCACCTGTACGCCTCCTCACCCACAAACTTGATGATCACCCGGCGAGCAGTCACCAGCTCAACCCCGTAGACCTCCTTGACCGGGACATGTAGCACGTCACACATGACCTGCTCAACGAGAGGATACCCTGCACAGCAGGTAAACTCCATCCCTACAGAGTTTACCCTCTCGACAGCGGGAAGATGGCCGCTCATCGCAAAAGCGCCACGTCAACACCAGGCAGGGACAGCAGGGAGGGTAGGGACACCCACACCCCCTGCTGGCGAAAACTGCAACCTCCCCAAACTGCCGGAGCGGTCAGATGACACGTCTTCACCCTACGGCAGCTCAGGTGGGACTCCAATTTTTTTACAGGTGGTGGGTAAGGGTACCCCTATAACTCAGGCCCACACGGCCTCAGGGCTCCTCCCCCCCCCCCCCCCCCCCCTGCAGGCGTCACCAAAAACGACCGCTCACAACATCTAGCTGGCAAATACTGCAGAGCAGAGCAAACACGTCTAACGTAATATTCGGCATATCCTGGAAGCCCAGGGCCATTCTGTCCTCCAGGTAGACTCTTTTACTCGTCCCCCTCGTGGTCGTCGCCGTCAACCCTTTCGGGTTGTGAAGATTACCTTTGATGGTAGGACCCTCCCGCCCTCTGTCATTCTTGCTGGTGCCAGGTGCTCCATTCAGGAGTACATTCCCTCTCCTCGGCTCTGTAATAAGTGCTGGAGGTTTGAGCATGGTGCCCTCAGCTGCTCTGGTACTGTCTCTCTTTGTCCTTTGTGTGGGGGCGAAGGTCACTCTAAGTCGGAGTGCACTTCTCCCCAGGCTCGCTGTCTCTATTGCGGTGAGGCCCACCCTACCTTCTCCCGTGCGTGTGTACATTACAAGCTTGAGGACGCCGTCCTCAACTTGAAGCACCGGGAGCGTTTGTCTTTTCCTGAGGCGAGGCACCAGGTTCGCCGGCTCCCACCTTATGCTAACGTCTCTTAAGCTCGTGTGTTGCGCTCTTCCACTCCTCGTCCTTCCCACCTTCCTCAGACTCGAAACCGTTTCCAAGCCTTTGACCCTGATACGCCTACCGCCCCCTCCTCTGTTCCTTTGAGTTCTGTCTCGAGGGGTTCCCCCCTTCTTTCTGCCCGGTCTGTCATGTCTCCTGTGTCTTCTTCCTCGTCTCTCTCCGATCCTCCTTCCCATCCTCCTCCTCCTCCGTCTATTAGCTCTGCACGCCACCTGTCAGTACGGGCTGATGTCCATTGCTCTCCCAACGACCGTCGTGTATGCTCTCGTTCTGCTTCTCCTGTTGAGACGCTGGAATCCGTTGCCCAGTACGTAGTTGCTGGGACACCTAGTCTCTTTGCGTCAGAAGCGTAAGCCTGGCTCCTCTCCTTCCTCCTCCCCGGTGGGTAAAAAGGCTTCGCTTTCTTCCTTGGCCCCTACCTCTGACTCTCTCGCTTCGTCCCCTTCCGTTTCGGTGGTTACGCCCCCTGTTCCTGCTATGGAGGTCTCTTTGGCCCCCGCTTCCCTCTCGGTTGGTGCCCTTGCTGAGGTGCGTCCCCTGGTTTCTGCCCCTCCTGCTGCTGTCCTTGACCCTCGGTTATCCCTTCCCCCTCTTCCTCCTCCGGAACCCTACTCGTCCGCCCCTAATTGGTCCTCAAGCTACCTTCCCTCCTTCTTTACTCAGTTTACCCATGCCCCCCTAGCCCTGACTTCGCTGATCCTGACCCTGATCCTGCGCTTCTTTAATGTGCTGTGTTCCCTTTTGACCTTTGTTTCTTCGTTGTTCTCTGTTGCTGCCCTTCCTCTTCTCGTCGATGTCTATTCTTCAATGGAACGTTCGAGGTTATTTCGCCAATTTCCTTGAACGACAGCTTCTGATTTCGCGGTTTTCGCCCCTTTGTGTAATGTCTCCAGGAACCGATGCTTGGTGCTCGTCCTGGTCGCTTTCGTGGCTATTCCTTTCTCTCCCACCCCAGCTGTTGCTGGGGCTTCTAACTCTTCTGCTCTCTTGATTCGCTCTGATGTTCCCTTTGTCCCCTTTCTTTTTCCTTCGCCTCTCCATTGCTCTGCTGCTCGTATCTTTGTGAGGAAATGGTACACCAGTTTGTTCCATTAATCTCCTCCCAAGTGTCCTGCTTTCTCTTCTGAATTCTGGTGAGCCCACGTATTTGGACTCTTGGACTCGCACCTTTTCCTGTCTTGATCTTTCTCTTTGCTCGTCGTCTCTACTTAGATTCCACGTGGCAGGTTCTTGATAACCTCCATGGTAGTGACCATTTCCCCATCCTTGTTACTTTTTTTCTCTTTTCACCCTCCCCTCTCCTTCCCTAGGTGGCGGTTTGCTAAGGCAGACTGGAATCTATTTACCCTCAGTGCTGCTCTCTCTGTCCTCTCCCTTCTGCCTCTTCCTCGCTCTCTCCTCCTTTTTCATGACACCGTCTTCGACGCCACACTCTGCTCTATTCCTCGTTCTTCCTCTCGGGGCCCACGGAAGTGCGTTCCCTGGAGGAATATAGACTGTGCGCGGGCTGTCCGCTGTAAGCGTGGCAGCCTGGAAGAGAGACCGCCGCCGGCAGACGGCCGATTCTTTTCTTTTATTTCGGAAGGCGAGTGCGGTGGCCCATTGGGCCATCCGTACGGCTAAACGTGGTTGTTGGGCGTCTTATGTCGCCACCATTACGTCCGAGACTCCTCTGCCACAGATCTGGAAGCGCATCCACAAGATAGCGGGTAAGTTCGTTCCCGATGTCTAACCAGTCCTTCACCTCCATTGGTACTCTTTTGGCGGACCCGTTGCAGGTCGCTACCGAACTGGGTTCCCACTTTTCTTCTCTTAGCTCATGATTTTCATCTCCCCAATCTTTCCTTCTTCATAAACCTGTCCTTGAATCTCGTCCTTTGGATTTCTATACTCGTCTTCGCCTTCCCTATAATGATCCCTTCTCTCTCTCTCTGAACTTCGGTCTGCCCTGGCACTCTGCAGTTATACAGCGATGGGCTCCGATGGCATTCATTATGAGATGCTTCGCCATCTCCTTCCATGTACGTCTCAGTATTTACTGAGTCTGTATAATCGGATCTGGGAATCGTCGTCAGTCCCTGAGGACTGGCTCGATGCCGTTGTCCTCCCTGTTCGCAAACCGGGGTCTCTGGGAACATCCCCTAAAGGCTTCCGCCCTATTGCCCTCACAAGTTGTGTATGCAAACTCTTTGAACGTATGGTTAACGTTCGTCTGATGTGGTTCTTAGAACACCATCACCACCTCTCCCCTTCTTAATTTGGTTTCCGCAAGTGCCGCAGCACAACAGATGTCCTGGTGAACTTGCAGATCTATATTCGTACTGCTTTTGCAGCGAAGACGTCCGTTGTTGCCGTCCTATTTGACCTGGAAATTGCTTACGACACCACTTGGTGATATCATATTCTATCCCAGCTTCATTCTTTTGGCCTTCGTGGTCATCTCCCTCTCTTTCTCTGCAGCTTCCTCTCTCGTCGTTCCTTTCGGGTGAGACTTTGTACCGCTCTCTCTGCTTCTTTTCAGCAATACGAAGGTGTGCTCCAGGGTAGTGTTCTGAGCACTACTCTTTTTCTGGTTGCCCTCAATGGTCTTCTTTCCTCTCTTCCTTCCGCCGTCTTCTCCGCTCTTTATGTCGACGAAATTACCCATTGCTGTCAGGGTGATGATTGGCCTCTCCTTCAACGCCGGCTTCAGCTTGCGATTGATGCCGTGTCGTCTTGGGCCACTGATCATGGCTTCAGGTTCTCTACATCTAAGACCTGTGCTATGACTTTTACTCGGAAGCGTGTCGTTTTTCGTCCTTCTTTGTCGCTTTATGGTCACCCCATTGTGTACAAGGATTCCACGTAAGCTTTTGGGGTTGATTTTTGACACTCGTTTGTCTTGGTCGCCCCATATCTCGCACCTCCGTGTTGAATGCTCTAAGGCTCTTACCCTCCTTCGGGTATTGTTCCATTCTCCTTGGGGAGCAGATAGGCGCGCACTTCTTGCTTTACATTCCTCTCTCGTCCTGTCTAAGCTCGATTATGGTTGCCCTGCTTACTCGTCCGCTTCTCCTTCTACTCTTCACCGTCTTGATGCTTTTCACCATACTGGGATGCGCCTCAGTTCTGGTGCCTTTCATTCGACTCCCGTCCTCAGCTTGTATGTTGACACTGGCTTCCTATCTCTCCAGGACCCCCGTGGTCGCTACTGACTTCGCTATCTTACAATATTCTTCCTTTCGCCTTTGTCGTGCTTTAACTTTTACCCCTCCTGCGGTTCCTGTTCCTCTTCACCACCTCCCTCTTTCTGTCCGGTTATCTCGCTTACAGGATTCTCTTTCGGTTCGTATTTCTCATATTTTTACTCGTGTTGTTCCTTCTTTGCCCCCGTGGAGAGTCCCCCTTCCACAGTTTTGTACATCTTTAATCTGCATCACTAAAGCTTTTACCCCTCCTTTGGTTCTAAAACGCCTTTTCCTTGAGCACTTTTCTGCTCACTCCCACTCCATTTCCGTCTTCATCGATGGGTCTAAGACTGTGGATGATGTTGGCTACTCTGTTGTTTTTCGTGATTGCACTTACATGTGTCGCTTACCTCCAGAGACTAGCATCTTCACAGCAGAACTTTATGCTATTCTCTAAGCTCTTCGTCTGCTGCTTTCTCATTGTCAATCTTCCTTTGTAGTTGTTGTTGACTCTCGTAGTGCCCTCATGGCTCTCAGGTCTCTTAATCCGTTTCATACATTGGTTGTCGAGATCCAGCATTGGCTGTTTCTTGTTCACAGTAAATTTAAGTCGGTTGAGTTTTGTTGGGTTCCCAGCCATATTGGTGTCTCTTTAAATGAGCGTGCAGATGCTGCCGCCAGGGAAGCTGTCCGCTCTTGTCCCATCTCTCATAAAGGTATTCCTTATTCGACTTTTACCCGGTTATCCATTCCTAAATCCTTACCCGTTGGCAGGCTTGTTGGTCGTCTGTTACTGGTAACAAACTACGTACTCTTCAGAGTTTTGTGTCCTCGTGGCCGTCCACCTACCACCGTAACCGGCGATGGGAAACGGCTCTGGCGAGGTTGCATATTGGCCATACTAGATTAACTCATGGTCACTTAATGGAGCGCCGCCCTGCTCCTTGTTGTCCTAATTGCATTGTCCCTCTTACGGTTGAGCATATCCTTGTTGAATATCCTGACTTCTGGGACGAGCGTGTATCTTGTTTTCCGATCGTCCCCCACGGTCGCTTGTCTCTCGATAGTATTCTTGGTGACTCGGATACTTTTGATATCGTTCGCCTTATGCGTTTTTGTTCCCGTATTGACATCCTTGGTGATATTTAGCGCCCTCTGATTATCCCGAGCATTTGATGGTGCTACATAGCCTTCCTGCTTTGGTGCCTTCTTTTGATAATTACTTGCTTACTAGAGCTGAGGAATGTGGACAGAAAACTCGTGCCCTCATTCCGTGTGGTATTCCACCCCCAATAATCATATAGATGGGCGAACACTTGAGAACTGCGAGACTTACAGATACCTTGGTGTCCCCATTAACAGCTCTGGGTACCTTTCTTCTCTCAAGAGGAGACTGTGGGAGAGATTAAAACCCATTGCGAGTCCTTGTTGGTTTCAATCATGGCATTGACGTGAGACTTGCTAGAATGTTCTTTGTATCATTTATGTAGTCTATCATCATTGATTGACTACAATGCTCTACATCTCATACTGTATGCAGACAAAGAGTTGAAATCCCTTTAAACCTTACAAAATGAAGCTATGCATCTCATCCTTGGGGCTCCAAAGTCTACGAGAATAGTTAATATGAGAGCAGAATTAAAATTACCTACCATAAATGAGAGAATTTTGTCTATTAGCACAGTTTTTGGCGTGAAGGCGTTGAGTAGATCTAGACAACACATGAAGTTTCAAGCTAAACTTTCTAATATTCCACCCTCGTCTAAGGTCTATAGAAGAAGAGGGAAATCTGATTATGTATTTTGGTTCTACAAGCTAGCAAACGCCATCAAAATATTAAATATGTACCCAACTCAATTTCATGATTAATCAACCAATTAATCCATGGGATAACTGGGATCTATCGGCTGATTTTGTAAACGCACCCAAGAGAGATCACGGAAAAGCACCACTGAGAGTACTCAGATTATGGGTAACGATGTGTATCAGTGCTATACCGACGGTTCTGTACAAGAACCGTCGGTATAGAACAGAACATCAGCAATGAAGCGTGTCAATGATTGGGTTAGTGCAACTCAAACCGAACTGGCAGGCATAGACCTTGCCACTGAATTTTTAAAAGACAAAGGCAGTGGACTTGTATACTGTGACTTGCAGAGTGCACTCCTGACATTGAACGCACATAGTAGTGACACCCAGAAAATAGTCAGTGATATTCGAATAAATATTTTAGCTGCTATCGAAAACAGATTTCAAATTAAATTCCTATGGATACCATCTCATGTTGGCATCTCAAAGCATGACACTGTTGATATGCTTAGAAAGACAGCCTATAGAAAACCAGTGGTAGAAATTGATATGGGTGTTTCATTAGCAGTGACAAAGAGAATACGTAAACAAATATCTAATGAAAATTTTACTGACCTAACAAATTTACGAAGACCTGAAAGTTGTAACATTAAACAATATGATAAATATTGTGAGGAGACTTTTAATGTGGAACTAATAGAGCAAGAACTCAGCATGTGATGCTATAGTGGCCAGAATACGCCTGTGATATAGACGTATCTGGCAGTTCTCTTAAAACCCAAATGTCGAGTACACAATGTGCCAACTTTGTGAAAGAGAAAACATGCACTCTCTTGAACATTATATTGTAGAATGTCCCATATTGACTGACTTTCGCCCTCCTGGGCTGAGATATGCTGAACTCTGTAAATACTATGTGAACACTGGATCACTTGATGATATATTGGACTTGTACCCAAGATTGACCATGTAATGCATCAGTTAAACAATGTATGTGATGTAACTATATCCTGAGCATGTAAAAGCATCTTAATCACCTTTACTGGTTAAGTGTTTAATAACATACTAGTTACTATAGCAGCTATCTTACCCTGTCAGAAAAGGAGAGACATAAATGTATGTATGTGTGTGTGTGTATGTATATATATATATATATATATATATATATATATATATATATATATATATATATATATATATATATATATATATATATATATATATATATCTAATACACACACACACACATGTATGTATGTGTATACCGGATATGTGAAAGTTGGTCAGAATTGCATTTCACTTTTGTAAATGCACATTAATGACACTATGTAAAATGACACATCGAACACTGTTTATGTAGGGCAGACGTAAATCTGTATTTATGTATGTAGGTTAGATTAGCATTCTGAAAGCACTAAAATCACCTGTGGTTGATTGCTCAATAAATCCCTGGACTATATGTTTAACAGATCGCTCACCCTGTCCATGAAGGACAGAAGAAAATGTATATATGCTGTTTAGCATTGTAAATGTGTGGCCACGTCTGTGGTAGAAAATAATAATAATAAAAAAGAATAGTTGGAAACCTGGCCAGTAAAAGCTGCAGCTACAATGTCCTGTGTGTTTCAGAGAGGCGCTTGTGGAGCGAGTGAGCGGGGCAGCTCAGAGCAAGGTGGTGGTGACCCATGGCACTGACTCGCTCCTTCAGACCTCCACTTTCCTAGCCAACAGCCTCAGGCAGCTTGGACTTTCTACCAAGACGGTCGTGTTCACTGGAGCCCACACTCCTGAGAAGTTCAGGTGAGAACTGGTATGTTCCTGTGATGGTGGGGGCTGATGTAATGACCTCGGGTGAACCAGATGTTCCTGTGATGGCGGGGGCTGATGTAATGACCTCGGGTGAACCAGATGTTCCTGTGATGGTGGGGGCTGATGTAATGACCTCGAGTGAACCAGATGTTCCTGTGATGGTGGGGGCTGATGTAATGACCTCGGGTGAACCAGATGTGCCTGTGATGGCGGGGGCTGATGTAATGACCTCGGGTGAACCAGATGTTCCTGTGATGGTGGGGGCTGATGTAATGACCTCGGGTGAACCAGATGTTCCTGTGATGGTGGGGGCTGATGTAATGACCTCGGGTGAACCAGATGTTCCTGTGATGGCGGGGTTTACTTATCCGCAGTTTATCAGTAGGTTATGTGCAACAAGATTTAGGCTTAGAAAAGGGCGTCTTTTTATAAAGACGAGCTCTTTTATATTGGGTCTTCACTAACGCATGCCAACAACAGCGTGGATTCTTAATTTAGAGTACAAGTAAATTTATATAATACAAAAAACAGAGCCATGATAATACACAATTTGAATACAAAAATATACCTGCCGGGTGGTGAGTAAGCTGTGAGGTGGCCATAGTAACTATTAAGCTGTGAGGTGGCCATAGTAACTATTAAGCTGTGTGGTGGCCATAGTAACTATTAAGCTGTGTGGTGGCCATAGTAACTATTAAGTTGTGTGGTGGCCATAGTAACTATTAAGCTGTGTGGTGGCCATAGTAACTATTAAGCTGTGTGGTGGCCATAGTAACTATTAAGCTGTGTGGTGGCCATAGTAACTATTAAGCTGTGTGGTGGCCATAGTAACTATTAAGCTGTGTGGTGGCCATAGTAACTATTAAAATGCCGATGGGTCTTAAGATCAACATCAAACCAAATCTAGCTTTCTCTGCTTGAATACTTGGATATTGTTCCTGTCAATTCACAAGAAATGGTATTTCCCAGGTGAATGCAACGTTGTGGCTGGCACAGTAGCTAACGACGATGGAGACAGCGACCATCTCCCAAGATTGCGGTCGGTGATTTAAGGGAAAATTGACTAATTGAGGGGAACTTGAAGTGAGGTGATATGAAGTTAAACTCAGGTAAACTCTTCCCCAGCTGTGCACATATTGGTGATGGGGTTCATAATTAATAATCTAATTAAATTACATTTTCTATTTTCTGGAATATTGTGAATAACACGAGTCGTTCATCTGTATCTCGTTGTCAGGATGTTCAACATCACTCAAGATATTTGTAGCCCTAACTTCGTTCAGAATTATTACACATGCATGTAATATTCAGAAGTGTAATAATAGTAAAAATAATAATAATGTATTAATAAAATATCCATACATATTAATAATTTATTCACAAGAAGGTTCAATGGGTTGATGAGATTACATAAGATTTGAATTTGTACATTCTTGCAAAGCCACAAAGAAGCTCAAGGTTTCGGGCAGATACATAATGTAATACAGAGATATCTTTGAAGATACGTGGGTTATGTATTAAATAAAGCTACTACTACGGAAGGCGTTTCGGGCAACACTTTGATTAAGTTAACCCCATAATACCAATAAAATGTTTTTAGTTACTGTTAAGTGGTTACAATCGATGGGCTAGTAAGACGGACAGAAGGATGAAACAGTCTTTTCCTTTCAGAGGAGAACTTTAATAAGCCTACCAGACAGGCATAGTGTCCACGACCGCGAGGAACTCCCACCTATATATAACCAAACAAATCCATGCATCTGTGCTTAAATTATAATTGTTTATCATAAATAGTTTTCCATTTTTTGTTTCTGGTTCAAAATAAAAAATGGTCTTATAACTATAACTAAGCTGTACATATTGTCACTGAATTTATTAATTTTCATTCCGTCATGCTCCTGATTCTGTCCTCTCCAGTTTTGCTGGTAGCTTTTTCCTCTTCCTCATGTTACGTTTTTCTTCCCCTACCTCTTCTCCTTTTCCTGCCGCTATTTTGCCATTCTTGAGTGCTCTTCCTGATGACTACTATTGTTTTGACGTCTGGTGTTTGGGGAGGTACACACACACACTCACCCGTAGAACTGTGGTGCTTGACGTTGTCGAGCGAGGGGATGCTTTTATTGTCAAACTTTTCCATCCACCTCTCCTAGTGGACGAAGCTGAGGTGTAGTCACTGAATATAACTAAGCGAATTGCGAATAGTCGACAGTACTCTTTTAATATAATGTACAGTAATACAGACAGTAACATAATGTAACGTACGATTATGTTACGTTGTTGGGTAGATTAGATACAGTGTTTAGTGAGTTTCATATTTATTTAGTAGTCCTGGATACAGCAGTGTCGTAGACGTTGAGACGGAGCTCTAATTGTGGCTCCATGGTGGGTATGGGAGCTTATTCGTGGATGATTGTTTTCCTGTTCATTTGTATGCTTTTTCCGGCCCTCCTCTAACTTCTCAGAAACGTGGTGTAGGCGACCAGGCCCATGAGCCAGACTGTGCTGGAAGGCTGGGCTCTGTAGCCCCCACTACATAGGTCCCAGACTATGCCACTTCTAAGACTCTCTGCTCCCTTCCCACCTCTGTGGCAGGGTTGAGCCTCAAGCTCCCAGTGGTGATCACCTAATCCCCTGGCATTGCTCCGTCTCTCATTGTAACAACTGCACCTTGTACCCACTCCCCCCCCCCCCCCTCTCTTACCAGGGGTGCTCGGTGCCGTCACCTCCGCACCCATATGATTACTCCCCAATCTAATACTTTCCAGGCTTTGTTTGGTCCTGCTACGTGGGCTAAGTATTTTGATCATAGTCATGTTGATCCAACTCATCCTGACGATTATATTCTCCATAAACGCCTAGTTGATTCGGTGGATACATTTGTCACCTCTAACCCCACCTGTACTTGTACGCATGTTGTTGCAGCCCCTTATCAGGAAGCAGCTTCCTGCTTGGCTTCGTTGTCCTGCATTGGGGAGACCCCTGTTCGGATCTTCAAAAATGCCTGGTTGAATGCCAGAATTGGCACAGTTCTTCTCCCTCACCATGTTGCGACTGGTGATAAGGAACTGAAAGACTGCCACGAGGATTTTATATTTTGGAATCCTGTGGCACTCACAGTCCCCGTTGTGAAGTGCTAACACACACGCCTGGCGTTTTGCGAGCACTCTGTTCGTATCATGACCGGAAGGATTTACTTGGCGCCAATCCTTAACTGTAGTCTCTGTTCAGCCAGCAGGTACCTGGTTGTTAAACGATTTAGCAAATCGTATTCCGGGGAAAATTAGGATTCAGAACTTGCCCAGCACATAGGTTCAAACCCTCATCAAGGCCCTTGTGGATTTATTTGAAATATCACATTATTGAGATTTTTGTGTGTACGGAGTGCTCTTCTTCCCAAACTCACTGCATCAATTGCTGCTTTTTCTCCTGCACCTGTGTGCACTACAAATTTGAGGATGCAATCCTCAATCTGAAACATCGTGATATGTTTTTTTCCTGATGTTCGCCGTCTTCCCTCTTTTTATGGCATGTCTTATGCTCGTGTGTTGCGTTCCCTTTTCTCTTCGTCCTCTCCCGCATTTTCAGTTTCGCAACCATTTCCAGGTCTTAGACCCCGACACTCCTACCGCCACCTCACCTGCTCCTTTGCGTTCTGGGCGTTCTTCCTCCTGGTTCTCTGTCTGGTGTATTCTTCCTTCTTTCCGGGTCTTCCTTGTCTCCTGTGCCCCTCTTTCCCTTCTCGCCCCACTCCTTCTCAGCCCTTCCCTCTATCTCTTGGCCCTCCTCACCGCCTATCTGTTCATGCTATTGTCCATCCTCTTCCTCCCAGCGTTCATGCTGACCGTTCCCGTTCTTCTTTCACTGTCGAGGCGGTCGCCCGGTACATTACTGATGGTACGCCTATCTCTCTCCATCAGAAATGTAAGACTGGCTCCTTTCCTTCTTCCTCCCCGGCGGGTAAGAAGGCTTTAATATATTCCTCGCCTTCTGACTCGATACTATCCCTGCTTCCCCTCCCATTTCAGTGGCAGTCAAACCTGTCCCTGCTAAGGAGGTTCCCTTGGTCCTTGATCCTCTCTTGGATGCTGCCCTTGATCCGGTGCCCTCTCCTGTTTCTGTCCTTCCTTGCCCCCAATTTCCTTGACCACCCCTCTCCGATGCCTCCTCCCGCTCCGGACTCTGTTAGTCTGCCTCTGGTCCGTCCTCCCCCGCTCCCTTTGCCTTCATTATCTTTGCTACCTTTGCCAATGCCACGTCACCCCGATTTCACTGATCCTGGTCCTGGTCTTACTTAGTTTACTGTGTTCTTCTTTGCCTTTATTTCTCTCTTGTTATCTTTACTGTTCTCTTTTGTCTATGTCTGCTTTTCAATGGATTATTCGTCGTTTTTATGCCAAGTTCCATGCACTCCAACCTCTGATCGTGCAGTTTTCACTGCTTTGTGTTTGTCTCTCCAGGAGCTGATGACTCTAGCTCGTCCTGGTCGCTTCCGTGGTTATTCCTTTCTCCCACTGATACTTACTGAAGTAAGTATCGTTAAGTATCTATCTTTCTGATACTTACTTAACGAATAAATACAACTATCTGAATATCACAGCATGTTTCAACCTTCGCCCTTTCCAACAGAGACACCGATGCAGACTTCAACGTTGGAGTGGCCCTGGGCGGAGTACAGGCCGCCGCCCCTGGCGTCTGGGTAGCCATGAACGGCATCCTACTCCCGTGGGACCGTGTAGAGAGGGACGACACCGGCCAGTTCGTTCCGCGACGTAGACAGCTCCCAGTTACTGTCTAACTTTTCACTACTCCCATGACGAATTCTAGTCTCATACCATGTAGGGGTTTTATATCTGGAGGGGTTCTGTCTACCAGGTTTTTGACAGGGCTGCTCTTGACAGCGTCCTCTCTTTTTATCCACTGTTAGTAGATTGAAATTTCCGAATTGTTATATAAAAGTCTCTCAATTGACTGTCAAATGCGCGCAACTGTCAAACATTCGACTGTAACTTTTAGACAAAATTCAGTTTCGTTACGTCTAATTTCTTGACAAAGGCTGCTCTAAGTGCACATCTATCCGTTATAAAACAGTCACTGACTGTGTGTAGGAACATGTAGTGCTCGAGTGGTTCTCCCAGTGACAGACAGCTAACCAACTCTAAAATGTTCTGAAGTGCGAAGACCATCGCAGATTTTCCTTAGATGTACATAAATATTTTATTTAAACCACTCCAGTAATATTTTACTTTGTGTTCTAAATCAAAACACGATTCGGTTAGTATACACACACGTCAAGTCCAGTTTCAGGTGTTAGTACACACACACTCATACGTCAAGTCCAATTTCTGGTGTTCGAATACACACACGTCAAGTCCAGTTTCTGGTGTTGGTACACACACACACACATATCAAGTCCAGTTTCTGGTGTTGGTACACACACACACACACGTCAAGTCCAGTTTCTGGTGTTGGTACACACACACACACATGTCAAGTCCAGTTTCTGGTGTTGGTACACACACACACACACGTCAAGTCCAGTTTCTGGTGTTGGTACACACACACACATGTCAAGTCCAGTTTCTGGTGTTGGTACACACACACACACGTCAAGTCCAGTTTCTGGTGTTGGTACACACACACACACGTCAAGTCCAGTTTTTGGTGTTGGTACACACACACACATGTCAAGTCCAGTTTCTGGTGTTGGTACACACACACACACACGTCAAGTCCAGTTTCTGGTGTTGGTACACACACACACACGTCAAGTCCAGTTTCTGGTGTTGGTACACACACACACACACGTCAAGTCCAGTTTCTGGTGTTGGTACACACACACACACGTCAAGTCCAGTTTCTGGTGTTGGTACACACACACACACATGTCAAGTCCAGTTTCTGGTGTTGGTACACACACACACACATGTCAAGTCCAGTTTCTGGTGTTGGTACACACACACACACACACACGTCAAGTCCAGTTTCTGGTGTTGGTACACACACACACATGTCAAGTCCAGTTTCTGGTGTTGGTACACACACACACACACGTCAAGTCCAGTTTCTGGTGTTGGTACACACACACACACGTCAAGTCCAGTTTCTGGTGTTGGTACACACACACACATGTCAAGTCCAGTTTCTGGTGTTGGTACACACACACACACACACACACACACACACACACGTCAAGTCCAGTTTCTGGTATTGGTATACACACATTCTGAACGATTTTGTTTTCTTAAGTATGCTTTTCAGATATGTACTTCATTAAAGTATATAACTGATGCTGATATAACGAATTTGTAACTTGAAAAATAGACCATCTCGCTTTCGTTATCATTGTAAGAAATATTGTGGAGTAATAAACGTTGTGAGCATAGTTATGTTGCATTATTCCTTATCATCTGCTGCTTAAACTTTCCTGCCAATTACGACTAGTTATTGCTAATTATCAGGGAGGGGGGGGCGGGGTTGGGGATTTTATAAACTTGATCCTGAACTTAACTGATACTATACTTACTGGCGAACAGAGACCCCAACCACTCCCTGTTAAAATAAGATCGACCATGGCAACCACACTGCTGCTGCTGTAGTTAATCAATCAGCAATGGACCCTGGAGTGAACATATAATAAGTTGGGAGATCACCCTGTAATCGCTGTATACTCGGAGAGGGGTTCAACGTCACCTTTATCAGGGGAACGGCTCAAATTTGGCCTATTGGTCATGTATACACACCCTGTCGAGCCGCTGTGACTCTGCCCACACTCTACTTGTTCTGGGCTGATCTCCTAATTCCCCTTTTCTATACTATTTTCCACTGAGTGCCGATCTCGGTGGAAAAGTGTAGTTCGTGTGGTTCTTCTCCGGCCCCGACCACGGCGGTCTCCGGGGTTGGAGGTCCCTGTGCCCTTCTTCACCAATTTCGAGGTCATCATCGGAACTCACAGTTCATGCGACGGCACTGGAACCAATCGTATTGGCGACTGCCTTTCCACTGGAGACTTTCAGCGCCGTGGAGAAGGGCGACCTGCTACCTGGGTAACAGCTTCTCCCCCGAATCAATCCACCCTGACTTTGCGCTCTGGTGTGGCCACTCCAGACCAGGCCGACACCAGAGCGCAACTCCATACTCTCCTGAGACTGACGGGTGCCTACTATCTATTATATATAATATAATATATATATATACTCACACACACTAGCTGTACCCGCCACGTGTTGCTGTGGCTCAGTCTGGTTAAATGGAAAAGAAAGAAGAGAAAATACACATTTCTAACATATTTAATTTCACAGTGCTAGTTGGTATACAATATTTTTCTTGTTTCACTGTCTGTGGAGATATAGAGATTGTCTGATTGCCGACTCTAGAACACACAACATATAATTGTCCATGTGAGACGCAATCCTTGTCTAGATCTAAACCGCACAATTCTAAAGATTGGGCCTGAGCTTTGTTGATGGTGATTGCTAACGCCAATCAAATTGGGAATTACAATCTCTTAAATGGCAAATCCGTTGGAATTATAGGAATGTGAGGAATGAGGACATCTTCACCTTTGAAAGGTCCTGTCAAGATTGTTGCTTCTACGACGTTGCTGAATAATTTTTTTCTCTAAGCCGCGTGCCGTTGCTAAGCTTTCGCTGGTTGATATTTCGTAACATGATAATTGGCACGCCGATTTTTAATTGCAGTTCGTGCGGTGGTGGTATCCCTGGCTGATCAAGTGAATTAAAATTTATGTTGGATAATTAACTGCTTCATCTGCTTCCACCACAGTGTCGACGGACTTGTATGTGGCTGCCTTGCTTTGTATGTTAGACTGAATAATATTGTTAAGTTCCTAGACGTCTTTGTTCTTGCCCGCAAGAACAGCTCGTTCACTCAGCCAATCGTGAGTCTTATAATTGGTTTGAATATTGGGAAATATTTTTTCAGCCAATTCTTCTTTTGACGTCACTAAATTGTAGAAGTTATGAGGCAATGAAATTCGTCCTGAGGTCAGATCAACTGGCACGTTTCCGTTCCCAATTTCCAGAAATTGATGTGAGAATATCCCAGCTGATGAGTTCTTTTGCAGTTGGACACGCATATTTTTTTTTTTTTAAGAAATATACAAAGTATAGCACAAGACAAGAACATAATAACAAGAACATAACAATAAGAACATAGTAATAAACACAGGTACAGAAGAAAAAATACAACACGAGAACCAAGAAACTCCAGGTAAATGAAGCTGAATACAAAGTTAAACATAAAAATGGACACACACCAAACACATGTACATAGAAAGACATAAAAAAAACGTACACAGAATAAACCAATACACACACACACAAGAGGCACACAATCACATAAATAACACAAAGCAGAATCACACTGCACACAAAATATATAAGTAACATAAAACAAAGTACGGCCAAGGCCCAGGTACAACTACATGACAACCCCAAGAACGAACCAGGAGCGAACAGCAAAACACTGAGACACACGCACCACAAAAACACTCACACCAGGAAGAACATCAATGTAGCAACAAAACAGCTGCACCAACCCACACAGGGCACAAACAACAGCCCACGCAGGAACCAGCAAAGAGGCATACACACTCCCACACAACAAACCGAACACACAACCACAGGAGCAACCACTCACCCAAGAGGAGGCCAACCGGAGGCCTGGGGACCGAAGACAAAAACGAAGAAGTCCCACCCCCAACCCACAACCAACAACCAAAAACCCGACCCACGACCACTCACCCAAAAGCAACCCCATGCACATACCCACCCGTGAACCAACCATAAAACTCGCTCGGAAATGCGTGCTGCACTCACCACCACGTGAACCGCAAACGGCCTCTCAAAAATCCTAAAAGCCTAGCAACCCCATAACCCTACCCCCGACCCACCCATACACAATACACAAAGTCAGCAACGAGAAGACATAACGTATTGCGCACCCGGCGCGACCCCCGCGGAAAGGACAAAAACAAAAACCTCAAAAGGCCATCCCAACACCCCGGCCCACAAACCCCAACCAACATGTCCCGAAACCAATCAAGCAAGCCCCTCAACCGCTTACAAAAATAAAAGACATGCAACTGTGTCTCTGGGTGGCCACAGTGCACACACGCGTCAGAGGCATGCAAACCCAGCATATACAATGCGCATTTGTCGCCAACGACAAATGCAAGAACCGAAACAACAATTCCCGCTGTTGCGGTGCCAGAAACCGAGCCCCCAACACCGCCCACACATCCCCTCAATCCCAACACGGGAACAAACCCTGCACCCGCGGCGGAACACGACGAAATAAAACCCTATACACCGCCTTAACCGACTAGGACATGAAACCCGGACAACGGCAGACCTCCCGAAGAATAGCCACCGCCCAAGAGTAAACAGGAGGGGTGCAGACTGCCGCCTCCCAACAAACACCAAAATTCCCCAAAAAGCTAAACCGAACAGAGCAATAATAAACACCTAAAGCATTAGGCCCCCACCCAACTCGAACCCCTGACACAACGAGACCCAGAACAGCGCCCGAGCCCTGGTAAACATATCAGGAATGCCCACCCCACCCTCCCGCACAGCCAGCACAAACGTCGACCGACGCACCGGGTAGTAACGACCGCACCACACATAACGATATACCTGGCGTTCCAACCCGAAAGCCAGCTTGCGATCCAGGGGGAAGCACCGAGCCACGAACCAGACCCGCGATAAAACCTTGCAATTAACAAAAAGCGCCCGCTGATAAATTGTCAACGAGCGCACAGCCAACAACCCAATCGCAATACCGAAACTACAGGAAAACGCACCCCAATTGCAGGCCAAAGACTGTTCATAGGAAGCGAACCAGATAAGCCCCAAAACCCGCAAAGAAGTGACAACCGGAAACCACGACCCCACCCACACACGGCGAGAGGACCACCCACCAAGACCTAGAAGACCGGACTTCTCACGGTTAACCCGGGCCCCAGTGGCCAACTCAAACCTCTCAACCACGACCTGGACAGCCCCAACCGACCCCTCCGAGGCCACGAACAGGACAGTATCATCCGCATAGCCGCAGATGGGCAACCGAAGACACGACGGCAGCCGGGGGGGGATGATCAACGGACACTCCTTGATCACCGAAAAAAAGGTTCCTGAAAGACGATATACAGAAGCATAGAAAGCAGACAACCCTGCCACACCGACCGACGGACAGGGAAAGAGTCACTCAAAAACCCATTCACGCAGACCCGACTACAGCACTGAGCGTACAACATGCACACCCAACGAACAAACAAGGTCAGAAACCCCAGCCTCCCCAACACACGAAACACAAAATCAATCGACACACGGTCGAAAGCTTTCGACCAATCCAGAAAAAGCATCGCCGCCGACGAGCGAGAGCCGGACACGTACAAGAGCACATCACGAAACAACGCATATCATTGCAACAAAGACCGACCCGGAATACCACAAAACTGCTCCACAGAGACAACAGATGCCACAACAAAGCGACACCGACCAGTTAAGACCTTAGAGAGGATCTTGTAGTCATCATTCAACAAAGTAATGGGCCTCCAGTTCGAGAAGAACCACAAATCTGTAACTGTAACAACCACAGCAACCCAAAGCGTCCAGCAGCCTCGCGTTTGGCAACCACGCGAAAGAACAAACGACACCGCACCTTACACCACTCCCACCACTACAAGATAGACAGAAACGCACACTGCCAGGCTTGAACCCCGGGCCACCAACACCGAAACTGACGACATACCCTCGGACAATGCAACAACCCACAATTAAGCTTCCACCATCCCGCACCTACCCGCACCTGACTGGGCACCCCAACCCGGACCACCACCAAACTGTGGACAGAGAATGCAACCGGGACAGTGCGGAAATCATACACAGTACATTCCCCACCATTGACATACACCTGATCTAACCGCGAACGCACCCCACGCTCAGCAAACGTAAACGACAACTCTACTCCAAAGAGCACAGCAGCGTCCCAGAAACCGCAGGAACGCAACACCTCCAGCAGCGCACCCGAGACATTCTGTGGACGAGCGCTACAACAATCCCGTGCACTCGTCACACAATTAAATTCCCCCAAAAAATCATGCCCCGCATATCATAACGCGAGAAAGGGAGAAGCCCCAGCCGAAAAAACTCCTACCTCTCTCGACGGCGCGCCGCACCTGAGGGGGCGTATGCTGTCAAGAATGGAATGACGACCCCCAAAAACTCCACCCTCACAAATAACACCCGCACATCCTCGTCCACCTACGTGTGAAGCACGGAGAAGGAAGCCCTCCGAGAAAACAACATAAGGGTCCCTCTCGAAAGGCGTCCTTGGCGGGTTGAGCACCACATGATAATGCACACTCAGACACTGCAACACAGACACATCATGAACATTATGCTCCTAGATGAGAGCCACATCCACACGTTGCTCCTGCAGAACATCCAACAGGGCCCAACTGGATCCCAAGAGCATTCAAACGCCGAACATTCAAGGACGCGCATACAACAGAGGGCACCATCGAAACAACGTTTGGACACCCCCAACTCATCGCGACACGCCGGCCGCACAGCATCCTGGACCCCAGGGCGAGCACAGCGAACAACGCCAGGCGTCGCACCCAGCCTCATGGAGGAGCTCACCGCCGAAGCTACAGAGCCCCTGCCAACCGGAACGAGGACCGAAGCCCCCAGACGGCCATCTTTAGATAACACGACCACCAGTTCCCGGGCACCAGGATTAGCCGCCCACACAGTGGAGCCACCGGCAGGAGGCACAGCTTCCATCACTGGAGACACCACAGAAGACACTACTGCGACGTCCTCGCTTTCATCCTCCATTGCAACACGGTCCTCCACCCACAACCGACGAGGCGACGCATCCCGAACGGAATGACGGCGCTTCACATGAAGCTGCTGATTGTCGGAACTATGACCCCCAGCAAGGGGCGCCCCAGAAGAACCCGACGCTGGCGGCCCCAAAGCCGAGGCAGCACGGTCACGCACAACAGCAACCTCCACAGCACGGGGCAACAGGCCACCACCACACCCGGAG
Source organism: Procambarus clarkii (assembly GCF_040958095.1). Classification (NCBI taxonomy): domain Eukaryota; kingdom Metazoa; phylum Arthropoda; class Malacostraca; order Decapoda; family Cambaridae; genus Procambarus; species Procambarus clarkii. Next base: position 23,563,687 of record NC_091191.1, on the reverse strand, counting down.
ACTGGAGATGGAGAAGGAGCAGGCCCGGCAGGCGGGAGATCACACTCCAGCTTACAGGAGGCATCGACCACGGGTGGCAGGGCAGGCGCAGGAGAAGACGAACCAGGGGGCGAGGAGACCTCCGCAGGCGACGAGGGAGTTGATGCAAATACAGAGGGCAGGGAAGAGGGTACACTCACCACAACCCTGTCAGCCCCGGGCAGCAGACAATCGTCAGCAGGGGAGGCAGGCATCACACCAACAGCAACATCCGAGGACCGCACGGAAGCCTCAGGCCGCGGATGCACCTCCGCCACCACCGAACGGAGAACCCCAGAGGCAGGAACCCCCAGGTCCACAGAGCACACCGGTTTGGCAGACGTACCAGTCTGCCTATCGTAATTTCTTTAAATATGCCAGGTTATCCGTCGACTCGCTCTCCTCGTTTATGCCATTCAAATGATTTTCTACTGGCATTCCGTGTGTAATACGTATACACTTCCGAATACAGCAATATTTTCGCAAACGCGTCATTTTGACATAACATGAAGAAAGCAGTTAACGTTGTAGCCGGTGGATTCATAGATGATTGTTGCACCTTTGCAGCTGTGAAATAAACGTGTTGTCCATTTTCTTGTATTCAAAACAAAAACTAAAAATACTAACAAAATATTTAAATTCAAACGCCGATCAATCGACACAGCTCAATTTGACCACCAATTGCACTGAAAAATAAGAACAGTTTTTTTTTTTTACATGCAAACATGCGAAGAAATACAATAAAAGCAACAGAGCACAAAAGTACAAATTGACAAGGCACAAATTCTCAAAAGTACAAAATAACAAAATTATAAAATCACAAAATAGCAAAATTACAAAAGTACTAAACCACAAAACACCGGCCAAAAGGGCCGACCACAAAACACAATAATAAATACAAACACAGAGGAATACAGTACAGAAACAACAATACAACACAAGGCACCCAAACCCGCACCCAACAACCCAAACACCAGAACATAATTATACAGATCAAGCCTACTGGCACTGTAACCACACACGGAGAGGCACCAATACAAAATGATAGTATACAACAGTAAAGAAAATATAAATATACAACAAAAATAAAAAGAAAGCACAATTGCAATACATAATACATAACAATGAGAACAAACCCAGGCTGGGCCACACTAACAGTCTGAAGGGCACACAACACTTTCCAAACAAGCGCACAATCAGTACCATAAAAAAATTAGAAAAACATAATAGCATAATAACAGGACACCCACAACCAGACACACACACACCCTAACAAGCACCGGAACGCACAAGAACCAGACACACACACAAGCCATACAAATACACCCACAACCACCAACCGGAGCACGCAGGAACTGGGAAAACAAACCCGCCACACCCACACACACACACACACACACATGCGACCCGCACCCCACAACCATGCACACAAACGGAAAACAACCCACAACATACAGCCAAACAAAGAAATCACCGGGCAGGAATACAAGTCTCAGAGACAGGAACATACTTCTCAGGAAACATATCCCGAGGATACCTGTTCTTATATCCCTCTCAAAGCAAATACTCCATGTTGGTAGGGATACGATCCCCCTCCCGCCGTGGGGCCTGCATAAACTCAGGAATCTCCAAATCAGGTGGAAACGGCCACTCCCGAAGCTCGCCGACGCAAGTCACATAACGAAGCATGAGAGCGCGAAACACCCTCTCCGAGGAATCAGAAGGGTCCGAAGAAGCGTACGTAGGCCGCCAAGACGTCCACAGCCCCGGCTGCACAGAATAAGAAGGTGACGGCTGACGAGACGGTAACACCTCCACCGATACCGCAGGAGATACAGAAGAGACGGCTGGAGACGGAAGAGGCGACAAGACCGCCGCCGACGAAACATGGAACAAGGAAGGGGGCATGGACCCCCAGAGCGAGCAGCCCTTTTCAACACCACCAACAGGTCACCACGCTCACCACAAACCCCAGTAAGGGGAACCACCCACCCTCAAAGAACCGGAACCATCCAACGCAGGTGACGCACCCGAAGCAGGATCCGCAGACACCACTCCAGAAGGGGAGGCCGAAACACAGGCACTGGCATCCGCAGGCAAATGCACCTCTGCCACCACCGTAGATTGCAACGCAACCGGAGCCACCCCACCGTCGCCGGAAGATCCACAATCGTCGAAATCGCCAACGTCAGCCCATGCAGAAGAAGAACGCCAGAAACGCTTAGGCTCTGGCCGCACATCATCAGAACTAGAGGCTGACTCAGAGACATGCGCAACACAAGCCAGGCGAACCGACGCTTGTCGTAGAACGGCAGCATCCTCAACCACATGGGGTACCAGGCCAGGCACAGGAGGAAGCACCATATCCACCCCAGCACTCAGCACAGCTGGAACAGATGGCGAGGGTACAGGGACAGGGATAGACTCAGCAGATGAAGAACTTGAAGATGGGGTATCCGAGCATAAGGCAGTCGGAAGAACCATAGGAACTCCAGGTACACCAGCCGGAGCAGGACGATCACCAGGCGTCGACACAACCTCTGGAGGAGAGGTGACAACAACAGGAGGCGCAACAGTCGACACAGGGGGCACATCTGCGGCCGAAGAGACGTCCACATCCACCGAAGCCTCCTCCACAGGAAGCGGCGGGAAATCCTCCTCACTGAAGAGGTTCCCGGGCGCAACAGCAGGCACAGAACATCCAGCAGCCTGATGACCCAAAAGGCCACAACGATAACACGTCCGAGGTTGGCGGGCATAAAACATCCGAAAGTGCTATTCCATGAGTTTCACAGAGGATGGAATGTCTGCCCAGAGCTGAATGCCCACAGTGTTCGTCCGCACACCCTTGAGCGGACTGGAAGATATCATGTGCAACCGCACACTAACAACGGCGCCAAACTGGCTGAAGTACCGCCACAGCAGACCCTCCGAAAACTCCAAGGGCGCCCCATGAACACTGACCTAAGTGAGAGCACCACTCCGATCAGAGAGGGTCACAGTGCCCGCACCTTCCGGCAGGGGTAAGGTCCGCCCCTTGTAGCGGCGGAGAAATTCCCGAAATGCCAGCTCCTCCATAAACTTCACAATCGCCCGACGTGCTGTCACAAACTCGACGCCATAAATGTCCATCACAGGGACATGAAGCATATCACACAACACCAGCATGATCTCCAGGTACCCAATTCGTTCGGAAAACTCGAGGCCCACAGACTGAGCCCGCACTACAGGGGGAAGAGGGACCCCCATCTTGAACTCCACGTCAGCACCTAAAAATAAGAACAGTTAAAAAAACGGAATGAAAAACAATGAAAAAAGAAACAAATATCTTCTTGAGGTTATCTTGAGATGATTTCGGGGATTTTAGTGTCCCCGCAGCCCAGTCCTCGACCAGGCCTCCACCCCCAGGAAGCAGCCCGTGACAGCTGACTAACACACAGGTACCTATTTTACTGCTAGGTAACAGGGACATAGGATAAAGAAACTCTGCCCATTGTTTCTCACCGGCGCCCGGGATCGAACCCGGGACCACAGGATCACAAGTCCAGCGTGCTGTCCGCTCGGCCGACCGGCTTCCCCATACCTATATCGGGGAGCCGGTCTGGTCTATATGGAGCCTATATACATGCCTATATGGAGCCATACAATAAGCTATACCCACGAAATGAACGGTATGGTAAACAACACAGCTCAATTCCAACGCACAAAATAATTAAATCAAAATGAAAATAAATCATATGTTGCTCTTACGTGCAACAGATGGCGCTGTTTTTCAAAAAATGCATGTTTTTACCCGTCACAGTTATGGCATATAAATAGTAGGTATACCAAAACAAACACGTTTTTGAAAGGAACATCGTGTCAAAATTTCAAAGCAATCGGTGAAGAACTTTCAGAGATTACAGCGTGTGTTGCTCATATGTCCTACAGATGCCGCTGTTTTTCAAAACAGCATGTTTTTTCTTGTCACAGGTGAGGCATGTATATAGTAGGTATATAAAATTACTCGCCTACTTGAAAGCAATGTTGTGTCATGATTACAAAGCAATCGGTAAAGAGGTCTCAAAGAGTTCCATCACTTGAAAAACACACGAAAAACACAGCTTTAAAAAAAAAATACATGTTTTTTCCCGTCACAGACGTGACATCTATACAGTATGTATATAAAAGCCCGCTCGGATGCGAATGGAATATTGTGAGAAAATTTCAAGGCAATCGGTGAAGAACTTTCAGAGATTAGCGATTTTGAACAAACGAATATTTTTATTTTTATTTCTGTACTAGCTGTACCCGCCACGCGTTGCTATGGCTCAGTATGGTTAAATAGAAAAGAAAGAAAAGAGAAAATGCACATTTCTAACATGTTTAATTTCACAATGCTTGTGGGTATACAATATTTTTTCTTGTTCCACTGTCTGTGAAGATATAGAGATCGTCTGATTGCCGACTCTAGAACACGCAACACATAATTGTCCATGTGAGACGCAATCCGTGTCTTGATCTAAACCGCACAATTCTAAAGATTGGCCCTGAGCTTTGTTGATGGTGATTGCAAACGCCAATCGAATTTGGAATTAAAATCTCTTAAATTGAAATGGCAAATCCGTTTGAATCATAGGAATGTGAGGAATGAGGACATCTTCACCTTTGAAAGGTCCTGTCAAGATTGTTGCTTCTACGACTTTGCTGAATAATGTTTTACTGCAAGCCGCGTGCCGTTGCTAAGCTTTCGCTGGTTGATATTTCGTAACATGATAATTGGCACGCAGATTTTTAATAGCAGTTCGTGCGGTGGTGGTATCCCCGACAGATCGAGTGAATTAAAAATTCAGTTGGAACCGCTTCATCTGTTTCCACCACAGTGTCGATGGACTTGAATGACTGCGTTGCTTTGTATGTTAGACTGAATAATATTGTTAAGTTCTTAGACGTTCACTCAGCCAATCGTGATTTTTATAATTGGTTTGAATATTGGGAAATACTTTTTCAACCAATTCTTCTTTTGACGTCACTAAATTGTAGAAGTTATGAGGCAATGAAATTCGTCCTGAGGTCAGATCAACCGGCACGTTTCCGTTCCCAATTTCCAGAAATTGATGTGAGAATATCTCAGCTGATGAGTCGTTTTGCAGTTGGACACGCATATTTGTAGTTAATTTTAACATCTTTACCTGGCGCCACAAAGTAGAGTATTTCAGGCAAGCATTTATTTCGTCCGCTGGTGTCGATCGAGAAATTACAGGTAATGTTTGCATGACATGTCCTGCAAGCAATACTAATGCGTTCCCAAATGGTCTGATGTTGCCGTGCAAATCTTGCAATGATCGATCAAGAGCCTTGAGCAATTTTTTGTGGGCCATTGTGCATTCATCACAAACAATAAATTTACATTTCTGCAATAATTTTCTCATGCCGGAAGCTTTGGAAATGTTGCACGTGGGAGTTTCAATGAATTGCATGTTCAGTGGCAATTTCAAAGCCAGAGTAGCAGTTTTTCCACCTGGTAGCAATGTCGAAGCTATTCCGGACGATGCAAGAGCTAAGGTTATGCCATTTTGGGATCGAAATGCTGCCAAGATCAATCTAAATAGAAAGGTTTTACAGTTCCTCTTGGCGCATCTAAGAAGATTTCTTCCAAACCCTGTTATTGACAGTTTGAATTATTTGACCGTAAATGCCTTTTCGCTCAAGCGTTAGCTTAAGAATATTTGATTGCACATATGATAACAGATCACCCGTGTTATAATTTTTTTCACGACACAATTCTACATTGAACGAAGCAGCAGCAGATCGATTCGGTGATGGTATTCCCAATTGAATGAGAACTTTGTTCGCGACTTCCAACCACAAATCTTCAATCATTATCAACGATTCGTTGTAGATTTCTGCTGTGAAATTCATGTTTATATATGAATTTTCTTTGCGTATTCGACGGTCAATATCTTCAGCCATGTGCGATTTGTGTTTCTCCCATAACTTCTGTTGGAGATGAAGGAGAGCCGGTGGTCAATATGATTGCAAACAATGACCGAATTTGATTTGGATGTGACGTGTTGGACGCGTCATTAATGCATACATCCCAGTGTCGGTCGTTCTCCAATTAATTCAGAGCGTGACATACACTACGGAAAGTGGCATGTGTTACGCCGCTGACAAATCTCAATTGCTGGAAAGACGTTGCACTAGGCACATTTACCAACAGCTTACGAAGTAGAGCCAACAGCTTACGTATTCATCTTGATTGGAATACACGGTGTACAGTCTATCGTAGTTTGTTTGAATATGCCAGGTTGTCCGTCGACTCGCTCTCCTCGTTTACGTCGTTCAAATGATTTTCTACTGGCATTCCACGTGTAATACGTAGGCACTTCTGAACACAGCAATGTTTTCGCTAAAGCATCATTTTGACATAACGTGAAGAAAGCAGTTAACGTTGTAGTCGGTGGATTCATATCTGTTTGTTGCACATTTGCAGCTGTGAAATAAGCGTGTTGTCCATTTTCTTGTTTTCAAAACAAAACAAAAAATACTAACGAAATATCAAACGCCGATCAATCGACACAGCTCAATTTCACCACCAACTGCACTGAAAAATAAGAGCAGTTAAAGAATGGAATGAAAAACAATGAAAAAAAAGAAACAAATGAGCTATACCCACAAAATAAACGGTACGGTAAACAACACAGCTCAATTCCAACGCAATGTCACACAAAATAATTCAATCAAAATGAAAATCAATTAAAATCTTTGAAAATTCAATAAATCAATGCAATCGGAAACATTGAAATTGAATCGTAACATATCCTGTATATCGTATGTTGGTCTTACGTGGGGAGCCGGTCGGCCGAGCGGACAGCACACTGAACTTGTGATCTTGTGGTCCCGGGTTCGATCCCGGGCGCCGGCGAGAAACAATGGCAGAGTTTCTTTCACCCTATGCCCCTGTTACCTAGCAGTGAAATAGGTTCTTGGGTGTTAGTCAGCTGTTACGGGCTGCTTCCTGGAGGTGGAGGCCTGGTAGAGGACCGGGCCGCGAGGACACTAAAGCCCTGAAATCATCTCAAGATAACGTGCAACAGATGGCGCTGTTTTTAAAAAAATTGCATGTTTTTACCAGTCACAGGTGTGGCATCTAAATAGTAGCTATATCGAAACACGTACGTATTCGAAAGGAACTGTTGTGTCAAAATTTCAAAGCAATCGGTGAAGAACTTTCGGAGATTACAGCGTGTGTTGATTATATGTCCTACAGATGGCGCTGCTTTCAAAAAAGCATGTTTATTTCCCGTCACAAGGGAGGCATGTATATAGTAGGTATATAAAAACACTCGCCTGTTCGAATACAGTGTTGTGTCAAGATTTCAAAGCAATCGGTAGAAAGGTACCGAAGATTTCCCTCACTGCAAAAACACGAAAAACACAGCTTTAAAAAAAGGATGTTTTTCCCTGTCACTGACGTTACTTCTATATAGTATGTATATAAAAATCCTCTTGGATGCGAATGGAACGTTGTGTGAAAATTTCAAGGAAATCGGTGAAGAAATTTCGGAGATTAGTGATTTTTGAGCCACAGCAACCGAACCGTCCGTGTCCCCCAGTCTCCCCATCATTCCCCCCTCCCCCATCTCCTAGGCCTCCCAACCATTCCCCACTCCACCGTCCCCTCTTCTATCCCACCATACCCCACTTCCCTGTCCCTTTGTCCTCCCCACCATTCTCCATTTCCCCCATCCCCTCGTCCCCACCATTCCAAACTCCCCTGTCTGATATATATATATATATATATATATATATATATATATATATATATATATATATATATATATATATATATATATATATGTATATATGTCGTATCTAGTAGCCAGAACGCACTTCTCAGCCTACTATGCAAGGCCCGATTTGCCTAATAAGCCAAGTTTTCCTTAATTAATATATTTTCTCTAATTTTTTTCTTGTGAAATTATAAAGCTACCCATTTCATTATGTTTGAGGACATTTTTTTTTAATTGGAGTTAAAATTAACGTAGATATATGACCGAACCTAACCAACCCTACCTAACCTAACCTAACCTATCTTTATAGGTTAGGTTAGGTTAGGTAGCCGAAAAAGTTAGGTTAGGTTAGGTAGTCGAAAAACAATTAATTCATGAAAACTTGGCTTATTAGGCAAATCGGGCCTTGCATAGTAGGCTGAGAAGTGCGTTCTGGCTACTAGGTACGACATATATATATATACATATATGCGAACAAGCCTGAATGGTCCCCAGGACAATATGCAACTGAAAACTCACACCCCAGAAGTGACTCGAACCCATACTCCCAGGAGCAACGCAACTGGTATGTACAAGACGCCTTAATCCACTTGACCATCACGACCGGACAAAATGAGGTGATAGCCTGAAGCTATTTGAACCACCCCACCGCCGGCACTCGGATGGTAATCTTGGGCATAGCATTTTACCAAATCACCTCATTCTTTGGGGCACACGTGAGGAACACAAATGCGAACAAGGCTGAATGGTCCCCAGGACAATATGCAACTGAAAACTTACACCCCAGAAGTGACTCGAACCCATACTCCCAGGAGCAACGCAACTGGTATGTACAAGACGCCTTAATCCACTTGACCATCACGACCGGACAAAATGAGGTGATAGCCTGAAGCTATTTGAACGAGTGCCGGCGGTGGGGTGGTTCAAATAGCTTCAGGCTATCACCTCATTTTGTCCGGTCGTGATGGTCAAGTGGATGAAGCTATTTGAACGAGTGCCGGCGGTGGGGTGGTTCAAATAGCTTCAGGCTATCACCTCATTTTGTCCGGTCGTGATGGTCAAGTGGATTAAGGCGTCTCGTACATACCAGTTGCGTTGCTCCTGGGAGTATGGGTTCGAGTCACTTCTGGGGTGTGAGTTTTCAGTTGCATATTGTCCTGGGGACCATTCAGGCTTGTTCACATTTGTGTTCCTCACGTGTGCCCCAAAGAATGAGGTGATTTGGTAAAATGCTATGCCCAAGAATACCATCCGAGTGCCGGCGGTGGGGTGGTTCAAATAGCTTCAGGCTATCACCTCATTTTGTCCGGTCGTGATGGTCAAGTGGATTAAGGCGTCTTGTAGATACCAGTTGCGTTGCTCCTGGGAGTATGGGTTCGAGTCACTTCTGGGGTGTGAGTTTTCAGTTGCATATTGTCCTGGGGACCATTCAGGCGTGTTCGCATTTGTGTTCCTCACGTGTGCCCCAAAGAATGAGGTGATTTGGTAAAATGCTATGCCCAAGATTACTATCTGAGTGCCGGCGGTGGGGTGGTTCAAATAGCCTCGGCTATCACCTCATTATGTCCGGTCGTGATGGTCAAGTGGATTAAGGCGTCTTGTACATACCAGTTGCGTTGCTCCTGGGAGTATGGGTTCGAGTCACTACTGGGGTGTGAGTTTTCAGTTGCATATTGTCCTGGGGACCATTCAGGCTTGTTCGCATTTGTGTTCCTCACGTGTGCCCCAAAGAATGAGGTGATTTGGTAAAATGCTATGCCCAAGATTACTATCCGAGTGCCGGCTGTGGGGTGGTTCAAATAGCTTCAGGCTATCACCTTATTTTGTCCGGTCGTGATGGTCAAGTGGATTAAGGCGTCTTGTAGATACCAGTTGCGTTGCTCCTGGGAGTATGGGTTCGAGTCACTTCTGGGGTGTGAGTTTTCAGTTGCATATTGTCCTGGGGACCATTCAGGCTTGTTCGCATTTGTGTTCCTCACGTGTGCCCCAAAGAATGAGGTGATTTGGTAAAATGCTATGCCCAAGATTACTATCCGAGTGCCGGCGGTGGGGTGGTTCAAATAGCCTCGGCTATCACCTCATTATGTCCGGTCGTGATGGTCAAGTGGATTAAGGCGTCTTGTACATACCAGTTGCGTTGCTCCTGGGAGTATGGGTTCGAGTCACTTCTGGGGTGTGAGTTTTCAGTTGCATATTGTCCTGGGGACCATTCAGGCTTGTTCGCATTTGTGTTCCTCACGTGTGCCCCAAAGAATGAGGTGATTTGGTAAAATGCTATGCCCAAGATTACTATCCGAGTGCCGGCGGTGGGGTGGTTCAAATAGCCTCGGCTATCACCTCATTATGTCCGGTCGTGATGGTCAAGTGGATTAAGGCGTCTTGTACATACCAGTTGCGTTGCTCCTGGGAGTATGGGTTCGAGTCACTTCTGGGGTGTGAGTTTTCAGTTATATATATATATATATATATATATATATATATATATATATATATATATATATATATATATATATATATATATATATATATATATATATATATATTATTAAATATGACCGAAAAAGTAAGATTAATAATTCTAACACGAATTTTCTCAATCTTTCGTACATTTCTTTTCACTGTTGGAGGTAAATCAAAAATCAATTCTCCAAAATTCATTTTTATTTCTAGTCTGACGCGACACGAGCGCGTTTCGTAAAACTTATTACATTTTCAAAGACTTTAGTTTACCAATACTCAACTGAATAGAACTTACGCATCTCCGATTTTATATCTACATTTGAGTGAGGTGGATGGGGTGAGGTGGCATTAATAGGGTATTAATTTCATCAACACAAGACAGAACAAGAGGTGGTATTAATAGGGTATTAATTTCATCAACACAAGACAGAACACGAAACAATGGGTATTGAATAGAAGTGTTTGTAGAAAGCCTATTGGTCCATATTTCTTGATGCTTCTATATTGGAGCGGAGTCTTGAGGTGGGTAGAATATAGTTGTGCATTAATTGGCTGTTGATTGCTGGTGTTGACTTCTTGATGTGTAGTGCCTCGCAAACGTCAAGCCGCCTGCTATCGCTGTATCTATCGATGATTTCTGTGTTGTTTACTAGGATTTCTCTGGCGATGGTTTGGTTGTGGGAAGAGATTATATGTTCCTTAATGGAGCCCTGTTGCTTATGCATCGTTAAACGCCTAGAAAGAGATGTTGTTGTCTTGCCTATATACTGGGTTTTTGGAGCTTACAGTCCCCAAGAGGGCATTTGAAGGCATAGACGATGTTAGTCTCTTTTAAAGCGTTCTGTTTTGTGTCTGGAGAGTTTCTCATGAGTAGGCTGGCCGTTTTTCTGGTTTTATAGTAAATCGTCAGTTGTATCCTCTGATTTTTGTCTGTAGGGATAACGTTTCTATTAACAATATCTTTCAGGACCCTTTCCTCCGTTTTATGAGCTGTGGAAAAGAAGTTCCTGTAAAATAGTCTAATAGGGGGTATAGGTGTTGTGTTAGTTGTCTCTTCAGAGGTTGCATGACGTTTCACTTTCCTTCTTATGATGTCTTCGACGAAACCATTGGAGAAACCGTTGTTGACTAGGACCTGCCTTACCCTACAGAGTTCTTCGTCGACTTGCTTCCATTCTGAGCTGTGGCTGAGAGCACGGTCGACATATGCGTTAACAACACTCCTCTTGTACCTGTCTGGGCAGTCGTTGTTGGCATTTAGGCACATTCCTATGTTCGTTTCCTTAGTGTAGACTGCAGTGTGGAAACCTCCGCTCTTTTCCATGACTGTTACATCTAAAAAGGGCAGCTTCCCATCCTTTTCCATCTCGTAAGTGAAACGCAACACGGAACTCTGCTCAAATGCCTCCTTCAGCTCCTGCAGATGTCTGACATCAGGTACCTGTGTAAAAATGTCGTCAACATACCTGCAGTATATGGCCGGTTTCAAGCTCATGGCAATTACAGAAGCACCATACTGTCCCCCGAGCTCAAAGCGGCAGCTAAAAGCCTTCGTGAGAACAAGGAGATAGTTGTCAGGAGAGGTGACAAGTCGCCAATATATGTCATTCTTAAAAAAGACGAATATCTGGCGAAAATGAACATCATACTCTCTGACCAAACTAAGTTCCAAAGAGTAACGAAGGACACTACAGCCGAATTAAAAGCAAAGGTCAACAAACTGATCGAAACTGTGAACGCCAAGAAATCCGGACTCCACCTGCCAAAGATCATTGGGGAATATAAACCTGGATATGCGTATGGAAATGTCAAGACACACAAGCCTGGAAACCCACTTCGGCCAATCATTAGCCAGATACCCACACCCACGTACAGACTGGCGAAGTGACTCAACGGCCTGCTGACTCCTTACGTTCCTTGCGCCTTCAGCCTGAAGTCTCCAAAGGAATTTGTTGACTTACTGCGGGGCACACGGGCTACAGGGATAAGAGCCTCGTTGGACGTAGAATCGCTGTTTACCAACGTACCTGTGGACAAGACAATCGGGATGATAGCCGACAGAGTGTATCGTGATCCAGCCTGTACTCCTCTTGACATACCAGAAAATATTCTGAGGAAACTACTCCAAGCTTGTACTAAAGAGGCACCCTTCTTGAGCCCGGATGGGCACATGTATAAGCAAGTAGATGGGGTCGCCATGGGTTCTCCCCTAGGTGTCCTGTTTGCAAACTTCTACATGGGTACCATCGAGCAAAAAGTCTTAGTCTTATACAGGGCTCCATTAAGGAACATATAATCTCTTCCCACAACCAAACCATCGCCAGAGAAATCCTAGTAAACAACACAGAAATCATCGATAGATACAGCGATAGCAGGCGGCTTGACGTTTGCGAGGCACTACACATCAAGAAGTCAACACCAGCAATCAACAGCTAATTAATGCACAACTATATTCTACCCACCTCAAGACTCCGCTCCAATATAGAAGCATCAAGAAATATGGACCAATAGGCTTTCTACAAACACTTCTATTCAATACCCATTGTTTCGTGTTCTGTCTTGTGTTGATGAAATTAATACCCTATTAATACCACCTCTTGTTCTGTCTTGTGTTGATGAAATTAATACCCTATTAATGCCACCTCACCCCATCCACCTCACTCAAATGTAGATATAAAATCGGAGATGCGTAAGTTCTATTCAGTTGTGTATTTGTAAACTAAAGTCTTTGAAAATGTAATAAGTTTTACGAAACGCGCTCGTGTCGCGTCAGACTAGAAATAAAAATGAATTTTGGAGAATTGATTTTTGATTTAGCTCCAACAGTGAAAAGAAATGTACGAAAGATTGAGAAAATTCGTGTTAGAATTATTAATCTTACTTTTTCGGTCATATTTAATAATATATGTCTACAGGAAAGACTGCTACCAAAATATACTAATATATATATATATATATATATATATATATATATATATATATATATATATATATATATATATATATATATATTATGCACAACTTGCCTAAACACGCAAGAGAGATTATACAACCTTAGAACACTTGCCCACCAGGAGATTCGATCCCTAGCCAGCACAGAAGCCTTACAGCAACTGGCATAACTGGTACGCCTTTAACCCACTGCACCACAGCTCAGACCCTTAAAAGAGATGGTAATTTCAGAGTATTTAAAGCCCCCAAATATCACCACCTCCCAAGGATAACTAGTGCATAGTGAGGGGCTACTCACGTTCTTTCATCAAATTCCTGTTAATATGGGAGAACTCTGTGTCTATGCTTAATGCACAACTTGCCTAAACACGCAAGAAAAGTTATACAACCTTAGAACACTTTCCCACCAGGAGATTCGAACCCTAGCCAGCACAGAAGCCTTACAGCAACTGACATAACTGGTACGCCTTTAACCCACTGCAACACAGCTCAGACCCTTAAAAGAGATGGTAATTTCAGAGTATTTAAATCCCCCAAATATCACCACCTCCCAAGGGCAACTAGAGCATAGTGAGGGGCTACTCACATTCTTTCATCAAATTCCTGTTAATATGGGAGAACTCTGTGTCTATGCTTAATGCACAACTTGCCTAAACACGCAAGAGAAGTTATACAACCTCAGTTATACAACAGTTATGCCAGTTGCTGTAAGGCTTCTGTGCTGGCTAGGGTTCGAATATCCTGGTGGGAAAGTGTTCTAAGGTTGTATAACTTCTCCTGCGTGTTTAGGCAAGTTGTGCATTAAGCATAGACACAGAGTTCTGCCATATTAACAGGAATTTGATGAAAGAACGCGAGTAGCCCCTCACTATGCTCTAGTTGCCCTTGGGAGGTGGTGATCTTTGGGGGATTTAAATACTCCGAAATTACCATCTCTTTTAAGGGTCTGAGCTGTGGTGCAGTGGGTTAAAGGTGTACCAGTTATGCCAGTTGCTGTAAGGCTTCTGTGCTGGCTAGGGTTCGAATCTCCTGGTGGGAAAGTGTTCTAAGGTTGTACAACTTCTCTTGCGTGTTTAAGCAAGTTGTGCATTAAGCATAGACACAGAGTTCTCCCACATTAACCGGAATTTGATGAAAGAACATGAGTAGCCCCTCCCCCCTGCAGCACATATCAAGCGGATAACATCAGCGGCATATGCCAGGCTGGCCAACATACGAACGGCATTCAGAAACTTGTGTAAAGAATCATTCAGAACTTTGTATACCACATATGTCAGGCCAATCCTGGAGTATGCAGCCCCAGCATGGAGTCCATATCTAGTCAAGGATAAGACTAAACTGGAAAAGGTTCAAAGGTTTGCCACCAGACTAGTACCCGAGCTGAGAGGTATGAGCTACGAGGAGAGAATACGGGAATTAAACCTCACTTCGCTGGAAGACAGAAGAGTTAGGGGGGACATGATCACCACATTCAAGATTCTGAAGGGGATTGATAGGGTAGATAAAGACAGTCTATTTAACACAAGGGGAACACGCACAAGGGGACACAGGTGGAAACTGAGTGCCCAAATGAGCCACAGAGATATTAGAAAGAACTTTTTTAGTGTCAGAGTGGTTGACAAATGGAATGCATTAGGAAGTGATGTGGTGGAGGCTGACTCCATACACAGTTTCAAGTGTAGATATGACAGAGCCCAGTAGGCTCAGGAATCTGTACACCTGTTGATTGACGGTTGAGAGGCGGGACCAAAGAGCCAGAGCTCAACCCCCGCAAACATAACTAGGTGAGTACAACTAGGTGAGTACTATGCTCTAGTTGTCCTATAGTGATGATGTAGGTAGACACAAGGATACATATAAGGGAAGGAACACTAGAGAAGAGCTATTTGGCTCAGTTATTTGCATCGTGCATGCAGTGTGACAAGGTGAAAATTCATCATTCTTCCCAGCAGTTCTTAAGATGTGATAAGGACTTTTTGTGTCATCTGTAATTCTTTTTTGCTCTAGGGCTCACAGGATGAGAATGGGGCGCAATAAACTAGCGGGCCTCCGGCGGCAACCATCAACAACCAGTTTCCGAGCACTAGTGATTAGCCCCCAGGCGATCCCAGTGGTGTTGGTGTCGTCAGATGTAGTCAAGTTGGTCTGTTATGACCCACCAAGCTTTGCTGCAGTGCAACCCGTTCTCTGACAAATAACGTCGCTCTTCCGCTCGTATGCGCACTCGAGCTAAAAAAGGTACGTAATTTAAAATGGAAACGGCTCACGAAAGTGATGTACTGTCCCGTTTTCTGTTTTGGGTCCGTCTCGCTTAGGCTGCTTAGGTTAGGAGAGGAAACTGTTAATTAACGATTTTCATGACGTTTTCAAACCTAAGGAGAACTTACTGCCCTCCTAACCTATCAGAGGACTCTTAACTTGCTGTTTTGGAAAAAAAATTATTTTCCATTTTTTTAATTTTCAAATCACGGCCTTTTTTTAGCCGTAGAACATACGATCGAAAAGCGACGTAATTTGTAAGAGGACGAGTTGCCTCATAATTTGTCTCAAAAAGGTGTTGAATTGTCAGTGGTCTTCTTGCTTCATTGTTAAATAAATTGAAAAGCATAAAGTCGTGTGCATAGACAGCTTCAAATGCAGTTATAATAAAAACCAATAGCATTTAATTTTGGTAATTTCAAGTAATAATTAACTGCAAGAAGACGAAGGCTTAGGAGCTTGAGTTCGACTCTCCAAATCCAACTCGGTCAGGTCATCGTTGATCGTTGTGAAAACACTCACACACGCTCTCACACATACAGGAGCCTGGTAGCCTGGGGCCAGATTCACGAAAGCACATACGCAAGCACTTACGAACCCTGTATATCTTTTCTCAATCTTTGGCGGCTTTGTTTCCAATTATTAAAAAGTTAATGAGCTCCGAAGCACCAGGAGGCTGTTTATAACAATAACAACAGTTGAATGGGAAGTTTTCATTCTTGTAAACTGTTTCATAAATGTAACTAATGCCGTCAAAGATTGAGGAGAGGTGTACACGTTCGTAAGTACTTTCGCGTAGTGTTTTCGTGAATCTGGCCCCTGGTGGATAGTGCGCAGGACTCGGAATTCTGTGGCGCGGGTTCGATTCCCGCACCAGGCAGAAACAAATGGGCAAAGTTTCTATCACCCTGAATGCCCCTGTTACCTAGCAGTAAATAGGTACCTGGGAGTTAGTCAGCTGTCACGGGCTTCTTCCAGGGGTATGTGTGTGTGTGGTGTGGAAAAATAAGTAGATTAGTAAACAGTTGATTGACAGTTGAGAGGCGGGGCGAAAGAGCAAAGGTCAACCTCTCACAAACACAACTAGGTGAATATACACACACTCAACAGCAGCAAGAATTAATAACAATTACAATTAATTTCTCCCTAGCCTTTTGCTATTTACAAACAATCCCTGAGTGACAGGTAATAATGTCTGTCAAACAACACTAAAAGTGTCAAAGACACAGTCGAGCTCAACTCGGCATGTCGGCCGTTGGCATGTCAGCTGTTGGCATGTCAGCTGTCGACATGAAAAAACTGCATCAAACGTTTCGCATTGAGTGTGACTAGGAGGAGGTCGGGTCAAGGGGGAGCAGAGAGCAACAGCTCTTGCTCTTGATGGTAACTAATATTAATCATAGAAATATTGATCAATTGTCATCATATATTGTATCAAACTCATCATAGTTGTGACCTGGAGACACAACATCAGTCATTTTTCTCAGATATTGGAAGTAACGAGATGAATTTACAAGTACAAGCAAAACAATCTTGCACGCGCACAAGTACTGGCACCCACAACTCTTCCACGTCACACACACACACACACACACACACACACACACACACACACACACATACACATACACATACACACACACACACACACACACACACACACACACACACACACACACACACATACACATACACACACACACACACACACACACACACATAAACAACAAAAATTAACAACACACTCATACCAAATAATTATACAGAAAACACACTGATAATTAATGTTGATATTTGCGTGGCGATAATTTACAGCTGAACATTCTTCAGGAATAAACGGATAAAATTAAAGCAGAACAACAAATTAATAATAATTACCTACACACCAAAATTATATCCGGGGTCATTAAAATTGGACCATAAAGAAGCCCATTGGACCCTTAGTGTTCATGTTTTGGTGTGCTCATGGTGGTGTGTGTTGGTGTGCTCATGGTGGTGTGTGTTAGTGTGCTCATGGTGGTGTGTGTTAGTGTGCTCATGGTGGTGTGTGTTAGTGTGCTCATGGTGGTGTGTGTTAGTGTGCTCATGGTGGTGTGTTAGTGTGCTCATGGTGGTGTGTGTTAGTGTGCTCATGGTGGTGTGTTGGTGTGCTCATGGTGGTGTGTGTTAGTGTGCTCATGGTGGTGTGTTAGTGTGCTCATGGTGGTGTGTTAGTGTGCTCATGGTGGTGTGTGTTAGTGTGCTCATGGTGGTGTGTTGGTGTGCTCATGGTGGTGTGTGTTAGTGTGCTCATGGTGGTGTGTGTTAGTGTGCTCATGGTGGTGTGTGTTAGTGTGCTCATGGTGGTGTGTGTTAGTGTGCTCATGGTGGTGTGTGTTAGTGTGCTCATGGTGGTGTGTTAGTGTGCTCATGGTGGTGTGTGTTAGTGTGCTCATGGTGGTGTGTGTTAGTGTGCTCATGGTGGTGTGTGTTAGTGTGCTCATGGTGGTGTGTGTTAGTGTGCTCATGGTGGTGTGTTGGTGTGCTAATGGTGGTGTGTTAGTGTGCTCATGGTGGTGTGTGTTAGTGTGCTCATGGTGGTGTGTTGGTGTGCTCATGGTAGTGTGTTAGTGTGCTCATGGTGGTGTGTTGGTGTGCTCATGGTAGTGTGTTAGTGTGCTCATGGTGGTGTGTATTAGTGTGCTCATGGTGGTGTGTATTAGTGTGCTCATGGTGGTGTGTGTTAGTGTGCTCATGGTGGTGTGTGTTAGTGTGCTCATGGTGGTGTGTGTTAGTGTGCTCATGGTGGTGTGTTGGTGTGCTCATGGTGGTGTGTATTAGTGTGCTCATAGTGGTGTGTGTTAGTGTGCTCATGGTGGTGTGTGTTAGTGTGCTCATGGTGGTGTGTTGGTGTGCTCATGGTGGTGTGTATTAGTGTGCTCATGGTGGTGTGTGTTGGTGTGCTCATGGTGGTGTGTTGGTGTGCTCATGGTGGTGTGTGTTAGTGTGCTCATGGTGGTGTGTGTTAGTGTGCTCATGGTGGTGTGTTGGTGTGCTCATGGTGGTGTGTATTAGTGTGCTCATGGTGGTGTGTGTTAGTGTGCTCATGGTGGTGTGTTGGTGTGCTTATGGTGGTGTGTGTTAGTGTGCTCATGGTGGTGTGTTGGTGTGCTCATGGTGGTGTGTTGGTGTGTTACGGCCCTAATGGGACGCAACCGGGTTCTTTTCTGATGTTATTAGAGTTTGGGTATCCGGCCCCAAGTTAGTAGGGGTGAGCTCCGTAATGCAAGTAAAATAAACTGGGGAGATACATTAAATACACAAGTTTATCACATTCTCTATATAAATAATTCTTGTCCCATCACCATATGTAAGTTAAAAGTCACAAATGGGAAATATTACTACACAATATATATCTTCATCTCCCTCTGAAAGCGCTGAACACTTGACGACGCTCACTCCGTGCAGTCTTGCCTGGTTTCCTATTCCGTGGCACAACCCTCTACAGGTACCAGGAAACCACGATGAATCTACCCTGGCCACAGGCCAGCCAAATCACAATTCCACTGGGTGCCCCGTCGTGAAGGCCCACAACCACAGTCCGGCCTGTAGCTGGAAGGTACCAATCAGCCTCGCTGTTAGGCCACTTCACGACGAATACCTGGGTTGCGAGCCCTAGGCAGGAGCCTCGTGTAACTCGCTGGTTACTCTCCTTGGTCGACACCGCAGTTGGTTGTCTCTTCCACCAGCCAGCCCCGGGTACGGCGAATCCTGTCACTGCCACTCCTCAGGCAGACAATTGAACACTCAGCAGTGCTCGTCCGGTGGCGGCTCACTGCTTCTACAAAGCAGACTTGTGAAGAGACCTTGGCTGCCTTGGGAAGACTGATTCATCGTACAACACAGCCGTCCTAGGTTGACTCTGTGAAAGCAGACACGTCATTAGTACTAGGACACTACATGGGAACCACTAGGAAACATTACTTACTGGCTTTGGTATTAACGTATAACTATTAGCTCAATAGGTGGCGCTGATGTCCTAAGCACCACCTCACCAGAGGTCAGCACCGGCTACCTCATGAGCTACCAGGACAAGAATCTAGCATGTCTAGCTGGTATATCCTCGCCACAACTAGATGGCGTCGTCCATTTGGAGAGGGTTTCGGGAGCGGACTCACAGATGGCGTTGACGTCACTGATCCATGTTCCGACGGTGGACTTGGGTTCGTAACATGGTGTGCTCATGGTGGTGTGTTGGTGTGCTCATGGTGGTGTGTTGGTGTGCTCATGGTAGTGTGTTGGTGTGCTCATGGTGGTGTGTTGGTGTGCTCATGGTGGTGTGTTGGTGTGCTCATGGTAGTGTGTTGGTGTGCTCATGGTAGTGTGTTAGTGTGCTCATGGTGGTGTGTGTTAGTGTGCTCATGGTGGTGTGTTGGTGTGCTCATGGTGGTGTGTGTTGGTGTGCTCATGGTGGTGTGTTGGTGTGCTCATGGTGGTGTGTGGTGTGCTCATGGTGGTGTGTTGGTGTGCTCATGGTGGTGTGTGGTGTGCTCATGGTGGTGTGTGGTGTGCTCATGGTAGTTTGTTAGTCTGCTCATGGTGGTGTGTGGTGTGCTCATGGTGGTGTGTTGGTGTGCTCATGGTGGTGTGTTGGTGTGCTCATGGTGGTGTGTTGGTGTGCTCATGGTGGTGTGTTAGTCTGCTCATGGTGGTGTGTGGTGTGCTCATGGTGGTGTGTTGGTGTGCTCATGGTGGTGTGTTGGTGTGCTCATTGTGGTGTGTTAGTCTGCTCATGGTGGTGTGTGGTGTGCTCATGGTGGTGTGTTGGTGTGCTCATGGTAGTGTGTTAGTCTGCTCATGGTGGTGTGTGGTGTGCTCATGGTGGTGTGTTGGTGTAATTACCTAAGTGTAGTTACAGGATGAGAGCTACGCTCGTGGTGTCCCGTCTTCCCAGCACTCTTTGTCATATAACGCTTTGAAACTACTGACGGTCTTGGCCTCCACCACCTTCTCACCTAACTTGTTCCAACCTTCTACCACTCTGTTTGCGAAAGTGAATTTTCTTATATTCTTCGGCATCTATGTTTAGCTAGTTTATATCTATGACCTCTTGTTCTTAACGTTCCAGGTCTCAAGAAATCTTCCCTATCGATTTTATCAATTCCTGTTACTATTTTGTATGTAGTGATCATATCACCTCTTTTTCTTCTGTCTTCTAGTTTTGGCATATTTAATGCCTCTAACCTCTCCTCGTAGCTCTTGCCCTTCAGTTCTGGGAGCCACTTAGTAGCATGTCTTTGCACCTTTTCCAGTTTGTTGATGTGCTTCTTAAGATATGGGCACCACACAACTGCTGCATATTATAGCTTTGGCCTAACAAAAGTCGTGAACAATTTATTTAGTATATCGCCATCCATGTATTTAAAAGCAATTCTGAAGTTAGAAAGCGTGGCATAGGCTCCTCGCACAATATTCTTTATGTGGTCCTCAGGTGATAGTTTTCTATCTAGAACCACCCCTAGATCTCTTTCTTTATCAGAATTCTTTAAAGATTTCTCACATAATATATAGGTTGTGTGGGGTCTATGTTCTCCTATTCCACATTCCATAACATGGCATTTATTTACATTAAATTCCATTTGCCAAGTGGCGCTCCATGTACTTATTTTGTCCAGGTCTTCTTGAAGGGCATGGCAATCATCTAAGTTTCTTATCCTTCCTATTATCTTAGCATCATCAGCAAACATGTTCATATAATTCTGTATACCAACTGGTAGATCATTTATGTAGACAATAAACATCACTGGTGCAAGAACTGAACCCTGTGGTACTCCACTTATGACATTTCTCCAGTCCGATACATTGCCTCTGATCACAGCCCTCATTTTTCTATCAGTCAGAAAATTTTTCATCCATGTTAGAAGCGTACCTGTCACTCCTCCAATATTTTCCAGTTTCCAGAACAACCTCTTATGTGCAACTCTGTTGAAAGCCTTTTTTAGGTCCAGATAGATGCAGTCAACCCAACCATCTCTTTCCTGTAATATCTCTGTTGCTCGATCATAGAAACTGAGTAAATTCGATACACAGGATCTTCCAGATCGAAAACCATACTGTCTGTCTGATATTATATCATTTCTCTCCAGGTGTTCTACCCATTTAGTTTTAATTAGTTTTTCCAATATTTTGACTATTACACTTGTCAATGATACCGGTCTATAATTAAAGGGGTCTTCCCTGCTTCCACTTTTGTAGATTGGAACTATGTTAGCCTTTTTCCACACATCAGCTACAACTCCTGTATACAGGGATGCCTGAAAAATCAGTTGAAGAGGAATGCTGAGCTCAGGTGCACATTCTCTCAGAACCCATGGTGAAACTCCATCTGGACCAACTGCTTTGTTCTTATTTAGCTCCATGAGCATTTTGTCCACTTCGTATCTAAACACCTCTATGTGCTCTATGTTGTTCTCTGAAATTCTTATTGTATCTGGTTCCCTGAAGATTTCATTTTGTACAAACACACTTTGGAACTTTTCGTTTAATGTTTCACACATTTCCTTTTCATTTTCCGTGAATCTATTTCCCATTTTCAACCTCTGAATATTATCCTTTACCTGCAATTTGTTGTTTATGAATTTATAGAACAGACCTGGTTCTGTTTTGCATTTGTCTGCAATCCCTTTTTCAAAATTTCTTTCTGCCTCTCTCCTCACTGCCGTGTAGTTGTTTCTCGCATCTTTGTATCGCTGGTATGTTTGGGGGTTCCGCCTCTTCCTGTATTGATTCCATTTTTGTGTCTTTTGGTCTCTGGCTCTCTCGCAATTTCTGTTGAACCAATCCTGTTTCCTAGTTCTGCTTCTCTGTTTTGGTATAAGTTTTGTTGTGCCTTTATCAAATATTTCACAAAACCTGACATACATCTCATTCACTTCCTTGCCTAGCAACAAGTCTGTCCAATTATACTCACTAAAAAAATTTCTAAGGTTGCCATAATGTCCTCTCCTAAAGTCAGATTTTTCATTTGCATCGACCGTCATATTTTCTTCCAGATTATAACACATTGCACACTTTATTCCCAAAAAGACATGGTCACTTTTACCCAAGGGAGGAAGGTACTGAATGTCAAATATTTCTTCCTCCTTCCTGGTAAATATCAAATCTAACATGGAGGGAACGTCCCCTTCCCTCATCCTCGTAGCTTGTTTAACATGTTGATACAAGAATGTTTCCAGGATGAGGTCTACAAATTTACAGGTCTAGAAATCTTCTGTTTTAGCTTCACATGCTTCCCAGTCTATGGATTTCAAGTTGAAGTCGCCGACTATCAACAGTCGTGAACTATCGTTATCCGCTCTCGCTATGATCTCCCTCATTATTGTTATAAGACCTTCTCGTTTACTATCTAGCTCCTCCTTTGACCATGTGCTGCTTGGCGGTGGACTATATGCATTTATGATCATTAGTTTATCATCCTCATGGCAGATCTCTAGTGCTATTATGTCACCTTCTTGTGGATTGGCAGTCATTATTTCGTTCACCTTTAGGTGTTCTTTCACCAGCACAGCAACGCCACCGCCTTTCCTAATTTTTCTGTCCCGTCTCCAAATTGAGTAGCCCCTTGGGAATATGACCTCATTTAAAATAGCATCTTCAAGTTTTGTCTCCGTGAGTGCAACAATGTCTAGTGTCTGCAGCTGTATTATATCACTTAACTCCAGTATCTTTGATCTTACTCCATCTATGTTTGTGTATGCAATCTTGAGGAACTTGTTCCCCCTCTTCTTATTTTTCACTCCCCCTTTCTCTAATGATTTTGTTGGTTTGCATTTATGTACCACTTTACTGGTCTGCCTACCCCTATCACTTTGTAGAAAAAAGAATTGATTTCTTCTTCATTCCTGCTCTCATTTAAACGTTTTGCCTCGGCGAGGTTCAGTTTCAGCTTCTCTCTATCTTCTTTTGAAAGATCTCGTCTTAACGACCACACTTTCCCATCCTCATCACTTTGTAATTTTCTAGCATTCCTTAATACTTCTTCCATTTGTTTGGTACCATTTAGGGTGATCCTCAAAGGTCGATCTTTCCCTTTTACATATCTGCCTATTCTCCTGTAGTCGCACACATTCTCTATGGTTGTAAGACCTTCCACGAGGCCAACAATTTTATCTACTACTTTTTCTTCTTCTACAGCTCTTTCTGACCTAGATGTTATCTCCTTTTCCTTGCAGCCAAAAATGATCAGGGCTGGAGTTCAGGGCTCCGGTGTGCTCATGGTGGTGTGTTGGTGTGCTCATGGTGGTGTGTTGGTGTGCTCATGGTAGTGTGTTTGTGTGCTCATGGTTGGGCGCTTGTTTGCTTTCTCCTCATGTGGTTCGGGAGCTTCTCTTTGCTCTATTGTGAAGACCTGGAATCTGTTCTCCTCCTTTCTCAGTTTCATCACTTGTTCCTTCACTGCTGTTTTCCTCCTGTTGTGGATGTGGAACAGCTTTAGTTGGGTCTTAGCTTTACTCGGGATGTCATCTTCATACTGTCTCTCTGCTTCTCTCCTCACTCTGAGGTACTCATTTCTGACCCTCTGGTATCTCTCCCTGCTCTCCGGTATTCTGTTATTCCTCTAGTTTCTCCATGTTCTTAATTGCTTCGCTACCTTACATTCCTGACTGAACCATGGCTTCTTCTGTTGCTTTCATATTTGCCTGTTGCTTTTGTGTGTGTGTGTGTGTGCGTGTGTGTACTCACCTAGTTGTACTCACCTAGTTGTGTTTGCGGGGGTTGAGCTCTGGCTCTTTGGTCCAGCCTCTCAACCGTCAATCAACAGGTGTACAGATTCCTGAGCCTATCGGGCTCTGTCATATCTACACTTGAAACTGTGTATGGAGTCAGCCTCCACCACATCACCCCCTAATGCATTCCATTTGTCAACCACTCTGACACTAAAAAAGTTCTTTCTAATATCTCTGTGGCTCATTTGGGCACTCAGTTTCCACCTGTGTCCCCTTTTGCGTGTTCCCCTTGTGTTAAATAGACTGTCGTTATCTACCCTATCAATCCCCTTCAGAATCTTGAATGTGGTGATCATGTCCCCCCTAACTCTTCTGTCTTCCAGCGAAGTGAGGTTTAATTCCCGTAGTCTCTCCTCGTAGCTCATACCTCTCAGCTCGGGTACTAGTCTGGTGGCAAACCTTTGAACCTTTTCCAGTTTAGTCTTATCCTTGACTAGATATGGACTCCATGCTGGGGCTGCATACTCCAGGATTGGCCTGACATATGTGGTATACAAAGTTCTGAATGATTCTTTACACAAGTTTCTGAATGCCGTTCGTATGTTGGCCAGCCTGGCATATGCTGCTGATGTTATCCGCTTGATATGTGCTGCAGGAGACAGGTCTGGCGTGATATCAACCCCCAAGTCTTTTTCCTTCTCTGACTCCTGAAGAATTTCCTCTCCCAAATGATACCTTGTATCTGGCCTCCTGCTCCCTACACCTATCTTCATTACATTACATTTGGTTGGGTTAAACTCTAACAACCATTTGTTCGACCATTCCTTCAGCTTGTCTAGGTCTTCTTGAAGCCTCAAACAGTCCTCTTCTGTTTTAATCCTTCTCATAATTTTAGCATCGTCCGCAAACATTGAGAGAAATGAATCGATACCCTCCGGGAGATCATTTACATATATCAGAAACAAGATAGGACCGAGTACAGAGCCCTGTGGGACTCCACTGGTGACTTCACGCCAATCGGAGGTCTCACCCCTCACCGTAACTCTCTGCTTCCTATTGCTTAGATACTCCCTTATCCACTGGAGCACCTTACCAGCTACACCTGCCTGTCTCTCCAGCTTATGTACCAGCCTCTTATGCGGTACTGTGTCAAAGGCTTTCCGACAATCCAAGAAAATGCAGTCCGCCCAGCCCTCTCTTTCTTGCTTAATCTGTGTCACCTGATCGTAGAATTCTATCAAGCCTGTAAGGCAAGATTTACCCTCCCTGAATCCATGTTGGCGATTTGTCACGAAGTCCCTTCTCTCCAGATGTGTTACCAGGTTTTTTCTCACGATCTTCTCCATCACTTTGCATGGTATACAAGTCAAGGACACTGGCCTGTAGTTCAGTGCCTCTTGTCTGTCGCCCTTTTTGTATATTGGGACCACATTCGCCGTCTTCCATATTTCTGGTAGGTCTCCCGTCTCTAGTGATTTACTATACACTATGGAGAGTGGCAAGCAAAGTGCCTCTGCACACTCTTTCAGTACCCATGGTGAGATCCCATCTGGACCAACCGCCTTTCTAACATCCAGATCCAGCAGGTGTCTCTTGACCTCCTCTCTCGTAATTTCGAACTCCTCCAAGGCCGCCTGGTTTACCTCCCTTTCTCCTAGCACAGTGACCTCACCCTGTTCTATTGTGAAGACCTCCTGGAACCTCTTGTTGAGTTCCTCACACACCTCTCTGTCATTCTCTGTATACCTGTCCTCGCCTGTTCTAAGTTTCAATACCTGTTCTTTCAATGTTGTTTTCCTTCTGATGTGACTGTGGAGTAGCTTTGGTTCGGTCTTGGCTTTGTTTGCTATATCATTTTCAAAATTTTTCTCTGCTTCTCTTCTCACCCTGACGTACTCATTCCTGGTTCTCTGGTATCTCTCCCTGCTTTCTGGTGTTCTGTTATTCCGGAAGTTCCTCCACGCCTTTTTGTTCAGTTTCTTCGCTTCCATACATGCCCTATTATACCATGGATTCTTCTGTTGCTTCTCGGATTTTTCCCTTTGGGCCGGAATGAACCTGTTTACTGCCTCCTGACACTTTTGGGTAACATAGTCCATCATACCCTGTACAGACTTGTCTCTGAGGTCTGTGTCCCAAGGTATTTCACTTAGGAAACTTCTCATCTGTTCATAATTCCCCTTTCGGTATGCCAGCCTTTTGATTCCTAGTTCTTTTTGGGGGGAGATAAGTCCTAGCTCTACCAGGTACTCAAAGTTCAATACACTGTGGTCACTCATTCCCAAGGGCGCTTCCATCTTAACTTCCCTTATATCCCATTCATTTAGGGTAAATATCAAATCAAGCATTGCTGGTTCATCTTCTCCTCTCATTCTTGTTGGTTCTTTGGTATGCTGGCTCAGAAAGTTTCTTGTTGCCACGTCCAGCAGCTTAGCTCTCCATGTTTCTGGTCCTCCATGCGGGTCTCTGTTCTTCCAATCTATCTTCCCATGGTTGAAGTCTCCCATAATTAGTAGTCCAGATCCATTCCTGCTAGCAACAGAAGCTGCTCTTTC
Organism: Procambarus clarkii; assembly: GCF_040958095.1. NCBI lineage: Eukaryota > Metazoa > Arthropoda > Malacostraca > Decapoda > Cambaridae > Procambarus > Procambarus clarkii. The sequence goes on along the minus strand of NC_091191.1, from coordinate 23,536,963 downwards.
TATTATGTTAATGGTGGCCATGTTGTTTCTATCATATTCCTGTCTAGGTCTTCTGTCATTTGGTGGTGGATTATATATGACTGCGACTATAATTTTTTTCCCTCCATTTGTTACAGTACCTGCTATGTAGTCACTGAAACCTTCAAAGCCCTGAATATCCATCTCCTCAAAATCCCAGCCTTTTCTTACCAGCAGAGCTACACCACCCCCACCTCTTCCTTCCCTCTCTTTCCGCATAACATAATAGTCCTGTGGGAACACTGCATTTGTTATTGTTTTCGTGATCTTTGTTTCTGTGAGGGCTATTATGTCTGGGTTTTCCTCTAGTACCAGTTCTCCAAGCTCATTTGCTTTATTTGTAATTCCATCTATGTTAGTGTACATCGCTTTGAGGCTCACTTTCTTCTGTCCCTTCTCAAATCGCCTCCTTTGTGAGTGTTCTGCTGGTGGGGGAGGCTGTTCCATGGGTGTGAGGACCTGTGAGGTGGGTAACAGGATCTCAGAGGATACTGGAATGAGGGGCGGGGGATCCAGTGAAGGGGGAGGGACAAGGAGGGTATGGGGTGAAAGGGGAGGGAGGACGGGAAGGAAAGGGGGGGAGGGAGGACTCGGGAGGAGGGGAGGGGTAGAAGGGTGGGGATTGGGTGTGGGGGGAGGGAGATTTGGCTGAGCTTTTGAGTGGGGGCAGGGAGGGTTTGGGGTAGGGGGGTTTTCTATGCAGAGGAGGGAGGCGGGGTTGTCCTCCCTTCTGGTGTTACTGGGTAGCTGGTTGTGGGTTCCCCCCTCGCCTCTGGGGGTGTTGTGTTGGGAGCTGTGACTTCCTGGTTTTCCCCTCTCGCCCTGCGCCTCATCCTTGCTTCTGCCGCCACGGCTCTCTCCTCCCTTGTCATGTCTCGCTGGAGGAATACATTTTTTAATTTTCCCACGTTTTTCAGGGAGCTCTTCCTTGATAGGATCCTCTCCTTTGTGTTCTCGTTTGCAAACACTATCTTTATCATTCGGTCTCGGTCTTTGTTGTACCGGCCTAGCCTGAAAACCTTCTCAATGCTATGCTCGGCCCCTTCCATGTCTAGTGCCTTTAGTACTTCATTCACTGCTGCTTTGTCCTTGTCATTCCACTCTGTCCTATTGGTTCCTTCCTGTTCCCTAATACCCACAGCAACCACTGATCTTTTCCTTTCCAGCAGTTGGCTAGTGGAGCGTGCCGCCTCCTGCGAGGTGGCTGCTTTCATGGCCACCTCCATCACTGCAGTCATTACTTCAGAGTTATTTTTTTTTAGTATTTCCGCAAATGTTGCTTTTATTGTGGCATTCTCATCCAGAAAACTATTACCACCTTCTCCCTGGGTGGTTTTCTGATTCTCAGCCTCGATACCATTCTCTTTGAGGGTTCTAATCTCCTCCTTTGCTGCTGTCAGCTCTCTTTTCAGGTTGCTTATTTCATTCTTCATTTCCTGCATCATTTCTTGCATCTCACTCTTGATGTCCTCCAGAAACTGGGCGAACATTTCCTTCATCTCGTCACTTTGGCTCTTTCCTGCTCCCCTGGGACCTCTGGCTGCCATCTTGACCCTGTTGGGATGGGGGAGGGAGAGAGAGAGAGAGGGAGAGAGAGAGAGAGAGAGAGAGAGAGAGAGAGAGAGAGAGAGAGAGAGAGAGAGAGAGAGAGAGAGAGAGAGAGAGAGAGAGAGAGAGAGAGAGAGAGAGAGAGAGAGAGAGAGAGAGAGAGAGAGAGAGAGAGAGAGAAAGGGAGTGATAAAGGGAGAGATAAATGGGTGGGTGGGGGGGGATCCGACCCTTCCACTGAAGTGAGAAGAAGGTAGAAGGGGAGGGGGAGGAGGAGATGGTGAGAGAGGCGGGAGGGAGAGGAGAGGGAGAGAGTGGATGAGGAAGAGAGCGGGTGAGGAAGAGAGCGGGTAAGGGAGAGAGAGGGGGGGAGGTGTGTGTGGGCAGAGAGGGAGGGGGAAGGAAAGAGAGGGAGGGGGAGGGAGGGGGAAGGAAAGAGAGGGAGGGAGAGGGGGAGGGAGGGAGGGAGACAGAGAGAGAGAGAGAGAGAGAGAGAGAGAGAGAGAGAGAGAGAGAGAGAGAGAGAGAGAGAGAGAGAGAGAGAGAGAGAGAGAGAGAGAGAGAGAGAGAGAGAGAGAGAGAGAGCAGGAGAGAGATAGTGGGAGTGGGAGAGAGGGAGTGGGAGAGAGGGAGAGTGGGGAGGGGAAGAGTGTGTGTATGGGCGATGCGGGGGACTGGGGGTGGGGGGGGGGCGGAGATGGCGACTAAGTCAGGTCAGGTCAGGTGGTGGGGTCAAGAGGGGGGGGGATAGTAAGTCCTATCCCAGGTGTTAATGCCTTTTCCCCTGACTGAACAATTGTGTGTGTGTGTGTGCGTGCACGTGTGTGTGTGTGTGTGTCTGTTTTAGCGTGTGCACACTTGTGTGCGTGTATACGTACGTGGGCGGGCGTGCTTGTATGTGTCAAGATATCCCTTATGCGTTACCTCTGCCTAAATGAGCCACTCTGAGATTTTTAAATATATTTGATATCCTGAACGAGAATTTGATAATCTTTTACCTCAATCTGTACACCTGATTAATTGACCAGAGAGGGGTACATACCAGACTGCCTCCCGCTCACACAACCAGATGAGTAAGGGCAGGGCGATGTATGATGACGATGTTTATCCTTCGTTGTCTCCCACTAGGTGATTCACTAAATGCTGGTAGATTGATGAGGTCTTCTTCTCTGTCTACACAAAGCTCTGGAGTCAGTCACTGTATCGTTATGTGACAGTTCACTAATTCACTGTACCACTGATCACAGTCACCACTCACAGCACAATCAGGTAGCTCCACGGCGGGTCGTCCCACCCGGTCAGGTCACACACTTACATGCACCGGTGATGCCCTAGCTCCACTTTTCGTTTCTTCGCCAAATCTTCGCACTATCGCTAGCGATATGACTATGCTATGTTGCACCCTGCTAGCTACACACTGCGAGAGGCCAAATACTATGATCTAGCCTCTATACTCCTTCAATGTCCCGAGAAATTGACGAATTTCCGCGGACCTCACTTATCGCGTGTCTCCTACAGACTCCCGCGGCGTGTGTGTGTGTGTGTGTGTGTGTGTGTGTGTGTGTGTGTGTGTGTGTGTGTGTGTGTGTGTGTGTGTGTGTGTGTGTGTGTGTGTGTGTGTGTGTGTGTGTGTATTTTCTATTGTATTTACTATTTGTATCTGCAGAATCGAGCTATTAGCTATTGAACCCCGCTTTTCTAACAAATTTACTTTTCCTCTATTATGTCTACTAAATATATTTCTCTCTAAAACACATATAAATTCCCAGGATGCAGCACGAAGCAGCTGGGTAACTCTCAGGTACCTATTTACTGCTAGGTGAACAGAGCCACCAGGGTGAAAGAAACTCGGTCCATTTGTTTCTGCCTCTGCCGGGGATTGAATCCGCGCCCTTAGAACTACGACCCCAAAGCGCTGTCCACTCAGCCGTGAGGGCCCCTGTACTCACCTAGTTGAACTCGCCTAGTTATGCTTGCGGAGGTTGAGCTCTGGCTCTTTGGTCCCGCCTCTTAACAGTCAATCAACTGGTGTACAGATTCCCTAACCTACTGGGCTCTATCATATCTACATTTGGAACTCTGTATGGAGTCAGCTTCCACCACATCACTGCCTAATGCATTGTATCTTGTAACTACTCTTGACACAGAAAAAGCTCTTTCAAACGTCTCTGTGGCTTATTTGAGTACTCAGTTTCCACCTGTGTCCCTTTGTTCGCGTACCACCAGTGTTAAACAGTTTATATTTATCTACCATGTCAATTTCCCCTGTGAATTTTGTAGTTAGTGATCATGTCTTACCGAGATCTCCTATTTTCCTGCGACGTGAAGTGTATTTCACGAAGCCTTTCCTCGTAACTCATGCTTCTTAGTTCTGGGACTAGCATAGCGGCATACCTTTGAACTTTTTCAAGCTTCGTCATGTGCTTGACAAGGTACAGGCTCTATGCTGGGGCTGCATACTCCAGGATTGGTCTTACATATTTGGTATACAAGATTCTGAAGGATATCTTCCACTGGTTCCTGAGGCAGTTCTGATGTTAGCAAATATTGCATACGCCGCTGATGTTATTCTTTTGATGTGGGTTTCAGAAGACAGGTTTGGCGTGATATCAACGCCTAGATTTATCTCTCTGTCCTTTTCATGATTCATCTTCCATTCGGTATCCAGTGTCTGGCCTCCTATTTCCACCGTCTAGTTTCATTACCTTACATATTCTTGGAATAAACTTTAGTAGCCATCTTGGCCCATTCATTCAGTTTGTCCAGGTCATCTTGTAGCCTCCTACTATCTTCTGTCTTAATCCTCCCCATAATTTGTGCATCATCAGCAAACAATGAGAGGAACGATTGTATACTATCCGGGATATCATTTACATATATATATATATATATATATATATATATATATATATATATATATATATATATATGCATCCAACCCTGCATCCAGGGTTCCTGCCCGCCATCTGAGGAGCTGGAGGAACTCGACAACCTATGACAACCATCTTTGTAACCCATATGTAACTCCTTTTTTGTAACAAAGTTCAAATAAAGTAAATATATATGTGTACATACAAAAGAATGGGGGTGGTAGGAGAAGATAATATTAGTGTTCAGTGAGAGACCACAAGGTCTCCTCTGAATACTTTTTATTTTCTTCTCCGAGGCTATGGGTCCCCACATTGGCACCAGAGGTGGTACCCTCACAAAATTATATATATATATATATATATATATATATATATATATATATATATATATATATATATATATATATATATATATATATATATATGTCGTACCTAGTAGCCAGAACGCACTTCTCAGCCTACTATACAAGGCCCGATTTGCCTAATAAGCCAAGTTTTCATGAATTATTTGTTTTTCGACTACCTAACCTACCTAACCTTACCTAACCTAACTTTTTCGGCTACCTAACTTAACCTAACTTATAAAGATAGGTTAGGTTAGGTTAGGTAGGGTTGGTTAGGTTCGGTCATATATCTACGTTAATTTTAACTCCAATAAAAAAAAATTGACCTCATATAGAATGAAATGGGTAGCTTTATCATTTCATAAGAAAAAAATTAGAGAAAATATATTACTTCAGGAAAACTTGGCTTATTAGGCAAATCGGGCCATGCATAGTAGGCTGAGAAGTGCGTTCTGGCTACTAGGTACGACATATGTCTATATATATATATATATATATATATATATATATATATATATATATATATATATATATATATATATGTCGTACCTAGTAGCCAGAACTCACTTTTCAGCCTACAATGCAAGGCCCGATTTGCCTAATAAGCCAAGTTTTCCTGAATTAATATATTTTCTCTAATTTTTTTCTTATGAAATGATAAAGCAACCCATATCATTATGTAAGAGGTCAATTTTTTTTTATTGGAGTTAAAATTAACGTAGATATATGACCGAACCTAACCAACCCTACCTAACCTAACCTAACCTATCTTTATAGGTTAGGTTTGGTTAGGTAGCCGAAAAAGTTAGGTTAGGTTAGGTTAGGTAGGTTAGGTAGTCGAAAAGCAATTAATTCATGAAAACTTGGCTTATTAGGCAAATCGGGCCTTGCCTAGTAGGCTCAGAAGTGAGTTCTGGCTACTAGGTACGACATATATATATATATATATATATATATATATATATATATATATATATATATATATATATATATATATATATATATATATCAGAAACAGTATATGTGCGTGCGTCTGGGCGTGTGTGTGCGCCTGCGCTTGAGTGTGCGCCTGTTGGTGTGGCATAAAAGCGAGGCAGGTGTGAGGTGCGTGAGTGTAGAGGCGCCCGGGGTGCAGCACACTCCCTGGTCACACTGCACGTCAGCTCTGCTCTTCCTCCAGGTGGATAGTCACTGACTTAAGAAAAGTCATATAATAAACTCTGCTTCTCTAGTTTCATAATACTCGGATTATTTAATAATTTATTTTTTATCATATCAACTGTTAGACAATTTACATTGTAATTTAGATTGTATCACTGTAGGCGTGGCTACCAGTGTTGTTTGACGCAGGTGGCATGAACAACTATTATTTGATTTTTTATACTCAATAGGGCGCAAGAGTTGACATATCTTAGCCTATGGCCAAGAGCTCCCCCTCCAACAGGTCGTTGTTTACAGGCTAAGAGCTCCCCCTCCAACAGGTCGTTGTTTGCAGGCTAAGAGCTCCCCCTCCAACAGGTCGTTCTTTACAGGCTAAGAGCTCCCCCTCCAACAGGTCGTTGTTAGCAGGCTAAGAGCTCCCCCTCCAACAGGTCGTTCTTTACAGGCTAAGAGCTCCCCCTCCAACAGGTCGTTGTTAGCAGGCTAAGAGCTCCCCCTCCAACAGGTCGTTCTTTACAGGCTAAGAGCTCCCCCTCCAACAGGTCGTTGTTAGCAGGCTAAGAGCTCCCCCTCCAACAGGTCGTTCTTTACAGGCTAAGAGCTCCCCCTCCAACAGGTCGTTCTTTACAGGCTAAGAGCTCCCCCTCCAACAGGTCGTTCTTTACAGGCTAAGAGCTCCCCCTCCAACAGGTCGTTCTTTACAGGCTAAGAGCTCCCCCTCCAACAGGTCGTTATTTACAGGCTAAGAGCTCCCCCTCCAACAGGTCGTTATTTACAGGCTGCCAACTTTAGATAGTTGTTAAAGCCTTACCCAACTTGCTTTCACTTCGATCATCTTAAATCCAAGTTACTAATGGCAGTTGGGCACACAGGGTTGAAAAGTGATGTGACTATGCACCATCGTTCTATGCAGACTAGAATTCAGACCACGGTCTTCTCGCTTGCGAGGCGCGCAGGCGAACCTGCTAACCACTCACAGCATTCCTCTCCTCATAACTTCTAAAATCTTTATTTTGAAGCGTTACTTCCGGCGAAGGTATCAAGGCGCGTCATGCTGGCGGCGTGGGAGTTGGTGGTGGTGTTGGCGTGTGTGGGAGTGTGGGCGGACCACGGCACCTTCATCATCTCTGGTCGGGAGTACAGGGATGTTCTCCCCGACAATATCCTCCGCAGCAAGGTGGTAGCCAGGAAGAAGCTGTATACAAGTAAGTTGCACAGACGCACCTCTTTGTCGCCTGACACCAGCGTCAGGCGATCATTGTTTAGCAATATTTAGTGAGTTGTTAGTTTACAATATGGGAGGTATACGTTGAGGCAGGACGAGGTGGTTGTCAAGTCATTTAGTTTCATACACTGTATTCATTATCTTGCACAGAATGGTACTGTTATCATTACGCAACATAATTGAGTATTGTGTATGTGGGTGGTGTTTGTGGTGTGGGGGTTTTTGGTGTGGGGGTGTTTGTGGTGTGGGGGTGTACAGGAGGGCTGTTGGCAGGGGATTGGGGGGGGGAATGGTGTTTAGTAGCCATGAATACTTGTTCATGTTTTCTTCTTGTGTTGCTACACACCTTTCTCTTTATGTGGTTATATACTCTTTTCTGCATATGATTACGCATGTTTTCTCGTGTGCCCATGCTTATGTTTCCCCTCAGACACCTCTCTCTCGAGCAACCAACATTTACTCACTGTTGAAATGGTTAACTCTTTTTCACGAGATCCTTAATAATGCCAAAACCTGACGTGTCCATTCAGAGATTTTATTGCTAATACATATAATATTTGGTTCTGAGAACTTGTTATCTATATTATATTATATTTATTATATTATATTATATTATATTATATTATATTATATTATATTATATTATATTTATTTAATGTGTTGTGAAAAAGATGGTTTTAGTCCGGCGGCGGTGCTGGAGTGCGGGCGCCTGTGTGTGGCGTCGCCCGCCTGTACCTCACTCGTCCTCCACCCAGCCACTGGCGACTGTCTCCTCACCTCACTGGACCGCTGCTCTAACCCCACCAACCTCCTGGAGGTCCAGTCCGGTAAGTTACACTATATATCGCCAACAGTCGCATGGAGTTTGGTGTGTAGCAAGAATATCTTGCACGAGTCAAAGTATTATGTATTTATGATTACCTATCACTTCTTGAGTGGATACTTCTCTTCTTCTTCTTCTTGAGAATAGGTGCAGTTTGCATGAAGGGTTTACCCTCCCGATGACTGCACCAGGACAAATGTAGGGAGACGTGTTGACGTTAAGAGGAGAAGCAAGTCAAAAGTGTTAGATGTGACGGGTCGTTGAGAGAGGAGTGGCGACGAAAACAGAGGGGGGAACGTTAGAGGGAGACTCCCCGCACTGTAGGGCGGAGCGACGAGGTCACGGCGGCAGCTGAGCAGACGTGAACTAATACTTTTCCGGGAACTTGTATATCGGAAAGCGCAAGCAGTACGCCTCCCAAATCATCCACGTGCCATCGGGCACCTGGCCACCAGGCGGTGGCCTCGGCTGAGACATCTTATTCGGCAGCCCTATACACAAACTCTTTCACCCGCGACACCCAGACAGTGGACGAGCACCACGGGACCAGAAGCACCCGGGCATACCGGTAAGGGCCCAACACCGGACCCCCACAGGGCACGACCCCAGCAGCTGGGACTAGGCGTCCCCCAGACCGGGGCAATGAAGGGATGGGGAACTGCAGGGGATGCAGGCGCGGCAGCGACCCCACCACAGGGCACAGGAGTCGAGGCCCCCTGGCGCACATCTTTCCGCAACATCACGACGAAGTCCCGATCCTCAGGGACAACCCCCCACTGCGGGGATCCAACAGCAGGTGACGCAGGAGGTGGGGGGGGGGGGGGAGTGGACACAGGTAGCAACTTTGGAGCCCCTCACAGCACCATCATCCTCGGCAGGGGGCGCCAGATCACCATACTCCCCCACCTCCTCCCAAAGCACACCACGAAGGGGAGACACTCCGAGCCCGCCGCGAACGCTTCGAGACAGGCCGCACCACACCACGCCCAGCAGGCCCCGCCGCAGGCACAGCCACCATCTTCACATCCACACAGGCCACACCTGCACCGTCCGAAGAGTCCACAGAGGCCACATCACCCACACTGTCTACATCATCCACGGAAACAGGCTCAGAACACCGACGCGCACGCTTCTGCAAAGGAATGGAAAGAGCAGAACTACAGTCACCAACACACACAGACACGGCAGGCACCTCACCATGCCTGGAATGTTTTCAGTATCAGACTAGTAGACAAATGAAATGCATCAGAAAGTGAGTGGTGGAGGCTGACTCCATTCACCGCTTCATGTGTAGGTATGATAGAACCCAGTAGGCTCAGGAACCTGTTCATTAGTTGATTGACAGTTGAGAGGCGGGACCAAAGAACCTGAGCTCAACTTCCACAAGCACAACTAGGTAAGTACAACTATGTAAGTACACACACAACTATTCGTCATAAGTACTTATGACGAATAGTTGTGTGTGTACTTACATAGTTGTACTTACCTAGTTGTGCTTGTGGAAGTTGAGCTCAGGTTCTTTGGTCCCGCCTCTCAACTGTCAATCAACTAATGAACAGGTTCCTGAGCCTACTGGGTTCTATCATACCTACACATGAAGCGGTGAATGGAGTCAGCCTCCACCACTGACTTTCTGATGCATTTCATTTGTCTACTAGTCTGATACTGAAAACATTCTTTCTAACGTCTCTATGGCTCATTTGGGCACTCAATTTCCTCCTGTGCCCCCTTAGTACGTGTGTCCCTTGTGTTAAATAGTCTGTCTTTATGTACCTTATCAATTCCTCCGAGAATCTTGTATGTAGGTGAACATGTCCCCTCTAACTCTTCTGTCTCCCAGTGACGTGAGTTTTAATTCCCGTAGTCTCTCCTCGTAGCTCATACCCCTCAGTTCAGGTAGTAGTCTGATGACAAACCTTTAAATCGTTTCCAGTTTAGTCTTATGCTTGACCAGATATGGACTCCATGCTGGAGTCGCATACTCCAGGGTTGGTCTGACATATGTTGTATACAAAGTTCTGAAACTATCCTTACATAAGTTACTAAAGGCCGTTCTTATGTTAGCCAAGCTGGCATATGCCGCTGATGTTATCCTCTTGATATGAGCTTCAAGGGACAGGTCTGGCGTGATATCAACCTCCAGTTTTTTCTCTCTCTCTGACTCTTGAAGTATTTCATCTCCGAAATGATACCTTGTATCTGGTTTCCTGCTCCCTACACCTATCTTCATTACTTTACATTTGCTTGTGTTAAATTCTAAGAACCATTTGTTCGACCATTCCTGCAGCTTGTCCAGGTCTTCTTGAAGCCTCTAGCTGTCCTCTTCTGTCTTAATCCTTCTCATAATTTTGGCGTCGTCAGCAAACATTGAGAGGAATGAGTCTATACCCTCTGGGGGATCATTTACGTATATCAGAAACAGAATAGATCCGAGTACAGAGCCCTGTAGGACTCCACTGGTGACTTCACGCCAATCTGAGGTCTCACCCCTCACTGTAACTCGCTGCTTCCTATTGCTTAGGAACTCCCTTATCCACTGGAGCGCCCTACCATTTACTCCTGCCTGTTTCTCCAGCTTATACATCAGCCTTTTATGGGGTACTTTGTCAAAGGCTTTCCGACAGTCAACAAAAATGCAGTCCGCCTATCCTTCTCTTTCATGCTTAGTCTTTGTCACCTAATCATAAAATTCTATTAAGCCTGTAAGGCAAGATTTACCCTCTCTGAACCCATGTTGATGGGTTGTCACGAAGTCCCTTCTCTCCAGATGTGTTACGAGGTTTTTTCTCACGATCTTCTCCATCACCTTGCATGGTATACAAGTTAAGGTCACTGGCCTGTAGTTCAGTGGCTCTTGTCTGTCACCCTTTTTGTATATTGGGACTACATTAGCCGTCTTCCATATTTCTGGTAGGTCTCCCATCTCCAGTGATCTACTATACACTATGGAGAGTGGCAAGCAAAGCGCTCCTGTGTGTGTGTGTGTGTATTCACCTACTTGTATTCACCTAGTTGTGTTTGCGGGGGTTGAGCTCTGCTCTTTCGCTCGCCTCTCAACTGTCAATCAACTTTTTCTACTACTACTACTACTACTACTATTTTGTTCCCACACCAAACACTCACACACACCCCAGGAAGCTGCCCGTGACAGCTGACTAACTCCCAGGTACCTATTTGCTGCTAGGTAACAGGGGCATAGGGTGAAAGAAACTCTGCCCATCGTTTCTCGCCGGCGCCCGGGATCGAACCCGGGACCACAGGATCACGTGCCCAGCGTGCTGTCCGCTCGGCCGCCGGCTGTGTGTGTGTTTGTGTGTGTGTGTGAGTACTCACCTAGTTGCGCTTGCGGGGTTTAAGCTTTGGCTTAAACCGGCTTAGGGAGCCGGTCGGCCGAGCGGACAGCACACTGGATTTGTGATCCTGTGGTCCGGGGTTCGATCCCAGGCGCCGGCAAGAAACAATGGGCAGAGTTTCTTTCGCCCTATGCCCCTGTTACCTAGCAGTAAAATAGGTACCTGGTTGTTAGTCAGCTGTCACGGGCTACTTCCTGGGGGTGGAGGCCTGGTCGAGGACCGGGCCGCGGGGACACTAAAAAGCCCCGAAATCATCTCAAGATAACCTCAAGATCTCATCTCATCTCATCTCTCAAGATTGGCTCTTTGGTCCCGCCTCTCAACTGTCAATCAACTGATGTTCTGAGCCTACTGGGCTCTATCATATCTACATTTGAAACTGTGTATGGAGTCAGCCTCCACCACAGCACTGCCTAATGCATTCCATCTGTTAACTACTCTGACACTGAAAAAGTTCTTTCAAACGTCTCTGTGGCTCATATGGGTACTCAGTCTCCACCTGTGTCCCATTGTTCGCGTACCATCCGTGTTTAAAAGTTTATCCTTATTTATCCTGTCAATTCCTCTGAGAATTTTGTAGGTAGTGATTATGTCTCCCCTTACTCTTCTGTCTTCCAATGTCGTGAAGTGCTTCTCACGCAGCCTTTGATCGTAACCCATGCCTCTTAGTTCTGGGACTAGTCTAGTGGCATATCTCTGAACTTTTTCCAGCTTCGTCTTGTACTTGACATGCTACGGGCTCCATGCTGGGACCGCATACTCTAGGATTGGTCGTACATGTGCTGTGTACAAGGTTCTGAATGATTCCTTACACAGGTTCCTGAAGGCTGTGCTGATGTTAGCCAGCCTCGCGTATGCCGCAAATGTAATTCTTTTTATGTGGGCTTTAGGAGACAGGTTTGGTGTGATATCAACTCCTAGATCTTTCTCTCTGTCCGTTTCATGAAGTACTTCATTTTCCATACGGTATCCTATGTTTGGCCTCCTGTTTCCACCGCATAGTTTCATGACCTTGCATTTACTCGGGTTGAACTTCAGTAGCCATTTGTTGAACCATTCATTCAGTCTGTCTTGGTCATCTTGTAGCCTCCTACTATCATCCTCTGTTTTAATCCTTCTCATTATTTTTGCATCATCAGCAAACAATGAGAGGAACGATTCTATACCCTCTGGGAGATCATTTACATATATCAGAAGGAGTATAGGGTCAAGGACTGAACCCTGCGGGACTCCACGGGTGACGTCTCGCCAATATGAGGCCTCACCCCTCACAGTGACTCGCTGTCTTCTGTTGCTTAGGTACTCCCATATCCAATGGAGTATCTTTCCTACCCTTTCACTCCTGCCTGCATCTCCAGTTTTTTCACTAAACTCTTGTTTTGTACTGTGTCAAAGGCTTTCTGGCAATCCAAAAATATGCAGTCTGCCCACACCTCTCTTTCATGCCTGATTTTTGTTGTCTTGTAGAATTCAATTAATCCTGTGAGACAGGACTTGCCATCCCTGAACCCATGCTGATGTTTGATACAAAGTTCTTCCGCTCCAGATGTTCCACTAGCTTCTATCAGCTGGCTAGTACATCTAGCTGCTTCCTGAGAAGAGGCTATTTCCATGGCAACTTCCCTTACTGCAGACGTTGGGTTCTTCAGGGTTCTTTTTAAACAATTATGCAAATGAGGGTTGTATTGTAGTAGTCCCCTCTACCGTCTCCTTGAGGGGGTAGTTTGTGTCTGGGATTGTGTAGAATTCTCTTTCAGGATTTTTATTTCATCCTTTGCTGCCTTCAGTTCATCCTGCAGGCTGGTCACTGTCTCCCTCGTTATCCTCAGTCCTTCCCTTAATTCTCTCCACATTTGTTCGATTGTATCCCTAATCCAGGCTTCCGGTCCCTCTCCTCCCCTTCCTCTGAGTTTGTTCCTGTCATGTTTGTCCTCCTGCGCTTGTCTCCCCGAGTTTGTCTCTCTGCCATGTTTTTTTTTTTCCTATGAGAGAAAGAGAGAGAGAGAGAGAATGAGATTTGAAACCGTGTTATGGAGTCAGACTCCATCACATCATTTCCCAATTCATTTCAATTTGTCAACTACTCTAACACTGAAAAAAAATCTTTCTAATGTCTCTGTACTCCAGAATTGGCCTTATATATGTGGTATACAAGGTTTTGAAGGGTTCCTTACACAGATTTCTGGAGGCAATTCTGATGTAAACCAGCCTCGCATATGCCACCAATGTTATTCTTTTGATGTGGGCTTCAGGACACAGGTTTGGCTTGATATCAGCTCCTAGATCTTTTCTCTGTCCGTTTCGTGAAGGACTTCATCTCCCATTCGGTATCCAGTGTTTGTCCTCCTATTTCCTCCCCCTAGTTTCAATACCTTACACTTACTTGGGTTGAACTTTAGTAACCATTTGTTTGACCATTCCTTCAGTTTCTTTAGGTCATCTTGTAGCCTCATACTGTCTTCCTTTGTCTTAAGCCTCCTCATAATTTTTGCATCATCAGCAAACATTTAGAGGAACGAGTCTATTCCCTCTGGGATATTTCATATAACATGAACAGTATAGGTCCAATAACTGATCCCTGCGGGACTCCACTGGTGATATCTCGCCCCTCTGAGACCTCACCCCTCACAGTGACTTTCTGTCTTCTGTTGCTTAGGTACTCCTCAATCCAGTGAAGTACCTTCCCTTTCACCCCTGCCTGCATCTTCAGTTTGTGCATTAGTCTCTTATGTTGTACTGTGTCAAAGGCTTTCTGGCAATCCAAACACATGCAGTCTGCCTATACTTCTCTTTCTTGTATGATTTTTGTTGCATGGTCATAGAATTCAATCAATCCTGTGAAGCCTGATCTGCCATCACTGAACCCATGCTAATGTTGTGATATAAAGTTCTTCCGCTCCAGATGTTCCACTAGCTTTTGTCGCACAATCTTCTCCGTCACCTACATGGTATGCAAGTTAGTGACACTGGCCTGAAGTTCAGTGTCTCCTGTCTGTCACCCTTCTTGAATATTGGGACTACATTAGCAGTCTTCCAAATTTTTGGCAGTTCACCAGTTACCAGTGATTTGTTATACACCATTGCGAGTGACTTGCACAGTACTTCTGCTCCTTCTTTTAGTATCCAAGGTGAGAGTCCATCAGGGCCTATAGCCTTCGTCACTTCCAACTCTAGCAGATGCTTTCTCACCTCCTCACTGGTAATCACAAACTCAACTAGTGGTGATTGGTTTGATACTCTCTCTCCTATCTCTGGGACTTCCCCTTGCTCTACTGTGAATACCTCTTGGAATTTCTTATTGAGTTCTTCGCACACTTACTTGTCATTTGTAGTGAATTTGTCTGCCCCTATCCTCAGTCTCATTACCTGGTCCTTCACTGTTGTTTTTCAGGTTGAGTCTTTGCCTTGCATGCTATGTCATTTTCATATTGTCTTTCTGCCTCTCTTCTCACCCTGACGTATTTATTCCTGGCACTCTGGTATCTTTCTCTGCTCACTTGTGTCCTATTACTTTTATAGTTTCTCCACGCCCTTTTAATTAGTTGCTTTGCTATCCTACATCTGTGAGTAAACCATTGTTTTCTCGTCTCCATTTCATTTTTCTCCTTTTAAACTGGGTCTGCTGCCTCTTTACACTTCTGTGTGACGTAGTCCATCATGCCTTGGGCCGTCTTTCCTCTGAGCTCTGTTTCCAAAGTTCCCAAGTTGTGTGTGTGTGAGTGCGTTCATACGCTTTTATGCGTTTATGTGTGATCGCATATACTATATGTAAATATTTTGATTTATACGAATACACAATATAAATGCAGTTGAAAATGTATATAAAATGTTATGTGGTAAAATCTTTAAAATGTATCACTGGAATATCATCAGTATATACACAAATAAAAATATGCTTCCAGGTTACTTCTACTACGAGAGGTTTGAGAAGCAGAGTGTGTCTCCCGCCACCTGCTACTCTTCCTGCCGCGCAGTCAGGGGGTGTGGCCAGTGCGGCCGTCTTAACTGCTGGGGAGACGAGTGTGACCAGTGCGCCACCACCTGCTGGCAGACTCCTGTTGACATCAATGGCACCACGACGCTCTGGTCGCAAAACATGTCTAAAGCATCCAATTTCGTATGTTCTGGCAGATGGCAGCTATGGTGGAGCTCCGGTAACGGAGCACTACTAGACACTCCGCCAGAGGCACTCAAACTCAGACTAGTCCTTTACTATAATCATACCATTGAGGTGGAGGCATACTTCAGCTCAGTCAAGGTCGCCGGCGGAATGCTCTCCGTTGGAGACTACTTAGAGGGGGCCGGCAGAAACTGGTGGAACGCTCCATTTGAAAGGCGTCCCATCTCCAACTGTTCTCTCAACTACCTTCCATTCTTTAACCCAACAAGCGAGTGCCAGGCCAGCAACGTCACAGGCGCAGAGGAACCAACAGAACTGAATGCCAACGTGACACAACAAGGCTACGCCTGGCTCACAGGGAACCAGACCCTCGACCAACTGCCACTCAACAAGTTCCAACTCTGGATGACGTGCAACAACTGCTCATATCCCAAACACTAATAATTACTGAGAAACTTCATGTTGAATTCTCCCCTGTGATTGTTCATTTTGTTACAGGCTGTAAGGTCCCTGCAGCAGCTCAGATGGCGGCCAAGAACCCTGAGTACATGTGTACTACTATTTCACAAATTTGCTAACATTTTTGAGTTTGTGATCATAAATTCAGAAGTCAGACTACAACAATATATATAAATGAAGAATTTCATTTGATCTTATACTAATAGGGTTTATATATTAAGAAGCATTGTCTCATTTTAGTTATATTTTATTCACTTACTAACAGCTAATTCAAGTTAAAGTTCAAGTACGTTTTGTCGGAAAACCCGATACCATTTAATAATATTACATACAATATGTAGATAATATTGCTGCTGTTGTATACACAAGTTACCCATAGAAAATGTAGCTTTTAGTTGAATTTTCTGTCAATAGAAAACGGGATATCATTGCCACATAGTACTATAAATTCACCAGCTATTCTGTTGGGAATTATTCCTAAATACATTAGTCTTTGGACTTTTTATATCATAAATTTTTTTTATTATAATTAACTTAATTATCAGTATCAAAATAGAGTAAATGTGACCCTTCTATCACTTATTGACATTGGACAAGGAGAGCCAAAGGCGTCAGTGGTGAGGAAGGTCAGCCATTGTTTGTTAAGACCAGAGGCGCAGGAGAGCAAATTTAGCTCCTTTAATTTCTCTTGGACGAAGTGTTATGGAGATCAAAGTGTTCTACCATCATCAACATGCTGTCAACATAAACAAGGGAAGTGTCCTACCGAAACCCGTTTATCTAATCATTTCTGGCCAGTTAATGTTAGGTAGATAAGGGCGAACCGGTTAGGATGCGAACTAGCCTCTAAATAAAGGTAATTAAGCCTTGGTCCTTATTATCTAATATACAGTGTTTTCTCTGATATAGCTGTCATATATTAGGATTCCGGCTTTATAGCTAGCCGGAATAAATATGACAGCTTTCCTGCCCATTGACAGGAACAAGAAGAGGAAGCAAGACTAGGTATATCAGATACTTGGGTGTAGGAAGCTAGCCTCACATGAGGATAATTTGGTGTCTACATCCCAGTTATACCTGGTGGACTAAGCCTGCTGTACAATAAGATAAGGCACCTCCAATTTATTTACTAATATATGTAGTTTAATACTGTAGTTTGATTGGCTGCATATTTATAAATTATTAACTCACCCAGAGTGAGTTAAGCGGTTAAGGGATCCTGTACGCCAGCAGAGTGTTCCTGGCAGTATGGGTTCGAGTCACTTCTGGGGTGTGAGTTTTCAGTTGCATACAGTTCTGGGGACCATTCAGGCTTGTTCGCATTTGTGTTCCTCACGTGTGCCCCAAAGAATGAGGTGATTTGATAAAATACCATGCCCAAGATTAGCAACCGAGTGCCGGCGGGGGGATGGAAATAGCCTCGGTTACCATCCTCTTTTATCCGGTCGTGTTGGTCGAGCGGTTAAGGGGATCCTGTACGCCAGCAGAGTGTTCCTGGCAGTATGGGTTCGAGTCACTTCTGGGGTTTGAGTTTTCAGTTATATATATATATATATATATATATATATATATATATATATATATATATATATATATATATATATATATAAGGCACAACTCTCCTAAACACGAGAGTTAAGTATACAACTTTAGAACAACTTAACTCTCGTGTTTAGGAGAGTTGTGCCTTAAGCAGAGACACTGTGTCTTCCCATATTAACAGGGACTTGATGAAATTAACGTCTAAATGACCCCTCACTTGCTCTGGTGCTCTTGGGAGGTGTTGATCTTTGGGGTATTTAAATACTCCGAAATTACCATCTCTTTTAAGGGTCTGAGCGGTGGTGCAGAGGGTTAAGGCGTACCTGTTATGCCAGTTGCTTGAAGGCTTCTGTGCTGGCTAGGGTTCGAGTCTCCTGGTGGGAAAGTGTTCTAAAGTTATATATATATATATATATATATATATATATATATATATATATATATATATATATATATATATATATATATCAATGGAAATTATTGATTAGTAAATATTCACTACGTATAAGACCACATATGTTATAAACTAAAATTTAATACAGCTTCTCTGTACAGTTGATTATGGCCTAGACAACCAGTTATAAAGACGGATGAAACACGCCAGTCATATTCCTCTTGTGGGTGAGGCTGACTTCACCACATGTACTAGTTGCTAGGTAATTATTAATTCTACTTCCCCTACAATTTCACCTGTCATATGGCACACACAATAATATAGTACTAACCTAAATATGATAGCTATATCATGGTAAATATTGACAATTTATTGGGTAAGAGTTAAATAATATTTACCCTGTTGGGTGGCTCGCTACGTGTCCTGGCCGGAATTCTTAAATCTAATACTGGCCAACAATAAGTTATATAGAACTGACCAACAATAGTGGTAAGTGGTAAGGATTGTGAATATGTTGTGTACCTTGACTTTAGCAAAGCTTTTGATACAGTGCCACATGAAAGACTGATTAAAAAGATAGAGGCTCATGGTATTGAGGGTGCTACATTCAGTTGGATTAGGGCATGGCTATACCAAAGGAAACAAAAAGTTAGTATAAATGGGGATAAGTTAGAGTGGGAAAATGTTATAAGTGGAGTGCCTCAAGGCTCTGTCCTGGGGACCTCTGTTGTTTATAAAATATATAAATGATTTAGATTCGGGTTTGAGAAGCAACATTTGCAAATTTGCCAATGATACAAAAATCAGTAGAGAAATATACACGGAAGAAGACTCGCTATCACTTCAAGTCGATCTAAATAGGGTTTTGAAATGGTCAAAAAATTGGCAGATGCAGTTAAATGCTGATAAATGTAAAGTTCTGAGGCTAGGTAATGATGATAGAATTACAAGATACGAGCTAGATGGTGTTGAGATTGCAAAGTCGGATTGCGAAAGACATCTGAGAGTTATGATTAGTAAGAATTTAAAACCAAAGGATCAATGCTTGAATGTTCACAATAAGGCAGATAGGACACTGGGATTTATTAATCGAAGCATTAGTAACAAGACACCTGGTGTTGTTCTTCAGCTATATCTTGCTATCGTTAAGCCCCATTTAGATTATGCAGTTCAGTTTTGGCCGCCGTACTATAGAATGGGTATAAATTCACTTGAACGTGTCCATCGTAGGATGACTAAGTTTATTCCCCAAATTAGAAATCTTTCATATGAAGAAAGATTAACAAAGCTTAGATTCCATTCACTGGAAAGGCGAAGAATTAGGGGTGACATAACAGAGGTTTACAAGTGGATGAATGGACATAACAAACGGGATATTAATAGAAAATTAAAAGTATCAACGGAAGACAGAATACGAAACAATGGGTATAAGTTTAGATTTAGGAAAGACTTGGGTAAATACTAATTCGGTAACAGGGTTGTTGATTTGTGGAACCAATTACCGCGTAATGTGGTGGAGGTAGGGTTCTTCGATTGTTTCAAGCGTGGGTTGGACATGTTTATGAGGGGGATTGGGTGGTTATAGATAGAAGCTGCCTCGTGTGGGCCAGTGGGCCTTCTGCAGTTACCTTTGTTCTTATGATCTTACATGCCTCACCTGTGACAAGAAAAAACATGCAATTTTTTTTTTTTTTTAAACAGCACCATCTGTTAGATGTAAGAACATCACATGCTGTAATCTCCGAAAGTTCTCCACCGATTGCTTTGAAATTTTGACACAACGTTCCATGCGAATTCGCACGTGCTTTTATATGCCTACTACATAGATGCCACACCTATGGCAGGTAAAAAAATGTTTGTTTTTAAAAAACAGCATCATCTGTTGCATGTTAGAGCAACGCACGCTATACTACATATGTTACGATTCCATTTCAGTGTTTCCGATTGCATTGATAAAATGAACTTTCATAGATTTCGATTTATTTTCATTTTGATTTAATTATTGTGTGTGACATTGTGTTGGAATTGACCTGTGTTGTTTACCATACCGTTCATTTCATGACTATAAGTATAGATGCCATACCTGTGACAGGTAAAACCACGTAGTTAAAAAAAAAACAGTGCCACCTGTTGGACGTAATAGCAACACACTATCTATATAAATAAAAATGGAAATTTTCGTTTGTTCAAAATCGCTAATCTCTGAAAGTTGTTCACCTATTGCTTTGAATTTCTCACACAACGTTCCTTTCACATCCGAGCTGGTTTTTATATACATACTGTATAGATGTCACGTTTGTGATGGTAAAAAAAAAAAAATTGAACTGTGATTTTCATGTGTTTTTCAAGTGATGGAAATCTTTGAAACCTCTTTACCGATTGCTTTGAAATTTTGACACAACGTTATATTCGAATACGTGCGTGTTTTTACATACTTACTATATACATGCCACACCTATGATAGGTAAAAACAAGTTAGTTTCTTATACAGAGCCATCTGTTGTACGTAAGAGCAACACACACTATACCACATTTGTTTCAATTTCAATGTTTCCAATTGCATTGATAAATTGAACTTTCACAGATTTGAATTTGTTTTCATTTTGATTTTTTTTGTTTGATTTAATTATTTTGTGTGACATTGCATTGAAATTGATCTATGCGGTATACCATACCGCTCATTTTGTGAGTATAGGTATAAATACCACACCTGTGACAGGTAAAAACCTGTTTTTTTTTATTTAAACAGTGCCATCTCTTACACATAAGAGCAACACACGCTATACTAAATAAGCTACAATTCCATTTCAATGTTTCCGGCTGCATTGATAAATTTAATTTTCATTGATTTCAATTTATTTTCATTTTGATTTAATTATTTTGTTTGACTTTGAGTTGGAATTGAGCTGTGTTGTTTACCATACCATTCATTTCGTGAGTATAGTATATTTTTGTATTTTTCCATTGTTTTTCATTTCGTTTTTTAACTGCTTCTATTTTTCAGTGATGGGAACATCAGATCATTTGACGTTCCCCATTTTCTGATTTGGTACATCAGATCATTTGGGAATGTATCGAACGACGGAGTAGGGGATGATGGGGGAGGACAAGGGGACAGGGAAGTGGGGGATGGTGGGGAGGAAGGGGGGAATGATAGGGAGGACGAGGGGATGGGGGAGTGGGAGATGGTGGGGAGGACGAAAGGATGATGGAGTGGGGAATGGTGAGGAGGACAAGGGGATAGGGGTGTGGGGAATGGTTGGGAGGACGAGGGGACGGTGGAGTGGGGGACTGGTTCGGAGGATGAGGGGATGGGGAAATGGTAAGGAGGACTGGGGGACAGGGCAGTGGAGAATGGTGGGGAGGACAAGGGGACAGGGTAATGGAAGATGGTGGGGGAGGACGAGAGTACGGGGGAATGGTGGGGAGGACGAAGGATGGTTGGTAGGAAGAGGGGATGGGGGAGTGGAAGATAGTAGAAAGGACGAGGGGACGGGAGAGTGGGGAATGGTGGGGATGGGGAGGACGAGGGGATGGGGGAAGTGGGGGATTGTGGGGAGGACGAGGGGACGGGGGAGGGCAGAACTGTGGGAAGGACGAGGGGACAGGGCAGTGGGGAATGATTGGGAGGACGAGGAAATGGTGGGGGGGGGGAGGACTGGGGTACAGGGAAGGGTTGCTGTAGCTCAGCAACGCACATGCTTTGCTGAACCACAACTGAGGCCAAGTACAGCTAGTAATCAATAAAAGTCTAGGGGATTTAAAGGCTAGCAAAAAATATTCCAGTTTACTGGGTCATATAACATAAGTCACCATAAATGAACAAATCCACAAGGACAGTGACGAGGATTCGAACCTACGTCCGAGAGCATCCCAGACACTGCCTTAATTGACTCTGTCAAACTAAGTCACCATAACACCATAAGAAAATTACAATCTCTATAACTCACATTCTATTACTTTATCCAGCTTTTTAAAGTTTTGCATGATCATCAACAGGTCGCAAAACTGCATTCACTCAGCACTAGCTGACACCAGGCTCTATTCTGGTGCAGTGGGACACTAGCATCTATTATGCTGATAATACTAATACAGGATGGTGGTGTCACAATCATTAACAAATGAGGTTGAGGAATCAATATTATACATAACACAATGATATCACTTAAGGTCCTCAGGTACCCACCTCAATAATACATATAAAAGCACCTACCACCTGGTAGAAATGATCCATGGTAAACACCACCGTTTACCATTATATATCCTAGCAGTCAATTAACACAAATAAGGCCACTAAAACCCGGACCAGGGCGACACAAATCCGCCCACTCGGAAGATCTAAGAGTAGTGACCGCTCAGGAGACAAGCAGGCTGGGAGCGACACTGTTTCCAAATCCACTAGTCAGCTGACTCTCGTCTTTCAAATATCATAAGCTCATATACAGACATTTCTCAGTAATTAACTTCTAATTCATGCAATAACTAAACCAAGGTTACATTACACAACCTTACATAATAATACATATCAGTAATTCAATATATAAAAGATTATATCGTGATATGTAAATATGTCAACAGGGAATTCATATTAGCAAGGCATGGTAACATTGGCTGGGGACGGTACGCAAAGGGGGGGAGGATTAAGTTATTAAGTTAAGGGAGGATTTAACCGGTCAGCCGTTATACATAAGCATACATGAATACAATGTAAAGCATCATGTACCAAATTAAATAACAAAACCTTGTCTCTGTGGTATACATCTCACAGTACCAGAATATATATTACTAATGTGACAAGAGGACAATGCAATGAACAATAATTAAATGGATATTACACAGTATACATGCTAGTAATACATCAGAGACTTAAATATATACATTCTACATCATAATATACATAGCATGTCTTATACAGCAATACGTAGCATTCCATACTATAATGCACATAATGGTGTTTTCCAAGCAACAGGACATTAGGCTTCTGCTATTCACTACACTTTCAATATACCCACAAATATATGGCAATTAACTTTGGTACTGAAATATAATATGCATTAGACATACATTTACAATACACAATTTATACTAGTATATTGTCGAAAAAAGATTAGATAAATGTAACATTATTTATGATACTAGGCTAATCAGCCAAGATATCACTATAGAGTTTGAACACATCATACACCAGCCACAGTATAATCATACTGGTGTATTTGGGGTCATAATAGGCGTGCACCATACTACACACTAATACACAGTGGTCTAGGCTGTGGGCGTGCCCTATACTACACACTAATACTTAGCGATCTATATTGTGGGCGTGCATCATACTACACACTAATACATAATGATTTAAGGTGTGGGCGTGCAGCATGTGGGAATTTTCCAACAGGTATTTCGTTCTGTTAAAATGATTAAGTCGACAATAAAAAGTGGACTGTATGATTAATTTCCGCACCTGCCACGTGTTACCACTTACACAAATTTTGGGAGGTAGATTTAATAATGCTATTCCAATCTTATAGTTAAATATTCATGCGTTAATAAGTCATAGTGATTTATAATTTTATAGTTAGTAGACTAACTACAATTATCCCGAAATAAACTTGGAAGGCTTAGCTGCCGAGCTGGTTGGCAGGTGAACGTCTGGGGGAACTTCTTAACAGTCAGTCAAATTAATCAGCTCGTGGTTGGCAGCGTCGTGTCCACGTAAACTCAGGAGTTGAGGAAGCTGACTCCCAGTTGTTAGTCTCCACTCTATGGCAAATTTACAACGTAACTCTTGCACTGTTAATATATTCCCCAGATTATTTCAAATGAGCAGAATAAACTCCCGTTTGAACCTAAAGTTACTCTGGATGTTGTCGAGCTCATGCAGTGTAACAACCGATCACTCTAACTCGAGAAATATGGCGATAAATCGCCGTATCTTTAGCCTAGAAAGAATAAATTTTAACCGACTGAACACCACTTCCCTTATTATGTGAAGCAAACAGCAACGGCTTGGAGCCGTAATCCATCGGATGACTCAAATATTGGACGATACTAATCAGCTGGCTTCACCAGAGGGTCAGATTGAGCTCGTGATGGCGTGAGACTCTGTGTGTAAGTGACACTTCCTCCTCCCCCCTCTTGGTGAAAACCCGGGAAATGAGTCATCTTATTTACATTTATCTTGTTCACTAACAAGACGATATCGACGTCATTTTACGCCCTAAAAATTTACATCAAATACCAGAGAACAATTTTCCATTGTTCACAACACTGGATCGAAGAGCTTGTAGTTTAAAGCACATATAGGGAGTGCTGCACACGTGACGCGACTCCTATTCCGACCGTGAATCGACTGGTCACAGATGTAGAAATTTCACCTTGGGATGGAGGTATAATTTATTCTAGCTAAATTTAATCAATTTCCAATCTAAATTACAAGGTAAATGAAAGCAGATTTTAGACTGGATTTAATCAGAATGAAATAAAGAATTCGTCACCATGGCGTGGCGTCTGACGCAACAGCCCGTCATGGCTAGTAGGAAACATTTGTCACGTTCCCACACTAGAATGTAATATTGTTAATAAAATTAATTTCCTAACACAAGGCTTTTATACTGCTGTGGTAAGGGTTTGTAATTGGGGTGTCGGAAATTTCCGACACAGCATACTTCACACTAGTACATAATGATCTAAGGTGTGGGCGTGTAGCATACTACACACTAATACATAATCATCTAAGGTTTGATCATTAGATTGGAAATCATTAGATTTGAAATAGATTGGAAAGTCCTGGGCAAGGGGGGGGGGGAGGTGAGCCGATCTTGGAGCGAGACTTGAACCCAGCGATGGGTGATGTAAAAAGGGATTTCGATGTTTATTCAAAATATATCTTATTTACAAATATTCTAAGCAAAGTACAGGAACGTAGTATACCATACAAATTGAATAGATCAAATAATAATGGTCCGAAATGGATAACAAAGGATCTGAAAAACCTTATAGGTAGAAAAAGAGCTTGGTACAAATGAATTAGGAATGGAGGAAGTCAGTTTAGAACAAGAATTCGTCTAACTGGTTAGAAATGTTAAAAAAGAGATAAGGAGGGCAAAAAGAAACTACGAAGTTCGCATAGCAGGGCAAGGCAAAGACAAATCCTAAAGGTTTTTTCAGTTATATCGAACAAAGATTAGTTAAATGATAGGTCCAATAAAAGCTGAGATAGGTCAGATAACTGATAATTACGAAGAGATGAGTAATATTTTTAATAAATATTTGATTTCTGTATTTACTTAAGAGGAACTTAACATTATGCCTTCAGCCAAACTAGTCTATATGGGTGCGAAAGAGGATAGGTTGACTAGTTTAGCAGTTACCAGGGAGAATGTTATTAAACAAATAGGGAAACTCAAGCCAAACAAATCCCCAAGGCCAGATGAAGTGTTTGCCAGGGTGCTTTAGGAATGCAAAGAAGAGCTTTGCGAGCCATTGTCTACCATATTTAACAAATCATTAGTGTCAGGCAGAGTGCCATAATCGTGAAAGGTTCCTAATGTGGTACCAATTTTTAAGAAAGGAGATAAAGCACTTGCATCAAACAAACTAACGTCTATTGTGAGAAAATTACTTGAATCGATAATAGCAAATACAATTCGTCTTCATCTTGAAAAACATAAATTAATAAATGATTCACAACATGAGTTTACAAATGGCCGTTCATGTTTAACATTTGATATCATTTTATTCCAGCATAGTTGAGGCAGTTGATAGTGGTAAGGTTTGTGATGTTGTGTACCTTGACTTTAGCAAAACTTTTGATACAATGCCACATAAAAGACTGATTAAAAAGTTAGAGGCTCGTGGTATTTGGGGTGCAATATTAAGTAGGATTAGGGCATGGCTATACCAAAGGAAACAGTTAGTATAAATGGGGTTAAGTGAGAGTGGGAAAATGTTGTAAGTGGAGTACCTCAAGGCTCTGTCCTGGGAACCTCTGTTATTCATAATATATATAAATGATTTAGATTCAGGTTTGAGCAGCAATATTTGCAAATTTGCCGAAGATACTCAAATCGGGAAGGAAATAAACACAGAAAAACACTCACTATCACTTCAAAATGATCTAAACAGGGTTCTGAAATGGTCAAAAGATTGGCAGATGCTGTTTAATGCTGACAAATGTAAGGTTTTGAGGCTAGGAAATGATGATAGAGTTACAAGATACGAGCTAGATGATGTCGAGATTGCGAAGTCGGATTGCTAAAGGGATCTGGGAGTTATGATTAGTAATAATTTAAAACAAAAAAATCATTGCACAAATGTTCGTAATAAGGCAAATAGGACACTGGGATTTATTAATTGAATCGTTACTAATAAGACACCTGGTTCTATAGCTATATCTTGCTCTGGTTAGGTCCCATTTAGATTATGCAGTTTAGTTTTGGTCGCGGTACTATAACAAGGATATAAATCCACTAGAACGTGTCCAGCATAGGATGACAAAGTTAATCCCCCAAATTAGAAAACTATCATATGAAGAAAGATTGACAAAGCTTAAATTGCATTCTCAAGAAAGGTGAAGAATTAGGGGTGATATGATAAAGGTGTACAAGTGAATGAATGGTTTAACAAGGGGGGATATTAATAGGGTATTAAAGATCCACAAGACAGAACACGAAACAATGAGAATAAATTGGATATGTTTTGATTTAGGAAAGACCTGGATAAATTCTGGTTTGCTAACAAGGTTGTTGATTTGTGGAACCAATTACTGCATAACTTGGTAGAAGTGGGGTTTCCTTGATTGTTTCAAACGTGGGTTGGACATGTATATGAGTGGGATTGGGTGGTTTATAAATAGGAGCTGCCTCGTATGGGCCCAATAGGCTTTCTGCAGTTACCATTATTCTTATGTTCTTACGTTCTTAAGGTGTGAGCTTGCAGCATACTGCACAATTTACACTCCTTATCTTTTTTACTGATTTCAACTGTATTGGTAGAAATATTTGTATCCTACTCTTTATCTCATGTAAATTGAGTACTTCCAAGAAGACTTTCTTCTACCACAAGTGAAGGACGAATTTGTGTTTATTATTTCATAATGCTTAAGTGTGATACTGTTCAACAACATTGCCGTTCTCTTAAATTGTTCTTCGTTCTCTTGGCTTATCTTGATTCTTGTCTTTGTTTCAAAGTTTTCTGACATACAACATCGACAAGTTTTTTCCGAAGCTCTCGTCGCTATCTCATCAACTGCCTCATTCAATAATATTTCCACATGTGAAGGGATCCACATGTTGGAATGGTCCAACAAATGGTTACTAAAGTTCAACCCAATTAAATGTAATTTATTGACACTAGGCGATGGAAACAGGATTCCAGACACAGGATACATAATGGGAGATTGAAGTACTTTATGAAACATACAGAGAGAAAGATGTAGGAGTTGATATCACATCAAACCTGTCTCCTGAAGCCCCACATCAAAAGAATAACATCAGCGGCGTATACAAGGCTAGCTAACATCAGAACTGCCTTCAGGAACATGTGTAAAGAATGCTTTAGAACCTTGTATATCACATATTTATGACCAATTCTGGAGTATGCGGCCCTAGCATAGAGTCTGTACTATGTCAAGCACATGACGAAGCTGAACAAATTTCTGAGGCATGCCACTAGGTTAGTAACAGAACTAAGAGGCACGAATTACGAGGAAAGGCAGCGTGAAATGCACCTCACGACTCTGGAAGACAGGAGAGCTCGGGGAGACATTATCATTACCTACAAAATTCTCAGAGGAATTGACAGGGTAGATAAAGATAAACAGTTTAACACTGGTGGTATGCGAACAAAAGGACACAGGTAGAAACTAAGTACCCAAATGTGCAACAAGGACGTTAGAAAGAACTTTTCCAATGTCAGCGTAGTTAACAGATGGAATGCTGGGGCCGCATACTCCAGGATTGGTCTTACGTATGTGGTGTACAAGATTCTAAACGATTCCTTACACAGGTTACTGAAAGCTGTTTTGATGTTAGCCAGCCTGGCATATGCCGCAGACGTAATTCTTTTTATGTGGGCTTCAGGAGACAGGTTTGGTGTGATATCAATTCCTAGATCTTTCTTACTTTCCGTTTCATTAAGTACTTCATCTCCTATTCTGTATCTTGTGTATGGCCCTCATGTTTCCTCCACCTAGTATCATTACTTTGCATTTACTCGGGTTAAACTTTAGCAGCCATTTGTTGGACCATTCATTCAGTCTGTCTAGGTCGAGGTCTCTGTCTAGGTGTGTGTGTGTGTGTGTATCACGAAAATTAACACGTGATGAAAAATGTGACAGTGTCAGACCACGGAGGAAGAACTGAAACAGGAATTTCCTTAAGAACTTTCGTATATTAATACATCTCCAGATGGATTCTTTCTGAAGATGTATTAACATACGAAAGTATATTAATACATCAATTCTTCCTCCGTGGTCTGATGCTGGCATATATATATATATATATATATATATATATATATATATATATATATATATATATATATATATATATATATATATATATATATATATATATATATATGCGGAAAATCCACAGAGAAATATGAAATGAGGTGAACGTTTCGGCTTTGTTAAAGCCTTTGTCAACACCAGACTGACTGAGTCAGTCTGGTGTTGACAAAGGCTTTAACAAAGCCGAAACGTTCACCTCATTTCATATTTCTCTGTGGATTTTCCGCATAAAATGATCAGTGTTTTGTGATCGTCAATTGCATATATATATATATATATATATATATATATATATATATATATATATATATATATATATATATATATATATATATATATATATATATATATATATATATTATTAAATATGACCGAAAAAGTAAGATTAATAATTCTAACACGAATTTTCTCAATCTTTCGTACATTTCTTTTCACTGTTGGAGGTAAATAAAAAATCAATTCTCCAAAATTCATTTTTATTTCTAGTCTGACGCGACACGAGCGCGTTTCATAAAACTTATTACATTTTCAAAGACTTTAGTTCACAAATACACAACTGAATAGAACTTACGCATCTCCGATTTTATATCTACATTTGAGTGAGGTGGAAGGGGTGATGTGGCATTAACACAAGACAGAACAAGATGTGGCATTAATAGGGTATTAATTTCATCAACACAAGACAGAACAAGAGTATTAATAGGGTATTAATTTCATCAACACAAGACAGAACACGAAACAATGGATATTGAATAGAAGTGTTTGTAGAAAGCCTATTGGTCCATATTTCTTGATGCTTCTATATTGGAGCGGAGTCTTGAGGTGGGTAGAATATAGTTGTGCAATAATTGGCTGTTGATTGCTGGTGTTGACTTCTTGATGTGTAGTGCCTCGCAAACGTCAAGCCGCCTGCTATCGCTGTATCTATCGATGATTTCTGTGTTGTTTACTAGGATTTCTCTGGCTATGGTTTGGTTGTGGGAAGAGATTATATGTTCCTTAATGGAGCCCTGTTGCTTATGCATCGTTAAACGCCTAGAAAGAGATGTTGTTGTCTTGCCTATATACTGTTTTTTTTGGAGCTTACAGTCCCCAAGAGGGCATTTGAAGGCATAGACGACGTTAGTCTCTTTTAAAGCGTTCTGTTTTGTGTCTGGAGAGTTTCTCATGAGTAGGTTGGCCGTTTTTCTGGTTTTATAGTAAATCGTCAGTTGTATCCTCTGATTTTTGTCTGTAGGGATAACGTTTCTATTAACAATATCTTTCAGGACCCTTTCTTCCGTTTTATGAGCTGTGGAAAAGAAGTTCCTGTAAAATAGTCTAATAGGGGGTATAGGTGTTGTGTTAGTTGTCTCTTCAGAGGTTGCATGGCTTTTCACTTTCCTTCTTATGTCTTCGACGAAACCATTGGAGAAGCCGTTATTGACTAGGACCTGCCTTACCCTACAGAGTTCTTCGTCGACTTGCTTCCATTCTGAGCTGTGGCTGAGAGCACGGTCGACATATGCGTTAACAACACTCCTCTTGTACCTGTCTGGGCAGTCGCTGTTGGCATTTAGGCACATTCCTATGTTTGTTTCCTTAGTGTAGACTGCAGTGTGGAAACCTCCGCCCTTTTCCATGACTGTTACATCTAGAAAGGGCAGCTTCCCATCCTTTTCCATCTCGTAAGTGAAACGCAGCACGGAACTCTGCTCAAATGCCTCCTTCAGCTCCTGCAGATGTCTGACATCAGGTACCTGTGTAAAAATGTCGTCAACATACCTGCAGTATATGGCCGGTTTCAAGTTCATGTCGACTAAGACTTTTTGCTCGATGGTACCCATGTAGAAGTTTGCAAACAGGACACCTAGGGGAGAACCCATGGCGACCCCATCTACTTGCTTATACTTGTGCCCATCCGGGCTCAAGAAGGGTGCCTCTTTAGTACAAGCTTGGAGTAGTTTCCTCAGAATATTTTCTGGTATGTCAAGAGGAGTACAGGCTGGATCACGATACACTCTGTCGGCTATCATTCCGATTGTCTCGTCCACAGGTACGTTGGTAAACAGCGATTCTACGTCCATCGAGGCTCTTATCCCTGTGGCCCGTGTGCCCCGCAGTAAGTCAACAAATTCCTTTGGAGACTTCAGGCTGAAGGCGCAAGGAACATAAAGAGTCAGCAGGCCGTTGAGTCGCTTCGCCAGTCTGTACGTGGGTGTGGGTATCTGGCTAACGATTGGCCGAAGTGGGTTTCCAGGCTTGTGTGTCTTGACATTTCCATACGCATATCAAGGTTTATATTCCCCAATGATCTTTGGCAGGTGGAGTCCGGATTTCTTGGCGTTCACAGTTTCGATCAGTTTGTTGACCTTTGCTTTTAATTCGGCTGTAGTGTCCTTCGTTACCCTTTGGAACTTAGTTTGGTCAGAGAGTATGATGTTCATTTTCGCCAGATATTCGTCTTTTTTAAGAATGACATATATTGGCGACTTGTCACCTCTCCTGACAACTATCTCCTTGTTCTCACGAAGGCTTTTAGCTGCTGCTTTAAGCTCGGGGGACAGTATGGTGCTTCTGTAATTGCCTCGATTCTTTCCTCCTTCTGCAATAAGTTCTGCTTGTAAGGTATCTTTGGTAGTGACCTTCTTTTGTGTCTCGAGGTTGAATATGTCGTCCAACAGAATTTCCAACTCTACTTTCCGGGCCATCTCACTCGGTCTGGACATAACATGACAGTTTATGCCCAGATTTAGGAGAGTGACTTGGTCCTCAGTGAGGTTAATTCCTGCAAGGTTCAGGAAGCCATCTCTTGGTCGTGGGATTGCCATAGGTCCTCCATATAATGTTGTTAGTTTCTTGATAATCCTTGTTTCAGTGCTGAGGTGATGTTGGTCTGTGAGGATGTCGAGGTGTTGTTCAATGCGGGTACGGATACTATCTTGACATACCAGAAAATATTCTGAGGAAACTACTCCAAGCTTGTACTAAAGAGGCACTAAAGAGGCATTTTGATTTGGTAAAATGCTATGCCCAAGATAACTATCCGAGTGCCGGCGGTGGGGTGGTTCAAATAGCCTCGGCTATCACCTCATTTTGTCCGGTCGTGATGGTCAAGTGGATTAAGGCGTCTTGTACATACCAGATGCGTTGCTTCTGGGAGTATGGGTTCGAGTCACTTCTGGGGTGTGAGTTTTCAGTTGCATATGTCCTGGGGACCATTCAGGCTTGTTCGCATTTGTGTTCCTCACGTGTTGCCCCAAAGAATGAGGTGATTTGGTAAAATGCTATGCCCAAGATAACTATCCGAGTGCCGGCGGTGGGGTGGTTCAAATAGCCTCGGCTATCACCTCATTTTGTCCGGTCGTGATGGTCAAGTGGATTAAGGCGTCTTGTACATACCAGATGCGTTGCTTCTGGGAGTATGGGTTCGAGTCACTTCTGGGGTGTGAGTTTTCAGTTGCATATGTCCTGGGGACCATTCAGGCTTGTTCGCATTTGTGTTCCTCACGTGTTGCCCCAAAGAATGAGGTGATTTGGTAAAATGCTATGCCCAAGATAACTATCCGAGTGCCGGCGGTGGGGTGGTTCAAATAGCCTCGGCTATCACCTCATTTTGTCCGGTCGTGATGGTCAAGTGGATTAAGGCGTCTTGTACATACCAGATGCGTTGCTTCTGGGAGTATGGGTTCGAGTCACTTCTGGGGTGTGAGTTTTCAGTTGCATATGTCCTGGGGACCATTCAGGCTTGTTCGCATTTGTGTTCCTCACGTGTTGCCCCAAAGAATGAGGTGATTTGGTAAAATGCTATGCCCAAGATAACTATCCGAGTGCCGGCGGTGGGGTGGTTCAAATAGCCTCGGCTATCACCTCATTTTGTCCGGTCGTGATGGTCAAGTGGATTAAGGCGTCTTGTACATACCAGATGCGTTGCTTCTGGGAGTATGGGTTCGAGTCACTTCTGGGGTGTGAGTTTTCAGTTGCATATGTCCTGGGGACCATTCAGGCTTGTTCGCATTTGTGTTCCTCACGTGTTGCCCCAAAGAATGAGGTGATTTGGTAAAATGCTATGCCCAAGATAACTATCCGAGTGCCGGCGGTGGGGTGGTTCAAATAGCCTCGGCTATCACCTCATTTTGTCCGGTCGTGATGGTCAAGTGGATTAAGGCGTCTTGTACATACCAGATGCGTTGCTTCTGGGAGTATGGGTTCGAGTCACTTCTGGGGTGTGAGTTTTCAGTTGCATATGTCCTGGGGACCATTCAGGCTTGTTCGCATTTGTGTTCCTCACGTGTTGCCCCAAAGAATGAGGTGATTTGGTAAAATGCTATGCCCAAGATAACTATCCGAGTGCCGGCGGTGGGGTGGTTCAAATAGCCTCGGCTATCACCTCATTTTGTCCGGTCGTGATGGTCAAGTGGATTAAGGCGTCTTGTACATACCAGATGCGTTGCTTCTGGGAGTATGGGTTCGAGTCACTTCTGGGGTGTGAGTTTTCAGTTGCATATGTCCTGGGGACCATTCAGGCTTGTTCGCATTTGTGTTCCTCACGTGTTGCCCCAAAGAATGAGGTGATTTGGTAAAATGCTATGCCCAAGATAACTATCCGAGTGCCGGCGGTGGGGTGGTTCAAATAGCCTCGGCTATCACCTCATTTTGTCCGGTCGTGATGGTCAAGTGGATTAAGGCGTCTTGTACATACCAGATGCGTTGCTTCTGGGAGTATGGGTTCGAGTCACTTCTGGGGTGTGAGTTTTCAGTTGCATATGTCCTGGGGACCATTCAGGCTTGTTCGCATTTGTGTTCCTCACGTGTTGCCCCAAAGAATGAGGTGATTTGGTAAAATGCTATGCCCAAGATAACTATCCGAGTGCCGGCGGTGGGGTGGTTCAAATAGCCTCGGCTATCACCTCATTTTGTCCGGTCGTGATGGTCAAGTGGATTAAGGCGTCTTGTACATACCAGATGCGTTGCTTCTGGGAGTATGGGTTCGAGTCACTTCTGGGGTGTGAGTTTTCAGTTGCATATGTCCTGGGGACCATTCAGGCTTGTTCGCATTTGTGTTCCTCACGTGTTGCCCCAAAGAATGAGGTGATTTGGTAAAATGCTATGCCCAAGATAACTATCCGAGTGCCGGCGGTGGGGTGGTTCAAATAGCCTCGGCTATCACCTCATTTTGTCCGGTCGTGATGGTCAAGTGGATTAAGGCGTCTTGTACATACCAGATGCGTTGCTTCTGGGAGTATGGGTTCGAGTCACTTCTGGGGTGTGAGTTTTCAGTTATATATATATATATATATATATATATATATATATATATATATATATATATATATATATATATATATATGTCGTACCTAGTAGCCAGAACGCACTTCTATGCCTACTAAGCAAGGCCCGATTTGCCTAATAAGCCCAGTTTTCATGAATTAATGTTTTTTCGACTACCTAACCTACCTAACCTAACCTAACCTAACTTTTTCTGCTACCAAACCTAACCTAACCTATAAAGATAGGTTAGGTTAGGTTAGGTAGGGTTCGTTAGGTTCGGTCATATATCTACGTTAATTTTAACTCCAATAAAAAAAAATTTACCTCATACATAATGAAATGGGTAACTTTATCATTTCATAAGAAAAAAATTAGAAAAAATATATTAATTCAGGAAAACTTGGCTTATTAGGCAAACCGGGCCTTGAATAGTAGGCTGAGAAGTGCGTTCTGGCTACTAGGTACGACATATATATATATATATATATATATATATATATATATATATATATATATATATATATATATATATATATATATATATATATATATATTTATATATATATATATATATATATATATATATATATATATATATATATATATATATATATATATTATTAAATATGACCGAAAAAGTAAGATTAATAATTCTAACACGAATTTTCTCAATCTTTCGTACATTTCTTTTCACTGTTGGAGGTAATTCAAAAATCAATTCTCCAAAATTCATTTTTATTTCTAGTCTGACGCGACACGAGCGCGTTTCGTAAAACTTATTACATTTTCAAAGACTTTAGTTTACAAATACACAACTGAATAGAACTAGTCGACGAAGAACTCTGTAGGGTAAGGCAGGTCCTAGTCAACAACGGCTTCTCCAATGGTTTCGTCGAAGACATCATAAGAAGGAAAGTGAAACGCCATGCAACCTCTGAAGAGACAACTAACACAACACCTACATCCCCTATTAGACTATTTTACAGGAACTTCTTTTCCACAGCTCATAAAACAGAGGAGAGGGTCCTGAAAGATATTGTTAATAGAAACGTTATCCCTACAGACAAAAATCAGAGGATACAACTGACGATTTACTATAAAACCAGAAAAACGGCCAACCTACTCATGAGAAACTCTCCAGACACAAAGCAGAACGCTTTAAAAGAGACCAACGTCGTCTATGCCTTCAAATGCCCACTTGGGGACTGTAAGCTCCAAAAAACCCAGTATATAGGCAAGACAACAACATCTCTTTCTAGGCGTTTAACGATGCATAAACAACAGGGCTCCATTAAGGAACATATAATCTCTTCCCACAACCAAACCATCGCCAGAGAAATCTTAGTAAACAACACAGAAATCATCGATAGATACAGCGATAGCAGGCGGCTTGACGTTTGCGAGGCACTACACATTAAGAAGTCAACACCAGCAATCAACAGCCAATTAATGCACAACTATATTCTACCCACCTCAAGACTCCGCTCCAATATAGAAGCATCAAGAAATATGGACCAATAGGCTTTCTACAATCACTTCCATTTCAATACCCATTGTTTCGTGTTCTGTCTTGTGTTGATGAAATTAATACCCTATTAATGCCACCTCTTGTTCTGTCTTGTGTTGATGAAATTAATACCCTATTAATGCCACCTCACCCAATCCACCTCACTCAAATGTAGATATAAACAAAATCGGAGATTTTTAAGTTCTATTCAGTTGTGTATTTGTAAACTAAAGTCTTTGAAAATGTAATAAGTTTTACGAAACGCGCTCGTGTCGCGTCAGACTAGAAATAAAAATGAATTTTGGAGAATTGATTTTTGAATTACCTCCAACAGTGAAAAGAAATGTACGAAAGATTGAGAAAATTCGTGTTAGAATTATTAATCTTACTTTTTCGGTCATATTTAATAATATATGTCTACAAGAAAGACTGCTACCAATATATACTAATATATATATATATATATATATATATATATATATATATATATATATATATATATATATATATATATGTATATATATATTATATATATATATATATATATATACATATATATATATATATATATATATATATATATATATATATATATATAGGTTTGGGTAAGTTAAGATAGGCTAGGTTTAGTTAAGTTAGATTAGGTTAGGTTAATTAAGTTAAGTTAGGTTAGGTTAGGTAGGTTCGGTTAAGTAAGTTATGTTAGGCTAGTTAAGTTTAGTTAAGTTGGGTTAAGTTATGTTAGGTTAGGTTTTGGTAGGTTAGGTAGGTTCGGTTAGTAAGTTATGTTAGTTCGGTTAGTTAGGCTAGTTAAGTTAGGTTAGGTTAAATTAGGTTAGGTTAGGTTTGGGTAAGTTAGGTTAGGTTAGGTAGGTTTGGTTAAGTAAATTATGTTAGGCTAGTTAAGTTTAGTTAAATTGGGTTAAGTTATGTTAGGTTAGGTTTGGGTAGGTTCGGTAGGTTCGGTTAGTAAGTTATGTTAGGTTAGGTTAGGTTAAATTAAGTAGGTTAGGTTTGGGTAAGTTTGGTTAGGTTAGTGAAGTTAGCTTAGGTTAGTTAAGCTAGCATAGGTTAGGTTTGGGTAAGCTATGTTAATTAAGTAGGGTTATGCAGTGAAGTTCAGAGAACAGTTTTAAGATAAAGTGACTACGAAAATATATTTAACAGAAGTGTAAGTTTGATTTGAAAAGCTGAACTAGTTACATTTAAGAGTGTTATTTAATGCTTGAAGATGTCTTAGAGAACAACATTTAAGTCTTAGAGAACAGCTTTGAACAGCTATACATATAATATTATAAATATTAAACATATAAATATATATACATATAATTTTATAAAGAGTTAAAAGGACTGACATCAACAAGTGATCCATACAGTGACTCTCAAATACAACACAATACATCAGACAATGGTGAGGTGTGGCGAGTGTTCGGGAGTACTGGGAAGACGTAATGCAGGCGTAACGTGTTGCATCTGTAACATAAGATTTCACCTGGGCTGTACAGAATTAGCTCCAGGATGCATAAAAAGGCAAGGAATTTACTGGGTTTGCAAAGATGACAGATTAATGTTAGAGAACATAACTAAACTGATGAAAAACATTCCCGAGTCACAGAGACTATCATTCACAGACAGGCTATCAGTGATATATGCGGACTGGGAAAAGTCAACATTGGATAACGACCAAAACTCAGGAACAGACAGTTTAGAGAACCGCAGCAGTAGTGTGGAGGAGGAGACTATTGTGGTACAAAATAACAGCAATATTGCTGAGCCAGATAATATAAACGATGAGAGCAACAGTGAGACAGAGTGCATAGATGAAGGAATTGGGACGAAAAACGGAGATGGCTCCAATTAAGAGGCAGACAAGACAGTCACAGATATAAATACCTTGAAAAACGCAAAAGCGGAACACATTTGCAAATTCTACGCTAAAGGAATATGCAAATATGGAAAATTAGGAGCAAAATGCCATTTTCTGCATCCTCGAAAATGCAGGAACATGTTGGAGAGGGATACATGCCGTTTTGGAACAGGGTGTAGATACTTCCACCCTAAATTATGTCAATTTTCAATTAGGGACAAAAAATGCTATAATCTTCAGTGTCCGGAATTCCATGTGAGAGGTACAGAGCGTTATAGACGGGAAGATCAATATGACACTACTGGAATTCTTTTAGAGGAAGGCAGAAACAGAGTAGTAAATATAAGAGAGAGGAACAGTCAGGTGGAACCACTACAGGATTACAGAGGGGAAGGGAGATACCCACAAGACTGGAATTCAAACTATCAACAAGCACACAGGTACTACACCAGACAACACCCGTCCTACTACCAAAACTGGACGAATCACTTCCAAAACAACACACCCTGGACGCAAACACAGTGGCCTCCTTACCAGAGCCTCAGATATTAACACCAAGTAAGGCATCCAGCACTTCCACTAACACGATAACATCATTTATATTTGCCAACATCCAGGGTATAAAAACACGCAAATCCAACAAAGTTCACTTTATAGATGGTCTCCTTCATGAGGCAAATGCAGTGTTTGCAGCCCTAACAGAAACCCACACAA
The DNA here is from genome assembly GCF_040958095.1 of Procambarus clarkii. Classification (NCBI taxonomy): domain Eukaryota; kingdom Metazoa; phylum Arthropoda; class Malacostraca; order Decapoda; family Cambaridae; genus Procambarus; species Procambarus clarkii. The sequence goes on along the minus strand of NC_091191.1, from coordinate 23,499,261 downwards.
AGGACTACCATGATGGTGAAATATGGATCTCAGAGTACAATCTTTTCAGATGTGATAGGAAACACCGGCTTCAGGGTGGAGTCAGCCTCTACATCTAAGACACACTCATCTGTACTGAGCTGCTAAACACCTCAAATGATATGGTGGAAGTGCTGATAATCAAAATAGAGATTTTAAATGTAGTTATTGTCCTTGTATATAAGTCACCGGAGGCAAACCCTCAGCAGTTTAAAGACCTACTCATGAAAATAGAACACTGCTTGGAAAACCTCAAATCCAACTCCGAACATTATCCTGCTTGGGGACTTCAACGTACGGCACCTGGCTAATACAGTAATATCAGAAAGAATACCAGGAAGTAGCCTAAATGAACAGGCACATGCAAATGACCTGCTACGGATGTGTGACAGGTTTGCCTTAAACCAGCAAATAGTAGAACCAACTAGGAAGGAGAACACGCTGGACCTCATTTTCACTAATAATGATGAATTGATCAGGAACATAATGATTACAAATACCTTTTACTCAGATCACAACTTAGTTGAAGTTATGACAACCATGGGGAGTAGACCTTTAAAACCAGTCCAGATTCCCGGTGGAGGAGATTTCAGCAAATTCAACTTCAATAATAAACAGATAAACTGGGAGCAAATAAACCAGGACTTCACAGAAATAAACTGGGAAGAACAGCTAGAAAATGCAAACCTGAACCAGTGCCTGGAAAAAATAAGCTCAGTAGCACTAGAAATATGTTCAAATCGCATACCTCTAAGAAAAAAAAGGAAGAGATGCATATTGGAACGGGAACGTCGTTCTCTATATAGGCGAAGAAAACGAATGGCGGAACAACTTGAGAGTCGCACCCTATCTCAAGAACGGCGAAGAAGGTTAGGTAGAGAAATAGAAACAATTGAACGGAAGCTACAAGAATCATACAAAACCCAGGAGAGGCAAAGAGAGCAAAAGGCCATCAGTGAAATAGAGAGAAATCCGAAATATTTTTTCTCCTATGCAAAATCAAGATCAAAAACCACATCTAGTATCGGGCCCCTACGAAAGGGAGATGGAACTTTCACCGATGACAACAAAGAAATGAGCGAGCTACTGAGGAAGCAGTACGACTCTGTTTTCAGCGAGCCATTAAACACACTAAAGATTGATAACCCAAATGAATTTATCATGGATATGATACCAACATCAAATCATATATCAGACGTCACCCTATCCCCACTGGATTTTGAAGAAGCCATAAACAGTATGCCTATGCACTCTGCACCAGGCCCGGATTCTTGGAACTCCATATTCATAAAGAACTGTAAAAAAACACTATCGCAGGCCCTCCACATTCTGTGGAGATAAAGCCTAGATACTGGCGTTATTCCTGATATACTAAAACCGGCAGAGATAGCACCACTTCATAAAGGAGGAAATAAGGCAGAGGTAAAAAATTACAGACCGATAGCACTAACATCGCACATCATAAAAAATTTTGAGAGAGTGCTAAGAAGTAAGATCACGAAATACATGGAATCACAGCATCTCCATAACCCCGGACAACATGGTTTCAGAACAGGGCGCTCTTGCCTGTCGCAGTTGCTGGACCACTATGATATGGCATTAGATGCTATGGAAGACAAACAAAACGCTGATGTAATTTACACAGATTTCGCAAAAGCTTTTGATAAATGTGATCATGGTGTTATTGCACATAAAATGCGTTTAAAAGGAATTACCGGAAAAATAGGCAGATGGATCTACAATTTCCTGACCAAGAGAACCCAATGTGTAATAGTCAACAAAATAAAATCCAGCCCATCAACCGTGAAGAGCTCAGTCCCCCAGGGCACTGTGCTTGCTCCAGTACTTTTTCTCATCCTCATATCGGACATACACAAGGACACAAACTATAGCACTGTATCATCCTTTGCAGATGACACTAGGATCTTCATGAGAGTAGGCAACATAGAGGACACGGCGAACCTCCAGTCAGATGTAGATCAGGTCTTTCTATGGGCTACAGAAAATAATATGGTGTTTAACGAAGATAAGTTCCAGCTCATGCGCTATGGAAAAAATGAAAATATAAAAACGGAAACCACATACAAAACTCAGGCAAATCATAACATAGAACGAAAAGGCAATGTAAAGGATCTGGGTGTACTCATGTCGGAAGACCTTACCTTTAAAGAACACAATAAAGTAGCCGTCACAACGGCAAGAAAAATGACAGGTTGGATAACAAGAACTTTTCACACTAGAGATGCTATACCGATGATGATACTTTTCAAAACGCTTGTACTCTCTAGAGTGGAGTACTGCTGCACAATGACAGCACCTTTCAAAGCTGGAGAAATTGCTGACCTGGAGAGCGTGCAGAGATCCTTTACTGCTAGAATCCACTCAGTAAAACATCTAAACTATTGGGACCGACTAAAGAGCCTAAAACTGTACTCCCTTGAGCGCAGGCGGGAGAGGTACATAATAATTTACATGTGGAAAATATTAGAGCGGCTGGTCCCAAACCTGCACACAGAAATAACATCACATGAGACCAGAAGACATGGCAGGATGTGCAGAATACCCTCGTTGAAAAACAGAGGTGCGACAGGTACTCTGAGAGAGAACTCTATCAACATCAGAGGTCCGAGACTGTTCAACACGCTTCCACTACACATAAGGGGCATAACTGGCCGACCCCTCACAGTGTTCAAGAGAGAACTGGATAAGCACCTCCAAAGGATACCTGATCAACCAGGCTGTGACTCATACGTCAGGCTGCGAGCAGCCGCGTCCAACAGCCTGGTTGATCAGTCCGGCAACCAGGAGGCCTGGTCGACGACCGGGCCGCGGGGACGCTAAGCCCCGGAAGCACCTCAAGGTAAGGTAAGGTAAGGAAGATGTATTAAAGAACAACATTGATGAACGAAGATGGCTGAAAATAACTTTTTGATGACTCTAAGATTAACTTTAATGTCTTGGAGAACAACTTTGATGACTGAGAGACTAACTTTTGATGGCCCTGAGAATGACTTGATGGCTCTGAGAATAACTTTTGATGACTCTGAGAATAACTTTTGATGACTGAGAATAACTTTTGATGACTCTGAGAATAACTTTTGATGAACAAAGGGGAGTTAGCGAATAACTTTGATGAACGAAGATGTCTTAGAAAACAACTTTGATGAACGAAGGTGACTTAGAGATTACCTTTGATTACTGAGAATAATCTTGATGGTTCTGAGAATAACTTTGATGACTCTGAGATTAACTTTGATGACTGAGAATAACTTTTGATGTCTCTGAGAATAATTTTTGAGGACAAGAGTTGTATTTTGACGTCTTTGAGTGTGTCTTATTGATGTCCTTGATTGTGTTATTGATGTGTTTGAGTGTGTCATTGAGTGCATTATTAATGTCTTTGATTGTGTCTTTTGATCCATCGAAGAGTAACTTTGGTGTTCCGAAGAGTGTCTTTGATGTCTCGAAGAATGTCCTTGACTATTTTTTCTTACTTAACGACACAAAATTTTAGTTAAGAACAGTGTTGAAAGATTCCCTTAGACTATTTTTGTACTCTAAGAAGTATACTGGACGACTATTGTCGCTAATGGAATGGATGTAGACGCTTTTGGACCTGCTGTCGAAACTGACGAAGAGGCCACAGACTTTGATGCGGCATCTCATGTCGAAACCGTGATGAACATATCTATGCCAACGTCTTGGGTCGATGATATTTTGTGTAAGGTGTGCTTTAATAATACATTGCGTGTCAACTGCTGCCCTGCAGACATATGGTTACGTGCGGTAGTTGTCTCGTATCTATGAGAAACTGCCCCATTTGCAGATGAACCATTTTGCATGTCCTTCAGCCGATTATTTCCCAAGATGACAAAAATGCATAGAGACTTATTTATTTATGTAAATAAAAATTGTGCAAATGTAGTTATTTTTTCTCTTCATATCCAAATATTGGTATAAATAAGCTAGAATTTTCTTGAACAGTATTTTTGGGGGGTGAACAAATACTCAAATGTGTGAGGGGATGAAAATACACGAAGATGTCATAAAGGTCCTAAGAACACACATTCTTTCCACAGTCACTGGCTGGATGGATTGCAATTGCTTAGTTACTGCCCTAAAATAGTTGATCAGGGGGGTGGGGGGAGAGTTACTGCCTCATTTAGTGAAATTTGTAATGTCCAATATCTCGGACGTTGGGGAACTGAACCAGGACCCGCACGAAGGTTGCTCAACATTCCGTTCGAATATGGACAAAAATAGAATCTCTCTCTCTCTCTCTTTCTGAGGTAAAGAACCTTTTGAGAACTAGCACTCAAAGGTTAAAAAAAAGATTAACACCTTTATAATTAGAGGGACAGCTAAGATACTGCATCATTTAGTGAAATTTCTAATGTCCATTAGCTCGGACGTTGGGGAACTGAACCAGGGCCTGCACGAAGGTTGCTCTGCTCCTGTGCGAATGAGGAAACATGTGGCAGAAAGAGAGGAAGCAAGATTTACTCCCTTGGAAAACCTTTAACAAATTTGTGGCCAGAGTTTTGAAAATATTGGAAACTTTTTTTATACAGAATGAAACTCTTAAACAATAATACATATCCTGTAGAATAAATCTTTCTCTATGCTACATATATATATTTATAATTAGCTTAAAAGTTAGTAATCATCTTAATGACGATGCCTTCCAAACATGGCTCACTAAAAAATTTTGTTGTTTATGGAATCGCGTAAGTATTTATGCAATATTTATTATAAAATAATCATAATACGCAATGGCATATCATTTTTGTAGAGAGGCTTTATAAGGTAAATATAATAGCAATGCGAAACTCTTTCTATCTGACGTATTGTTTTAAATAAATACAGTTGGGCGAAAACATGTCTATTGCCGCGTGAGTGACTGGGGTGGGCTCTTGCAAGGCTTTGGGATTTGTTGAAGGGCGGGAATGTGCAGAATTCTGGGGGGCCGTGAGATGGGAATATTAGACTGACTTAAAACTTAATGCTAGTTATTTAGTCAAGAATGGAATGGAATGGAACTATCAGGAGAAAGTGCCAAACTATTACGACTATGTAGCACTGGGAAGGAGTCAGGATAAGAATTTGGGAATAGGATGGGAGGAAGGAATGGTGCCCAACCACTTGGATGGTCGGGGGATTGAACGCCGACCTGCATGAAGTGAGGCCGTCGCTCTACCGTCCAGCCCAAGTGGTTGGACTATTTATTCAAGAGTTTTTTATATATATATATATTGAAGCGGATATTTTTCTCCCTGATTCTATGTATGGCTAACGACCCAGTGCAGGTTTGGAAGGCTTTGGCAATTAAAGCACCATAAGATTGTGAGTGTTCAAGTCTAGGAGGGACTAAGCATTTTTTGTGTGAATGTGCAAAGCCTGTGTTTATTTGTGTAAGTTAAAAATTGAGCTTTTGTTTGTGTATAAGAGTTTAGCAAGTGTGTTTGTTTAAGTATGTGCGAATTAGTAGCCTTGGTGAGGACAGGAGGCCAGTAACTTGTCAGAGGTCTCTCTCTCTATATTTTTGCCCTGATGTGTTTAAGTAAGATTGTGCAACTGTTTTAAGTTTAGGGGGGACTAAGTATTTTGTGCGAATGTGAAAGCAATGGGTTTATTTGTGTAAATTGAACCCCCAAAAATTTAGTTTGTGTATGAGGTTTTTTTTGCGAGCGAGTTTGTTTAAGCATGTGCTATCATTTAAACTTCCAAAGTAATGACAGTAATGCCAAAATGAATTCATCTTCTCACTTTTTGAAAGGTGGAGGTCTAACATTTTCTAAAACCCTTTGCGCTTGATATACCACCACTGACATAAAAAAAGGAAACTGATGGATTCGACTTTTAAATTTTTAGGCATGATAGCAAAAAGTATCGCGTTACATGAGTTATTGGGGCCCCCCACCACAATAGCTGTGAGCTATTATGGTGTTAAAGAAACATAATTTAATACAGAATATGAACAGATTCCGAATATATATAATATTACTTAAAACACTAAACTATTTTCCTTAATAGTATATTTACAAGTGTTAAAAATGCACTATGGGGTGTCAAACCACACACAATCTGGCTGAGGCCCCACTATTTAGCATTTTTTTGTATTCTATAAAATATCGCAGCTAATGTCAATGTTTTTAATGTTTATTACAAACGATAGACATACATTTGATGCTATTTTTCATATTAAAATCTAATTTGAGGCCCGACAAATATATCTATAAAATCTATAAACAGGTTAGAACCATACAAATGCAAGCATGCCTTAATCACCAGTACTCAACTGAATTTCACAGCAAATGGAATCTTTACTTTGGCTACAGAAAACGGAGCAAAGCCGAGGGGGGGATGACTGGAATAAACAGTTTCCAACCTGACTCTTCTCTCATATAAACATGTTTTTCTTGACCTCATTTCAAATTATATAGAGTACTGAAAACTCATTTTCCATAGCAAATATACTAAGGAACTCATTTTACGACTAGAACCAAACTAGGACCCCTCATTCAGATTAAAAACAAGAGAATTATTGACTGAACATTTACCCACCATCAAGCACACAGGACTCTTTAAAGTAATCTTAACTTCTTTAAAACCCTAATATGACCCCTCTCACATGCAGATCCTGTTCTATGGTTCGCCCTTCATGTCAATGTACCCCACAGTATCATGCAAATTCAAGGTAAGGCTTACTACACCTAAATATCCAACTTGGTCTTTGTAAAGAATCTTGACACCCCCTTGTATGCTTGACCCCACTGGGGTAATCATAGGTAGGGGGTCCCTATTGCCGACGTCATGTCACGTGACACCCCCACGACAAATAAGGAAATTTCACCTGATTGGCTCATGACCCGGGACGGAAAGAGAATTGTTCTACTCGGGTCCTGATTGGTAAAAAAATCGCACCCCGTTCTCTCCACTCATCTCTGACCATTACAGAAAATGGAGCTGTGTCAAGGGCTCCCTGTACTATTCAGTCATAGCATCATTAAAGTACTCCAAAAACTTCCATATTCGCTTTCAACTGTGTTTTTTTTGTTTTAATCTATTGAACATTCACCCTCTGATCCATTCATAAGTAGGGGCCCCAAAATTGATACCGTAGTACTCTGGTAACACCCCGGGCCAAATCGTGAATTTCTGCTCATGCTATTAAATACTCCAAAAACGTTTATATACCTTTCACCAGTGTATTTTTTGGTTTTAATCTATTGAACATTCATCCTCTATACCTTTGATAAGTAGGGAACCCCCTTCTTGATGCCCAATACTCATAATAAACATACACGACAAATTGTAAAAAAAAGGTTAGGATAGGGCACGAGTTGCTCAGGCGTACCCTGGGAGGTGGGTCCCAGGGACCCCTAGGGGGAACGGACCACCACCCCACCCCGCCAGTTAAAATAAGTTTTTGGTCGAATCCGCCCGCAGGGTCGAGTTGGCATGAAAGTGCCCAACCGTTTCTGAAAATCAATTCACCATTTGTCTCCTTTTACACTACTCCCAGACAGGTACAAGAGGAGTGTTCTTAACGCTTATGTCGATCGTGCTCTCAGCCACAGCTCAGGATGGAAGCAAGTCGATGAAGAACTCTGTAGGGTAAGGCAGGTAAGAGTCAACAACGGCTTCTCCAATGGTTTCGTTGAAGACATCATAAGAAGGAAGGTGAAACGCCATGCAACCTCTGAAGAGACAACTAACACAACACCTTTACCCCTTATTAGACTATTTTACAGGAACTTCTTTTCCGCAGCTCATAAAATGGAGGAAAGGGTCCTGAAAGATATTGTTGATAGGAACGTTATCCCTACAGACAAAAATCAGAAGATACAATTGACGATTTACTATAAAACCAAAAAAACGGCCAACCTACTCATGAGAAACTCTCCAGACACAAAGCAGAACGCATTAAAAGAGACCAACGTCGTCCATGCCTTCAAATGCCCACTTGGGGACTGTAAGCCTCAAAGAACTCAGTATATAGGCAAGACAACAACATCTCTTTCCAGGTGATTAATGATGCATAAGCAACAGGGCTCCATTAAGGAACATATAATCTCTTCCCACAACCAGACCATCACAAGAAAAATCTTAACAAACAACACAGAAATCATCGATAGATACAGCGATAGCAGGCGGCTTGACATCTGCGAGGCACTACACATCAAGAAGTCAACACCAGTAATCAACAGCCAATTATTGCACAACTATATTCTACCCACCTCAAGACTCCGCTCCAATATAGAAGCATCAAGAAATATGGACCAATAGGCTTTCTACAAACACTTCTATTCAATACCCATTGTTTCTGTTCTGTCTTGTGTTGATACTTTTAATACCCTATTAATATCCCCTCTTGTTCTGTCTTGTGTTAATGCCACATCACCCCTCCCACCTCACTCAAATGTAGATATAAAATCAGAGATACGTAAGTTCTAATCAGTTGTGTATTTGTGAAGTCTTTGAAAATGTAATAAGTTTTACGAAACGCGCCCGTGTCGCGTCAGACTAGAAATAAAAATGAATTTTGGAGAAGTGATTTTTGATTTACCTCCAACAGTGAAGCGTAATGTACGAAAGATTGAGAAAATTTGTGTTAGAATTATTAATCTTACTTTTTCGGTCATATTTAATAATATATGTCTACAGGAAAGACTGCTACCAAAATATACTAATATATATATATATATATATATATATATATATATATATATATATATATATATATATATATATATATATGATCCCCCTGTGGGCGCCACAGGGAACGGACGCTGGGAGGAGGCTCTGCCGGCCATGTGCCATTATCTTGTGATATCCTGACCCCACGGGGCCCAGACTCAACAGTGTGCAGTGTGAACATCCTGGGAAGGTGTGAGGGAGGCGGGAAGTGTCCAGGGTGAACTATCGCCACCAAAAACAATCAAACAAGTGGATTGGCAGTGTGGAATCGTTTGAACTGCAGTGAGGGCCAACAAGGGCGCCCTGAGGGGCTCCCTCGGTTATGGTGGTGGTGGTGGGGGGTGGGGGGATGGGGTGTTGTTGTGCGGTCAGTCGAGGGGGGGGGGTGACCCATGTGTAAGTGTTTATGAAAATATCCCTGAAAAATAGATACCTCGGCTCCCGGAAAACAGGTATCGTGTTTTAAGTGCATCGAGTTCACAGTGAACCAGATTATATTGTGCAGTGATATATCACGAAATTATACAAACGTGTTAGTGTCACCCCTCTGACGACCCCCCCCTCCCCCCCATCCATACCCGCTAGTGTGTACCGTCACCCAACGCACGAGTCACCCCTCCCCCTGCCCCACCCCAACCGCGACCGCTGCCTCCCTGTGTCCACCCCTTCCACTCTACGTCCGCCCAACGCCCACCTAGCGCACGCTCGGCGCCCGCCCAGCGCCCGCCCAGCGCCTGCCCAGCGCCCGCCGATGTCGCAGGTCATGACTGACAGCCAGGCTTCTCTCAGCCAAGAGGAGCCATCAAGCGACGACAGGTATGGCACATGCCAAGGTGTGTGACAGGGTGTGGAGACTCAAGCGCAACGGAGATGTGCGCAAGCATGCTCACAACGGAACCGATTGTCCGGGTATGTGGCGCCCTCCCAAGGAGGGTATCAATCAAGGCCCCACTCCAGCAATCAGGGAAACCACCTACAAATGCTTCATTTCTACTGAGAATCTACTAGAAGCCATCAAAGCAACATCGGTTGGAACCTTGCAGCACATCCCCAAAGCTGCCCGGCCCCAGGCAGCAGCCAAAGTATCCAGCCTCTTGAAAAAGGTCAATGACTCCCCCGGAACCATCCAAGCATGGCGCAACCTTCTCCTGTTTGGAAACATATGCCTAGCTGTCCCTGCAAGGAGAGACAAATCACTAGCTTCGTCGGTCATTATGGCTATAAATAGTTTTCCTAGAGAGGAACACAGGCACCCCTCCCCACCTGTGCCAAAAACACCCACCGCAGGAAAGGCATCAACAGCAGAACCGAGGCATCCAAAATCAGAGCAACAGTCAGCAAGAAAATAGAAGAGGGCAACACAATTGGGGCGATCAGAGTCATCACCAGTGAAGACACAGTTGCCACCAGGGATGCCGATACAGCACAAGCCCTGAGGAAAAAACACCCACCCAGAGCTCCTCGTGTCGACAGTGTTCCCCTAGTTGGTGTCACCAGAGCAGAACCCCTGTGTGTGCTCGAATCCATGGTGCATAAAGCAGCTTTATCCTTTCCACCAGGATCAGCAGGTGGGTTCACAGGACTAAGACCCAACCACATCAAACAAATGCTCAACCCTGCACTGGGAGACGTTGCACAGGGCCTCCTGGTGGAATTAATTAGATTCGTCCAACACATGTCTAGCTGGCAACATACCAGAGACCATACGGCCTCTCTTTTTTGGCGCTACCCTCTGTGCCCTGAGAAAAAAAGATAGAGGAATCAGACCGATAGCTGTGGGCAATTCACTCCGGCGTCTCGTTGCTAAGGCTGCTGCTAGAGCAGTTAGTCAGGCAGCAGCCGACATGCTGAAGCCAAAACAGCTTGGGTTTGGCATTCCCCAAGGGTGTAAGGCAGCGGCTCATGCAGCTAGAGCCTACATTGCCAACATTACGGATAAAAAAGCCCTGATAAAGCTGGACTTCAAAAATGCTTTCAATCTGGTTAGAAGGGATGCAGTACTCAGTGCGGTTCATCGCCTTTTTCCTTCCCTCTACCCGTTTGTAAACTCATGCTACAGCAAGAATCTAACTATGCTTTTTGGGAACATGAAATTGAATCACAAGAAGGTGTCCAACAGGGTGATCCCCTTGCTCCTTTTCTTTTCTGCCTAGTCATCAAGGAAAGTCACCGATAACCTGTCCAGTGAGCTCAACATTTGGTTTTTGGACGATGGTACTCTAGTCAGCTCCCCAGCCTCACTCTTGGGCGACATAAGAATTCAGGAGCAAGGAGCAAGTCTAGGCCTCACCCTGAACCCTACCAAGTGCGAAATAACCTCCACCAACCAGCACATAATAGAGCAAATAAAAGTTGTTTTGCCAGACATTCATACAACCAACCCTGAGGACAGCACACTCCTAGGTGCTCCTCTTGGAAGGAATGCAATCGAACGAGGTCCTTGGTAAGAGGATCACCTGACCTGATGAGGATGAACGAGAGGATTGAAGACATCGATGCTCATGATGCACTTTACCTCATCACTAGATGCTTGTCCCTCCCCAGGCTGACCCACTTTCTAAGATGTTCGCCATCTTTCAAAAATATTAAATTTAAAGAGTACGACAGCTTGCTGAAATCAACACTAGAAAAAGCCCTCAATCTTTCCCTCAGCGACTCTTCAGTTAGGTTCGGTCATATATCTACGTTAATTTTAACTACAATAAAAAAAATTGACCTCATACATAATGAAATGGGTAGCTTTATCATTTCATAAGAAAAAAATTAGAGAAAATATATTAATTCTCTCTCTCTCTCTCTCTCTCTCTCTCTCTATATATATATATACATATATATATATATATATATATATATATATATATATATATATATATATATATATATATATATATATATATATATATATATGGCACAACTCTCCTAAACACGAGAGTGAAGGAGGAGAGTTGTGCCTTAAGCATTGACACTGTGTCTTCCCATATTAACAGGGACTTGATGAAATAAACGTATAAATGACCCCTCACTTGCTCTAGTGCTCTTAGGAGGTGGTGATCTTTGTGGTATATAAATACTCCGAAATTACCATCTCTTTTAAGGGTCTGAGCAGGTGGTGGAGCGGGTTAAGGCGCACCTGTTATGCCAGTTGCTGGAAGGCTTCTGTGCTGGCTAGGGTTCGAGTCTCCTGGTGGGAAAGTGTTCTAAAGTTGTATACTTCACTCTCGTGTTTAGGAGAGTTGTGCCTTAAGCATAGACACTGTGTCTTCCCATATTAACAGGGACTTGATGAAATAAACGTATAAATGACCCCTCACTTGCTCTAGTGCTCTTGGGAGGTGGTGATCTTTGTGGTATATAAATACTCCGAAATTACCATCTCTTTTAAGGATCTGAGCAGGTGGTGGAGCGGGTTAAGGCGTATGTGTTATGCCAGTTGCTGGAAGGCTTCTGTGCTGGCTAGGGTTCGAGTCTCCTGGTGGGAAAGTGTTCTAAAGTTGTATACTTCACTCTCGTGTTTAGGAGAGTTGTGCCTTAAGCATAGACACTGTGTCTTCCCATATTAACAGGGACTTGATGAAATAAACGTATAAATGACCCCTCACTTGCTCTAGTTCTCTTGGGAGGTGGTGATCTTTGTGGTATATAAATACTCCGAAATTACCATCTCTTTTAAGGGTCTGAGCAGGTGGTGGAGCGGGTTAAGGCGTACCTGTTATGCCAGTTGCTGGAAGGCTTCTATGCTGGCTAGGGTTCGAGTCTCCTGGTGGGAAAGTGTTCTAAAGTTGTATACTTCACTCTCGTGTTTAGGAGAGTTGTGCCTTAAGCATAGACACTGTGTCTTCCCATATTAACAGGGACTTGATGAAATAAACGTATAAATGACCCCTCACTTGCTCTAGTGCTCTTGGGAGGTGGTGATCTTTGTGGTATATAAATACTCCGAAATTACCATCTCTTTTAAGGGTCTGAGCAGGTGGTGGAGCGGGTTAAGGCGTACCTGTTATGCCAGTTGCTGGAAGGCTTCTGTGCTAGCTAGGGTTCGAGTCTCCTGGTGGGAAAGTGTTCTAAAGTTGTATACTTCACTCTCACGTTTAGGAGAGTTGTGCCTTAAGCATAGACACTGTGTCTTCCCATATTAACAGCGACTTGATGAAATAAACGTATAAATGACCCCTCACTTGCTCTAGTGCTCTTGGGAGGTGGTGATCTTTGTGGTATATAAATACTCCGAAATTACCATCTCTTTTAAGGGTCTGAGCAGGTAGTGGAGCGGGTTAAGGCGTACCTGTTATGCCAGTTGCTGGAAGGCTTCTGTGCTGGCTAGGGTTCGAGTCTCCTGGTGGGAAAGTGTTCTATATATATATATATATATATATATATATATATATATATATATATATATATATATATATATATATATATATATATATATATATATATAGAGAGAGAGAGAGAGAGAGAGAGAGAGAGAGAGAGAGAGAGAGAGAGAGAGAAGAGAATTCTTGGCCTACTATGCAAGGCCCGTTTTGCATAATAAGCCAAGTTTTCCTGAATTAATATATTTTCTCTAATTTTTTTCTTATGATATGATAAAGCTAACCATTTCATTATGTATGAGGTCAATTTTTTTTTATTGGAGTTAAAATTAACGTATATATATGTCCGAACCTAACCAACCCTACCTAATCTATCCTAACCTATCTTTATAGGTTAAGTTAGGATAGGTAGGCGAAAACGTTAGGTTAGGTAGGTTAGGAATATAGAAAATATATATATATATATATATATATATATATATATATATATATATATATATATATATATATATATATATATATATATATATATTTATATATATATATATATATATATATATGTCGTACCTAATAGCCAGAACGCACTTCTCAGCCTACTATTCAAGGCCCGATTTGCCTAATAAGCCAAGTTTTCATGAATTAATGTTTTTTCGTCTACCTAACCTACCTAACCTAACCTAACCTAGCTTTTTTTGGCTACCTAACCTAACCTTACCTATAAATATAGGTTAGGTTAGGTTAGGTAGGGTTGGTTAGGTTCGGTCATATATCTACGTTAATTTTAACTCCAATAAAAAAAAATTGACCTCATACATAGAGAAAAGGGTTGCTTTATCATTTCATAAGAAAAAAATTATAGTAAATATATTAATTCAGGAAAACTTGGCTTATTAGGCAAATCGGGCCTTGAATAGTAGGCTGAGAAGTGAGTTCTGGCTACTAGGTACGACATATATATATATATATATATATATATATATATATATATATATATATATATATATATATATATATATAAGTGAGTTCTGGCTACTAGGTACGACATATATATATATATATATATATATATATATATATATATATATATATATATATATATATATATATATATATATATATGTCGTACCTAGTAGCCAGAACGCACTTCTCAGCCTACTATGCAAGGCCCGATTTGCCTAATAAGCCAAGTTTTCCTGAATTAAAATATTTTCTCTATTTTTTTTCTCATGAAATGATAAAGCTACCCATTTCCTTATGTATGAGGTCAATTTTTTTTTATTGGAGTTAAAATTAACGTAGATATATGACCGAACCTAACCAACCCTACCTAACCTAACCTAACCTATCTTTATAGGTTAGGTTAGATTAGGTGGCCGAAAAAGTTAGGTTAGGTTAGGTTAGGTAGGGTAGGTAGTCGAAAAATAATTAATTCATGAAAACTTGGCTTATTAGGCAAATTGGGCCTTGCATAGTAGGCTGAGAAGTGCGTTCTGGCTACTAGGTACGACATATATATATATATATATATATATATATATATATATATATATATATATATATATATATATATATATATATATATATATATATATATATATATATGTCGTACCTAGTAGCCAGAACTCACTTCTCAGCCTACTATGCAAGGCCCGATTTGCCTAATAAGCCAAGTTTTCCTGAATTAATATATTTACTATAATTTTTTTCTTATGAAATGATAAAGCTACCCATTTCATTATGTATGAGGTCAATTGTTTTTTATTGGAGATAAATTAAAGTAGATATATGACCGAACCTAACCAACCCTACCTAACCTAACCTAACCTATCTTTATAGGTTAGGTTAGGTTAGGTAGCCGAAAAAGTTAGGTTAGGTTAGGTTAGGTAGGTTAGGTAGTCGAAAAGCAATTAATTCATGAAAACTTGGCTTATTAGGCAAATCGGGCGCTCAGAAGTGAGTTCTGGCTACTAGGTACGACATATATATATATATATATATATATATATATATATATATATATATATATATATATATATATATATATATATATATATATATATATATATATATATATATATATGTCGTACCTAGTAGCCAGAACGTCCTTCTCAGCCTACTATGCAAGGCCCAATTTGCCTAATAAGCCAAGTTTTCATGAATTAATTGTTTTTCGGCAACCTAACCTACCTAACCTAACCTAACCTAACTTTTTCGGCTACCTAACCTAACCTAACCTAGAAAGATAGGTTAGGTTAGGTTAGGTAGGGTTGGTTAGGTTCGGTCATATATCAACGTTAATTTTTACTCCAATAAAAACAAATTGACCTCATACATAATGAAATGGGTAGCTTTATCATTTCATAAGAAAAAAATTAGAGAAAATATATTAATTCAGAAAAACTTGGCTTATTAGGCAAATCGGGCCTTGCATAGTAGGTATAGAAGGGCGTTCTGGCTACTAGGTACGACATATATATATATATATATATATATATATATATATATATATATATATATATATATATATATATATATATATATGTCGTACCTAGTAGCCAGAACGCACTTCTCAGCCTACTATGCAAGGCCCGATTTGCCTAATAAGCCAAGTTTCCCTTAATTACTATATTTTCTCTATTTTTTTTCTTATGAAATGATAAAGCTACCCATTTCATTATGTTTGAGGACAATTTTTTTTATTGGAGTTAAAATTAACGTAGATATATGACCGAACCTAACCAACCCTACCTAACCTAACCTAACCTATCTTTTTAGGTTAGGTTGGGTTAGGTAACCGAAAAAGGTAGGTTAGGTTAGGTTAGGTAGGTTAGGTCGTCGAAAAAACATTAATTCATGAAAACTTGGCTTATTAGGCAAATTGGGCCTTACATAGTAGGCTGAGAAGTGCGTTCTGGCTACTAGGTACGACATATATATATATATATATATATATATATATATATATATATATATATATATATATATATATATATATATATATATATATATATATATATATATATATATATATATATATATATATATATATATATATATATATATATATATATATGTGTGTGTGTGTGTGTGTGTATTCACCTAGTTGTGTTTGCGGTGGTTGAGCTCTGGCTCTTTGGTCCCGCCTCTCAAATGTCAATCAACTGATGTACAGATTCCTGAGCCTACTGGGCTCTGTCATATCTACATTTGAAACTGTGTATGGAGTCAGCCTCCACCACATCACTTCCTAGTGTATTCCATTTACTAACTACTCTGACACTGAAAAAGTTCTTTCTAATGTCTCTGTGGCTCATTTGGGTACTCAGCTTCCACCTGTGTCCCCTTGTGCGTGTGCCACCCGTGTTAAATAATCCATCCTTGTCCTCCCTGTCAATTCCCCTGAGAATTTTGTATGTGGTGATCATGTCTCCCCTAGCTCTTCTGTCTTCCAGCGACGTGAGATGCAGTTCACGTAGTCTGTCCTCATAACTCATGCCTCTTAGTTCTGGGACTAACCTAGTGGCATTCCTCTGAACTTTTTCCAGCTTCGTCTTGTGCTTGACTAGGTACGGACTCCATGCTGGGGCTGCATACTCCAGGAATGGCCTTACATATGTGGTATACAAGGTTCTGAAGGATTCGTTACACAGGTTTCTGAAAGCAGTTCTGATGTTAGCCAGCCTCGCATAGGCCGCTGATGTTATTCTTTTGATGTGGGCTTCAGGAGACAGGTTAAGCGTGATATCAACTCCTAGATCTTTCTCACTGTCCGTTTCGTGAAGGACTTCATCACCCATTCGGTATCCAGTGACTGGCCTCCTAGTTTCTCCTCCTAGTTTCCTTACCTTACATTTACTTGGGTTGAACTTTAGTAGTCATTTGTCGGACCATTCCTTCAGACATGGATGACCTTCAGGCATTCCTTCAGGCAAGATGACCTAGACATGGTCCTAAGGACCATGTCTAGGTCATCTTGTAGCCTCATACCTATCCTCCTCTGTCCTGATCCTCCTCATAATTTTCGCGTCATCAGCAAACATCGAGAGGAACGAGTCAATTCCTTCTGGAAGATCATTTACGTATATCAGAGACAGTATAGGTCCAAGGACTGATCCCTGTGGGACTCCACGGGTGACTCCCCGCCACTCCGAGACCTCACCTCTCACGGTGACTCGCTGTGCCCTGTTGCTTAGGTACTCTCTTATCCAGTGGAGTACCTTCCCTTTCACTCCTGCCTGCATCTCCAGTTTGTGCACTAGTCTCTTATGTGGTACTGTGTCAAAAGCTTTCTGGCAGTCCAGAAATATGCAGTCTACCTAGCCCTCTCCCTCTTGCCTGATTTTAGTTGCCTGGTCATAGAACTCAATTAACCCTGTTAGGCATGATTTGCCATCTCTGAACCCATGTTATTGTTGTGTTACAAAGTTCTTTTGCTCCAGATGTTCCACTAGCTTTTTTCACACAATCTTTTCCATCATCTTGCATGGTATGCAAGTTAGGGACACTGGCCAGTAGTTCAGTGCCTCCTGCCTATCACCCTTCTTGAATATTGGGACTACATTGACCGTCCTCCAAATTTTTGGCAGTTCGCCTGTTACCAGTGACTTAATTGTTGTACACTATGGAGAGTGGTAGGCACAGAGCCTCTGCTCCTTCCTTAAGGATCCATGGTGAGATTCCATCCGGGCCTATAGTCTTTGTTACGTCCAAATCTAGCAGATGCTTCCTCACCTCCCCACTTGTAATCTCAAACTCCTCTAGTGGTGTCTGGGTTGGTGTTCCCTCCCTTATCTCTGGGACTTCTCCTTGCTCTGAGGTGAAGACTTCCTGGAATTTCTTATTGAGTTCCTCGCACACTTCCTTGTCGTTTGTAGTTAATCTTTCTGCCCCTATCCTCAGTTTCATTACCTGTTCCTTCACTGTTGTTTTCCTCCTGACGTGGCTATGCAGCAGTTTGGGTTGAGTCATTGCCTTGCTCGCTATGTCATTTTCATATTGCCTCTCTACCTCTCTTCTCGTCTTGACGTATTCATTCCTGGTGCTCTGGTATCTTTCTCTGCTCTCTAGTGTTTTGTTGTTTCAATAGTTTCTCCATGCACTTTTACTTAGCTGCTTTGCTAGCTTGCAACTCTGATTAAACCATGGCTTTCTCATTTCCATTTCATTTTTTTTTTCCTTTTGGACTGGGACGTACTTGTCTGCTGCCTCCTTACACTTCTGTGTGATGTAGTCCATCATGTCCTGAACCGTCTTTCCTCTGAGCTCTGTTTCCCAAGCTATTTCAGTTAGGAATTTTCTCATCTCCTCATAGTTTCCCTTCCGGAATGCCGGCGTCTTGCTTTCTGGTCCCTTCCTTGAGTACATTAACCCTTCTTCGGCCAGATATTCAAACAACAGTACACTGTGATCACTCATACCCACGGGGGCTTCAAGACCGATTTCCCTTACATCTGAATAGTTCAGAGTGAATACTAGGCCGAGTCTTGCTGGTTCATCATTGCCTCTCATTCTCGTGGGACCCTTGACATGCTGACTTAAAAAGTTTCTAGTCGTCACCTCTAGCAGTTTCGCTCTTCATGTTTCCTCACCTCCATGTGGTTCTCACTTTTCCCAGTCTTTCCTTCCATGATTAAAGTCCCCCATGATGAGCAGATAGGATCGGTTTCTACAGGACAGCAGCGGCTGCTCTCTCAATGATAATGTTAACTGCCATGTTGTTTCTGTCATACTCTTGCCTGGGGTCTTCTTTCATTTGGTGGAGGGTTATATATCACTGCTACTACTACTCTTGGTCCTCCCATCGTCATGGTGCCTGTGATGAAGTCTCTGAACCCTTCACAGTCCAGAACAACCATCTCCTCAAAACTCCATTCCTTTCTCATCAGTAGAGTCACTCCGCCTCCTCCCCTTCCTTCCCTCTCTTTCCTTATTACAGTGTAGTCCTGGGGAAACACCACATTTGTTATGATTCCTGAGAGTTTTGTTTCTTTGAGTCCAATTAAATCTGGGTTTACTTTTTGTGTTCTTTCCCTAAGTTCATTGGCCTTGTTTGTAATCCCATCTATGTTCGTGTACATGACCTTGAAGCTGACTCTCTTCTGTCCATTCTCAGTTTCTGTTTATTCCACTGGAGTTGGTGGGCAAGGGATGTCTGGGATGGGTGAGCCTAGGATGGGGTTCCTGGGGGGGGTCTGGGGTGTGAGGGGGCTGGGAGGATCTGGAACAGGGGGTCTAGGTGGGGGGCTGTCGTGAAGCGGCTGAGGGGGTCCGGGGTTGGGGATTAGTTGGGTCATGTGATGGGGGAGCTGGAGGGGCATGTGGTGGGAGGTCACGGGTTGGGGTATGCATGGTAGATCGGGATGGGTTGACAGGGAGGTCAGGGGTTGGCAAGGGGAGGGGGGGGAGCCGGGAGGGAGGGGGGGGGTAGGGAGGAGAACTTGGGATGGGGAAACTGTGAAGGGCACAGGCTGGAGAAACAGGGAAGGGCATGGGGTGCAGGAACAGTGAGGGTCTGGGGTAGGGGTTGGGGGAGAAAAAGGACATGGGGGGAGCATGGGAGGGTCTGGGGTAGGGGCTGGGGGAGAAAAAGGGCATGGGGGGAACATGGGAGGGTCTGGGATTAGGGAACATGGGGGGCATGGTCTGAAGAGGGACTTTACTGTCTGGAGGAGGTGCAGGTGATTGGTGGGGGATGGCTGAGGGGTTGGTTGGTGGGAGGCTTCTGTTACAATCCTCCCTGGGGGTGCTGGTCTGCTGGTGGGGGGATTCCCACTCCCTTCTGAGGTTCCTGGAGACACTGAGCTAAGTCCTGTGGCTCCCATATCCCCACCCCTTTCTCTGCGTCTCCTCCTTGTTTCTGCAGCCTTCCTTCTCTCCTCCCTTATCATGTCCCTTTGCAGAAAGATGTCCTCGTATCCCCCTAACCTCACAAGTCTGCTCTTCCTGGATAGGATTTTCTCCTTTGTTTCCTCGTTCGTGAGCACTACCTTTATCAATCGTTTCCTTTCTCTCTTGTAGATGCCCAGCCTGAAAACCTTCTCTATGTTTCCATCTACCTCCTCCATATCCAGTCCCTCCAAGATCTCTGTCATGGTTGCTCGGTCCTTCCTTCTCCACTCCTCCCGATTGTATCCCTCTGGTTCCTATACTCCTACAACTATAATTGTTCGTTTCCTTTCCAGCATTTGTTCAGTGCATTTTGCAGCTTCCTGTGAGGTAGCTGCTTTCATAGCTGCTGCCTCTAGAGCGGCCTTGGCACTTGGGCTGTTCTGCAGTATTTCTGCAAAAGAGAGTCCCCCCCCCCTTAAAGGAGACTTCCATCAGCTTCGTCCCTTGTTTCCAGGAGGTTGCATACCCTGTGCTGGTTTGAATTCTGATTTTCCCTGAATCTCTTTATCTCCTCTCTGGCTTCCTCTAACTCACTCCTTTGGTTCTGCATTAATGTTTGCATTTCCTGCAGGTCTCTGCCAAACCTCTCTTTCATGTCCTGCAGGTCTCTGTTGAATCTCATTTGCATTGCCTACAGGTCTCTGCCGAATCCCCCTAATGTCTGGTTGAGCCATTCAAAGGTAGTATCCATTCTTCCCTGTCCCTGTATTTGGTGATGTGCCCTCCATCATTTTCCCTGGCTGAGGGAAAAAAACGTCCTGGCTTTTTCTTGTGTGTGTGTGTGTGTGTGTGTGTGTGTGTGTGTGTGTGTGTGTGTGTTTGTAGAGGAGGGGACGCCTGGGAAACTGGGGGGGGGGGTTGGAGGGGGCGGAGATGTCACTTCAGGTCAGGTGGTCAGATAGTGGGAGGGAGTCCCACTGTGTGGGAGGGGTTTGGGTGTAGGGGGGGGGGGAATCTGGTATGCTACAGAGGCAGTGTGAAAAGGGGGGAGGGGTGATGTATGTGTGTGTGTGTGTATTTCTGGTCAGTTGTAGGGGGGAAGTGGGAGTGGGGGGGAGTATTTTGGTAGAGTGAGTTGGGGAGCGTGCGTGCGTGTGTATGTGCGTGCGTGAGTGCGCGTGTGTGCGTGTGCGTGCGGAGTAAGTGTATGGGGAGGTTAGGGGGAGAGATATTGGGAGAAAGGGGGAGAGGCACAGAAGAGAACTATTTGTGTATGCTTAGGAGGAAGGAGGGGGAGGAGGAGGAGGGTGAGAGATAGGAGGTATGGTCAGTTGTCCAACAGTTGTCAACTAAGTGTCAAAGGCCGCTATCTAGCCGGTTCCCATGCTTGGGGGAGGGGGGAAAGGGTTTCGGGAAAGAGGGGGTGGTGTAATTACCTAAGTGTAATTACCTAAGTATAGTTACAGGAGGAGAGCTACGCTCGTGGTGTCCCGTCTTCCCAGCACGCTTTGTCATATAAAGGTGTGTGTATATATATATATATATATATATATATATATATATATATATATATATATATATATATATATATATATATATATATATATATGTATATATATATATATATATATATATATATATATATATATATATATATATATATATATATATATATATATATATATATGTATGTGCGTGCGTGAGTGCGCGTGTGTGTGTGTGCGTGCGGAGTAAGTGTATGGGGAGGTTAGGGGGAGAGATATTGGGAGAAAGGGGGAGAGGCACAGAAGAGAACTATTTGTGTATGCTTAGGAGGAAGGAGTGGGAGGAGGAGGAGGGTGAGAGATAGGAGGTATGGTCAGTTGTCCAACAGTTGTCAACTAAGTGTCAAAGGCCGCTATCTAGCCGGTTCCCATGCTTGGGGGAGGGGGGGAAGGGTTTCGGGAAAGAGGGGGTGGTGTAATTACCTAAGTGTAATTACCTAAGTATAGTTACAGGAGGAGAGCTACGCTCGTGGTGTCCCGTGATATATATATATATATATATATATATATATATATATATATATATATATATATATATATATATATATATATATATATATATATATAAAACATTAATAATCGTGTAACTACGTTAATAATCGTGTAACTAGCGTCATATTCTTTTTATTTGCTGAGCTAAACGAACTAGAGGGTTCAGTTCCTGAACCGATTATGTGCCTCTGTAATCCTTTCCACCACCGCCCACGGGATGGGTATGGGGTACATAATAAAGAAATTAATTAAAATTGAATCGTTACACATTTAAAAGATTTGATGGTTAATTAGTTAGTATTATTTTGCTATACATAATTTTCTACAGTTACTTAATTTATTTGGAATAATTTAAATCTGAAATTGAATGAGTTAATCTCATTATTCTGTATTATGGGCTTGCGTTATCCTTGTGTAGCACGGGGACTGATAGTGCCCCAGTAGTTAAATCTAAAACATCATCTTAACACAAGACAACAATTTATAAATGTATGAGATGAAACCTGAGTTTTCGGTGCTGTATACGCTAAGTGTATAATTTAATCCTGTATGGTATCCATGACATAAGTAAACTTTCTGGCTGGTCAGTAAGGTATAATGTCCAGAGGTTGAATGGCCTTACTACCAATCCCACACTAATTTGCAAAAAATTATATACACCGAGAGTTTAATTTAGTTCTGAATAAAGTTTAGACCTAAAGTATACTTGCTGCTTTCTCAAGAAGCTTTTATGATGGGCTTAATAACCCTTCCGCTGTTGATAGGCATTAAGCAATTTTTTTTTATGCATATATACACGGAACGCTTCTCGCTTGTCGGTGCATTTATTTGCTAGTTTGTGGTGGCCTCAGTAACCCTTTAGAGAATGGTAGGCCTGAAACCGAACACCGAGCCATATATATCCATGTGTAAATTCACAAGGAATGTTTACTCCAATAGGTGTCTTCAACTTTATATATATATATATATATATATATATATATATATATATATATATATATATATATATATATATATATATATATATATATATATATTACTCTGGGAATTTACTCTAATCCTTATTTATAATCAGGAGTAAAAAGTATATTTGCTGCTTCGTCAGTATGCTCTTGTGTCTCAGACGTATTGACCCTCAGGTCTGATAGGCTTTATATCTAACACCCGACTAATTTTGCTGTCATGCAGCTGACTTTATAATGTGAATACAACGTGTTTCATACACCCATTATTGTATTACTTTTGATTGATATCACTTGTTTGCAAATTTGTTTTTTGTAAACAAGATCTAAACTTTACTGTATCAGTGTAGGTATGGCATTGTTAATTTTATGAGTTATATATTATGGTTATCGTTCCACGCAACAGTAACGCTTTTTTTCTATACAGGTCAGTAGAGCAATATGTGCAATGCCTCCACCTCAATATCACTTCAGATGTTTGTAATTTAAGAAGTACTGTTGTGTGTAATTAGTTAATCATTTAAAAGATCACTGATCTGAAGTGTCTCCGGTTAGGTCGCCAACCTGTTCAGGAACGAAACTATCTATATGGTAGTAACTTGTACTATAGTTTGTTTTTGAATGAGAAACCTGTAGTGGAAGGAATGGGGTATACATTATTGTATTTGAAACATACACCAAGACAAGCAATATCTCTTCAGTGTTTGAGAGTCTGAATGTACGACATTGAGACATATTCGTTAAGTTTGTTTTTCATTAGATGATTGGCCCTCTCTCTTGGAGTTTAATTAACAACTTTAAATAAGTTCGTGGAGAAGACTATCCAATAATATCCCATGTTTATGAGTTTAGTTTTCATGTGGTACAAAACTCCCTTCTTTCGCATGTCCTGGAAACCACAGTCTCATAATTTTAGGTCCCACCTATGTTAGTCGACGAATTGTATATCAAACGCTCCGTTGTCCAGCCTTATGAGAGAACTTAGTGTTTAACACCTACTTGACATAATATTATCTGAGTTTTTCTAAGCAGCAGTGAATTATTAATATCGTCTCCAAGAAAATATAGTTTTAAAATTATTTTTAAATATGATTTATATTTTTCCTTTATGTATCAATTAAGTAACAATCCTAATTTTGATCGATCTTTTTGCAACTATGTAGGTCGTCATTGTACTATAAGGCGTCATTGTTCTCTACTGTAGGTCGTCATTGTACTATAAGGCGTCATTGTTCTCTACTGTAGGTCGTCATTGTACTATAAGGCGTCATTGTTCTCTACTGTAGGTCGTCATTGTACTATAAGGTGACATTGTTCTCTATTGTAGGTCGTTATTGTACAATAAGGCGTCATTGTTCTCTACTGTAGGTCGTCATTGTACTATAAGGCGTCACTGTTCTCTACTGTAGGTCGTCATTGTACTATAAGGCGTCATTGTTCTCTACTGTAGGTCGTCATTGTACTATAAGGTGACATTGTTCTCTACTGTAGGTCGTCATTGTTCTCTACTGTAGGTCGTCATTGTACTATAAGGCGTCATTGTTCTCTACTGTAGGTCGTCATTGTACTATAAGGCGTCATTGTTCTCTACTGTAGGTCGTCATTGTACTATAAGGCGTCATTGTTCTCTACTGTAGGTCGTCATTGTACTATAAGGCGTCATTGTTCTCTACTGTAGGGCGTCATTGTACTATAAGGCGTCATTGTTCTCTGTTGCAGGGCGTCATTTGCCGGAAAAACCAAAACCATTTACTAAAACTTAATACAATAGGGGGATAATATAGCTGCTGTTTTGTAATAACAAATTATCTTATAGAAAATGTGGCTCCACTGGAAATTTCCTCGGAAGGAAGCAGGGACATTGTTGCCATATGTCGCCATTAAATTCACCACCTATTAATGGGAAATCTTCTTTATACATCAATCTTTGGACTGTTTACATCATAAAAACATTTCTCTTAAAGCAACTTAATTATTAGTACTAAAATAGATTAAATGGGGCCATTTTTCCACTTTTTGATAAACTGCATCTTGACAAGATACCAGATGCATCAGTGGAGAAGAAGGCAGTCGCCATCTTATTAAATTTAACAACAAAGTCTCACATGCAGCTCACTTCAAGCTCCACACAATAGTGCCCTATGACGTAGTGTTATGGCAAGTAAAGTGCTCCCATTATCAGCACATTCATCGGTTACAATCAGGGATGTGCTCACCACCGAATCCCTTTGTCTATACATTCCTGGCCAGTAATATTAGGGAGGGTAATCAGGGTTAGGACACTAGGCGAGCAACAAAACAGGGTGAGCAATATTCTCATCTCTTTCATTAATATATTATATTATTTCCATTGATATAGCTGCCATATATATATATAGGTCGACTATTATTGCGTGCCCTTTGACAGGTGTAATTGAAAGGGAAGAAGAATTAACAATTACCTCGCAAATTGTAACATGTAGTGAAGTCAGCCTCAGCCACGAGAGGAGTATCAACTGGCGTGTTTCATCCGTGATCATACCTGGTTGTCTAGGCCATAATCAACTATGCAGATAAGCTGTATTCAACTTTAGTTACTAACATATGTAGTCTTATATCTGTAGTGAATGTCTACTAATCAATAATTTGATTGACTGACTATATATGTAATATAATAAACCCCCAGAATGTGTAGGAAACGATTTGTGGGAATAAAAATCATACAGTCCACTTTAAACACCATAGAGTAAACTATCAAAATAAATTAGTGTTAAAATCAATTATTATATACATGTAGTAATTTGTATTTGTATTTGTGCCTATCGATAAAGTCACAAATATAACACATATATTGCACTAGTCTTTACTGCACAATTTAACTAATTGCTAACCCACTGAAGGGTAGGATATTTTCACTGGCAAGTGTTTATTGATTACCTAGTCCCATATATTAGCATTTACTAGTTGAACTAAATAATGTTCACCTAGTCCCATTTATATTCTCATAATCTAGTGTTGTATATATTGATCAACCTAGCAGCATAATTAATTGTGTAGACCCTATTTTGGGTGTTATTTTTACCAGCACGAGTTGTGATATGTATTTATAATCGTTTAACAATAATCATTGCGCCTCTGAGTGTTAATTAGTGTCTACACCAACGAAGGGTGATTTTGAAGCGATAACCTTTAGGTACCTCTAGTGACACTGATTACCACTCAAATCATTTGTGTAATTATATATATATATATATATATATATATATATATATATATATATATATATATATATATATATATATATATGTATATATATATACACTAAACTATATATATAGACTAAACTAAACAACTGAACAAGTGTGATCAGATATGACAATCAAATGTGACATCTAAATTTCTTGAAAGCCACATAGAACTGGCCAATCAAAAACAAATAAGGGCTGCAGAGGCAGCGAATAATTATGTTCAAAGCCTCAACGAACAAAATATGCCCCCAGACCAAATATACACTTTCCTCGCCCGAACGGCACAATTAGAGAAGGAGTTCCAAGAACGTCTGGGTAAAATTATACAAAGCCAAGAGCAAATAAGTACAAATCCATTATCTAGGTCAGCCTCACCCATTATTATACCACCAGAAATTTAACAGTTGTCAAATAATTTATCCACAATCTCTGTGTTTTCTGAAAACACAATACCTGAGGCTAATGAGTTAACATGCCTCCAAACTAATATTATTGGTGAAGTTGAACCACAGGTACAAAACTTAAATCTAAATAGTGGCAGCACTAATTTCCCAGACCAGCTCTCTAGGGATAATGCTGAAAACGAGAACGCTGTCATGCGTTCTTGTGTTACAATTGCTGGACTTACCTCAACCTGATCAGACTACTGACTCATTACAAGCCTTCAGCTTGGAGTTTGAGTCACTACTAAGAACATTCAGTCTTAAGGTTGACATAATCACCAGTGAGTGGATGATCAAAGTAGTCATTCAACGAAAACTGTCCAGTGATATACAAGATGAACTATGCTCGCATCAACATAACACTATCCTGACAGTACGGGATTACGCTCTGAAGGTTTATGTTCTGTCTTAGACAAACAGCGAGCAAATGAGGAAAGTAAAGCCTTTTGCGAGCCTTCAGCAATAGTAAATAATAGTAAACCGCAGGGTAAAACAAATACCCCAAATAAACATCAACCAATTACTTCCACACCAAGGTAGAGGAAATCTGGCAGAGAGGCCACTTATACAGCGGGTTCCACCAAGCCTACTGTTACTAGTTCACCCAAACCAGTAACTCCCAAGCGTGCAGTAGGCTGGGAGACATGTTTGTTTTACAAAAAGAAACATTCAACATACCGTTGCACCAATTATCCTGATAGATACACTCGTATTGAGCAACTCCTGGAATTAAGGAAATGCCCAAGGTCTCTCATATCACACAACGTAGACCATTTTGAGACCCACCTATACACCTGCAACAGGTGTAGAAGAAGTAAGCACCATGCAGCACTGTCCAAACATACCAAATGAACGTATTCCAAATCCAGGATGGCAGATGACACTCCCACCACAGTACAGTACTGCAAGGCGCGACAGAAAATTAGTGTCCTATCGACAAAGTCGCAAGGTAAAGTGACTGCCTACTGCCCAACTTACCATCCAAAATAAGAGGGCCAAGGTCCATACCCGAGGATTGTTCGACCAAGGGTCCCACAAAACATTTGTCACTAAAAAAGTGGCAGATGATCTACAATTAAAACCTGTAAGCCAGGTGTTTTTTCGGGGTTCCTAGCTGATACAAGACCTCAAGTTTACCAGGTGGTACAACCATCAATACAATTAGGGAGCTACGTCTGTCAAGTACAAGCCATTGTGGTGAACACAATTCCAATAGACATACATATTCAAGATCAGGGAGCTACTGCCAAATTCCTGAGAAATAGGGGAATAAAATTGGCAGATAAAATTAAGTCTGATCACCTCACCGACATCGGTATCCTTGAAGGTGCAGACTACTACTACCAATTCATCACTAGCCCAACTAAATATCAGGATATAAACATGTTAAATTCTGCAGGAGGCAAATAACTCACAGGCCCAGTATTAAGCCTGAGAAGGCCTATGCCTGCAAACATACAATACCAATAGAGAACTAAATTTGTCAGCTGATTATACAACTCCAGCAGCAATATACTAAGGTGAATACAGCTGACTATAACAACAGAGGTTGATCTTGATATCATCATTTAAAGCTGAAGATGAGTTAATGAGGCCAAAGTGACAAATCAGTGAACAGTAGTCTAAACAGCTAAAAGTCACTGCGACCAATGTCACTGAACCCACTGTAGTCTCAGAACCATCATTGACTTTAATGATGGACTACATTCAGTCTTCTAAACTAAGTTAAACCCCATTTTGTCAGTCAAATAAACTTCAGCAAATAAGCACAGGGGAGCATAACTGACTATATAAATCCGACAATTGATTTTGAATCATTTATCATTTAATTGAGATGTATTCCATGGGCCTCAGTGTTTATATATCAATGAACAGTTACCGGAGCAAGCTTCAAGTCAATACAACTAATGTCACTAATCCCACTGCTGTCCCAGAATCATACTTGACTGTGGTAATTGTTCACATTCAGTCCTCTGGGTTAAATAAAATGTAATTAGGCTAGAAATTTAGCCTCCCAAGAGTTAGCAGGGAAATTAAATTGCCTAAAACTTCCTACCCCCTACAATTCTAGTATGGGACATCCGTTCTGTACGAACTGAAGCATGAATGTGTGATTACTAACTACAAACATCAAATTAACCTAACAATTCTGAGGAGGAATATCGGTGTTCATCACTCCTAAGTATTGGACTTCGACCCATGTTTGGCCCCTCTGGAATTATGTTGGAAAAACCGAAACCATTTACTAACATTTAATACAATAAGCAGATAATATTGCTGTGTTTTGTAATAACAAATTAACTCATAGAAAATGTGGCTCCAGTGGAAATTTCCTCGGAAGAAAACGGAGATATCATTGCCATATGTCGACATTAAATTCACCTCCTATTAATGGGAAATCTTCTTACTACATCAATCTTTGGACTGTTTACATCATAAAAACATTTCCCTTGAAGCAACTTAACTATCAGTACTAAAAAAGATTAAATGGGGCCATTTTTCCACTTTTTGATAAACTGCATCTGGACAAGATACCAGATGCATCAGTGGAGAAGAAGGCAGTCGCCATCTTATTAAATTTAACAACAAAGTCTCACATGCAGCTCACTTCAAGCTCCACACAATAGTGCCCTATGACGTAGTGTTATGGCAAGTAAAGTGCTCCCATTATCAGCACATTCATCGGCTACAATCAGGGATGTGCTCACCACCGAATCCCTTTGTCTATACATTCCTGGCCAGTAATATTAGGGAGGGTAATCAGGGTTAGGACACTAGGCGAGCAACAAAACAGGGTGAGCAATATTCTCATCTCTTTCATTAATATATTATATTATTTCCATTGATATAGCTGTCATATATATATAGGTCGACTATTATTGCGTGCCCTTTGACAGGTGTAATTGAAAGGGAAGAAGAATTAACAATTACCTCGCAACTTGTAACATGTAGTGAAGTCAGCCTCAGCCACGAGAGGAGTATCAACTGGCGTGTTTCATCCGTGATCATACCTGGTTGTCTAGGCCATAATCAACTATGCAGATAAGCTGTATTCAATTTTAGTTACTAACATATGTAGTCTTATTCTGTAGTGAATGTCTACTAATCAATAATTTTGATTGATTGACTATAGTTTATTGTGAAGTTTAAATATAGTTTAATAAACCTCCCAGAATGTGTAGGAAACGATTTGTGGGAATAAAATCATAGTCCACTTGAAACATCATACAGTCCACTACTATATACATTAATATAAATTAGTAAATATATAAATCTCACAACTCAGTTTTTGCCAAATCATTGTTCTCTGCTGTAGGCCGTCATTGTTCTCTGCTGTAGGCCGTCATTGTTCTCTGCTGTAGGCGTCATTGTTCTCTGCTGTAGGCCGTCATTGTTCTCTGCTGTAGGCGTCATTGTTCTCTGCTGTAGGCGTCATTGTTCTCTGCTGTAGGCGTCATTGTTCTCTGCTGTAGGCGTCATTGTTCTCTGCTGTAGGCGTCATTGTTCTCTGCTGTAGGCGTCATTGTTCTCTGCTGTAGGCGTCATTGTTCTCTGCTGTAGGCCGTCATTGTTCTCTGCTGTAGGCGTCATTGTTCTCTGCTGTAGGCGTCATTGTTCTCTGCTGTAGGCGTCATTGTTCTCTGCTGTAGGCGTCATTGTTCTCTGCTGTAGGCCGTCATTGTTCTCTGCTGTAGGCGTCATTGTTCTCTGCTGTAGGCGTCATTGTTCTCTGCTGTAGGCGTCATTGTTCTCTGCTGTAGGGCGTCATTGTTCTCTGCTGGTAGGCGTCATTGTTCTCTGCTGTAGGCGTCATTGTTCTCTGCTGTAGGCGTCATTGTTCTCTGCTGTAGGCGTCATTGTTCTCTGCTGTAGCGTCATTGTTCTCTGCTGTAGGCCGTCATTGTTCTCTGCTGTAGGCGTCATTGTTCTCTGCTGTAGGCGTCATTGTTCTCTGCTGTAGGCGTCATTGTTCTCTGCTGTAGGCGTCATTGTTCTCTGCTGTAGGCGTCATTGTTCTCTGCTGTAGGCGTCATTGTTCTCTGCTGTAAGCGTCATTGTTCTCTGCTGTAAGCGTCATTGTTCTCTGCTGTAGGCGTCATTGTTCTCTGCTGTAGGCGTCATTGTTCTCTGCTGTAGGCGTCATTGTTCTCTGTGTAAGCGTCATTGTTCTCTGCTGTAAGCGTCATTGTTCTCTGTGTAAGCGTCATTGTTCTCTGCTGTAAGCGTCATTGTTCTCTGTGTAAGCGTCATTGTTCGCTACGTTAATCATATTATTGGCTTCCTATTTATTTTATTATTGCCAGTTATTTGATACATATGTTACAAGAACATGAAATGTAAAACAATACAAATATTCCAAAGTAGTTGCTCTATATGTTATAAAATATTTATACAATGCAGGAACTAGGAGAGACGATGTGGCATCACTGATCCAGACACCACACGTGGGACCCCACGAAGGACCACACGTGGGACCACACGAGGGACCACACGTGGGACCACACGAGGGACCACACGTGGGACCACACGTGGGAGGAGGACCACAAGACCAGGATTATGGTCACACACGTCGACTAGCGTTCACTTAATGTTTCAGACCAACACGACATTTATCAAATGCATCAATATAATAATATATATGTCAAGGAAAGACAGTTTAAATGTGTTATTTACTTTATTTCAGTAGGAGGCACCGGAGACATTACATGTGACCCACATGTTACTAACTGTGCCAGAGTGAACACCAGAGATGTTCACTCAACCTTAAGGCAGAAGAGTGTACAGGAAGTTGAAGAACAATTTAATTAAGGAAGCCAGTACGAATTTCGGAAGTGTTTTTGCTTTACTCTTCAAGTATATCACTGAATGTATTGAACAAGTATATATTCTGAACTGGCCGAGATACGCAGATGTTGGATAAACTATTAATGTGTCCAACAGGACTTAACAAGTGTATGACCGCATGTGTGTGTGTGTATGAGTGAGTGTTTATGTGTGTATTTGTGTGCGTGTGTGTGTGTATGTGTGAGTGTTTATGTGTGTATTTGTGTGTGTGTGTGTGAATATGATTTTGTATGTGTATGTTCAGATATGTTAGTGTGTGTATTAGTGGGCACTGTGTCACGAGAGGCTACTCAGCTAGTGATCTAACTAGTGGATGATCGTGGTGCTAGTGTCTGATGCTAGTCACTAGTAGAGAGAAAGTTTAACTCGACACAACTACGAGAGAGAAACAAATATGTCACTTTATGGAGACAACTCTATAACTAGGTAACGGCCGGGGCAGACTTGCCAGACAGGATATGTATTTGAATATATATGTACACATACATTAATACATATATACAACAACACAAATATATATATATATATATATATATATATATATATATATATATATATATATATATATATATATATATATATATATATATATATATATATATATATAATGTGTGTGTTTCGTTTGTGCAAGAAACCACAGGAAAACTGATAATTTTTTAACACTTGCATGAATGATCATGAAACCTTCATAAATAAAAAAGTTTATTATTTATGACAACTAATGCAGTAAAAATCAGGTTATGATATTCAGATTTTCGCTCATTGTTTATATTGGTTTATGTAAATATATACTGACGCAATATTGTGTCTTTGTATGTAATACAAGTTACGTTCACTGTTAGATAGTAAGCGGTGATGTGATTTACTTCATCAGTAACCCATTAATAAAGGTAATCCGGAAGTTAGTTTGTTGCTCATGTCGACCCGCAGTGGCCTGACTGTCGCCTTATTATTAATATTATTATTCAGTAAGTAATTAACTACCCAGTAAATCTCTTGTATATTGTCTTATGCTCTGTTGGACAATACTAAAGTGCTCCGCCTAATTTTCAGTTTCCCTGCAGTTTTGTTGCATTTATACATATTACACTTATTTCATATATATATATATATATATATATATATATATATATATATATATATATATATATATATATATATATATATATATATATATATGTGTATATCACGAAAATAAACACGTGATTAAGAATGTGACAATGTCAGACCACGGAGGAAAAATGAAACAGGAAATTTCCTTAAGTACTTTCGTATATTAAACCTTCACCTTCTGAAGATGTATTTAATATACGAAAGTACTTAAGGAAATTTCCTGTTTCATTTTTCCTCCGTGGTCTGACATTGTCATATATATATATATATATATATACATAATATGTATGTATGTATTTTCGCAATAATTGGCGGTAAATTAAGATGTGAGAAGCCAAGCATGATGTTTAATATTATAGGGCTTAAACTTGTCTTGATGGTAGTGCAGTTACTGGCAGTGTCTGGGCCCCCGGCGGTGCCTGGGCCCACACGGTAAGCAGGGTGATGACCTTCTATATGTCCTAATCATTCCTGTTAGGTTGCTGAGGCATGAACGTTGCAACAAAATTCCTATTACGGCTACATACATGTGAAGTAAAAAGTCAGCTTTTTGGTGGTAAGGAGCGAGGCTTGAGTGTAGGGGTTGGTGAGTGGTGGTGAGTGAGTGACGCCTGGCCTCCAGAGACACGCCCAGGAGTCCCGGAGTAATACAGAGATGAAGGTAGACAGTATTTGGAGATGACGTTTTTGGCTATCAGGGCTTTGTTAAAGTGAGTGTCCTGGGAGATTGTGGACGTCAATTGATGAATGATGAATCTGCACGCAACCATCCTGTGTATTTCGGATCAATTTGATGAAACCATTACAGGCAAACCGTCATCTACAAATCAAGTCTAATCTCACCTCAAAACTTTCTACAGATAAACATCAATACTTTGTTGTTTCTTCGAATTCTTTCGAAAATTTGTTCTGGTATAACACAGTCTTAGCTGCACATGATGTGTGGTCACTACTAACTGTCCTGGATACAAACTGTCGGTGTATCAGTATGTGGTGGTGACGTCTCTTGAGGCTTCCACGCACTCAAACGAGGCATCTGGAATTGATTTTGCTGCTGTAGTCTGTTGTGTTTCTAGCGTAATTGAAGACTTGTGTTGTTATTGTGTCATGACGAGACTAATACGATCTAAGGGAATGCCTGTGTTACATTCTGGCGTCGTTTACAGATGGGACACAACTTTTCTATTGTAGCATAGTGTACCTAAGTTGAAAGCAGTGTACCTGTGTGATATGGGGGTACATGAGGTGTACTGTACACATGTAATACTAGGGTACATGTGACACAGTATCCACATGTTATATTGGAGATATGTGATGTACATCAATGGAGAAGTGAACACATACAACTTATGTCACAACGAAGCTACTTACGGTGCTAGGACAACATCACCTTATGGGATACATATCAACAAAGAGAGAAAAGAGGGAGGACAGGAGTCAGACAAATCCCTCCATAGAGAGTGGTGACGACACGGATAGCCGAATGGGGATGTACATGGTATTTTCTCACCGGCCATTACAACAGCAGAGTCGTTACAGTTTTTGTAATTAAACGTGTCTCTCAACTTTGTCTCAGTGGTGTGACCTGGTGACTGATATCCCAGGCTGGTCTCCCAGACCTTGTGGCGTGACCTGGTGACCAATTTCACCGGCTGGTCTCCCAGGAATCATCACCAGGAACACGTGGACAAAGATCACGCCTGGTTACTATCAACCAAAGATCTTCAAATAGTTGCTGATAGCTATGGAGAAGACTAAGCTATTCATCCGTAAACATTTGAAAAAAAATATACAAACTAACTATCAATATTTTAATATTATTATTGTATGGTCATTTCTGTAAGTCACCGCATTCGGTAACTCCCATCTGAGGCACAAGAAACGCTACCTTCAGAAAGCTTTCTTGCAATATCTCTTAAATTTCTCTGTAAACAAGAAACATTAATTTTCAACATTTTAAGAATTCTTTTACTTAAAAATAAATACTATCAACATTTAAATGAGCACTGTATATATTTGTTATCTAATGCCTATACACACATTTTTAATAATGAAGGTTACAGCAAAATATGACGTCATAAATGTATTAACCCGTCTGAGTGATTGTTAAGGGGATAAACCAATCCTGAAAACATTATAGAATCTCTACCTGCTATGAATGGAATGGACGAAACATGGATTGTTGTATGCTAAAAAAGTTCACGTTTTGTTCAATTGAAGTACTATAGAGCGTGTGAATATGTGGAGTAGAGAAACCATATTTCTAACCTAACCTGCTTTGAGCCTAAATAAAGCAATTCTAGCATATACAGTCCTGGACCTAATTTAACACATACAGGTATATGTACTATACTAGGCCTAGGAAAAGTTAGATTTGGATATTTTGCAATCTTATCCAGACCCTCTACAAAATAAATACAAAAAGTGGATTTTTTTGTTCAACAGTCTCAATGTTGTCCTGCCATCTATAGTAACTATAGGTCCTGCCATCTATAGTAACTATAGGGCTTGCCATCTATAGTAACTATATAATATATTATTTTTGGTGGACCAGGTAGACGTTTTGCAGCATGTAGATAAACAAATTATGTTGGATCTCATGATTAGTATTAAAGGGAAAATTACCTTATGATTAGCACTGAAAGGTTTGTTTCCGTTTCCAACTGATTGGTACAAAATGCCATAGTACTTGGCTCATGAATCTGTATCAATTTATTGTGTATTAGTGAACGTCGGTAGCTTATTAGTTACATTTTTTATGACGTAGTATTTGACTGCAGACCTGACACAAACACAATCTGATTTATGGGAAATAAACTTTTGCAACCTAGCAGCCAGGATAAGACTTGTAAGACTCTTTTTTGAGTCTTACGAGACTTTGTAAGACTTGTTGCTTTCCGTAAGGTCGAGGGGGGAGAGAGAAAGATGAGGAGGAACCCTTGCAGGTAAAGGCTACTTTAACCATCTTTCCTCTACAACCATACGGATGTCCAATGATGCAGAAGAAAAAGGGAAACGAACAGGGGAAGAGAAAATATCTAAGCACAATTATTTCTGAGCATAAAACTTTCGCGAGACAATAAAGTTTAGGACCATTTATCATAACAGTTTCTACAGTATTAGGGACCTGCTTCACCGACCTCAGCAATGTGAGTGTAACTATTGTATTACACCTCTCCTCCACACGTGTGACGAGGCTGTTACTTCAGCTGCGTGATGTCACTGTCACTCCACACGTGTGACGAGGCTGTTACTTCAGCTGCGTGATGTCACTGTCACTCCACACGTGTGACGAGGCTGTTACTACAGCTACGTGATGTCACTGTCACTCCACACGTGTGACGAGGCTGTTACTACAGCTGCGAGATGTCACTGTCACTCCACACGTGTGACGAGGCTGTTACTACAGCTGCGTGATGTCACTGTCACTCCACACGTGTGACGAGGCTGTTACTACAGCTGCGAGATGTCACTGTCACTCCACACGTGTGGCGAAGCTGTTACTACAGCTGCGAGACCTCACTATCCCCCTCACACGTGTGAGACGAAGTGACTTCCCGACCTAGAGACGTCACAATAGCCTCACTGATCATTAGTGTTCCACACACGGACAATATATTTTTAAACTTAAACTGATAATTTGTGTTTACTCTGTTTTTCGTTTGTTCCTCAGTAGTGTACGACCGGCGCAGCTTACCCAGCAACGTGCCCAGCAGCGTGCTCAGCAACGTGCCCAGCAAGCGTGCCCAGCAGCGTGCCCAGCAGCGTGCCCAGCAACGTGCTCAGCAGCGTGCCCAGCAGCGTGCCCAGCAGCGTGCTCAGCAACGTGCCCAGCAGCGTGCCCAGCAGCGTGCTCAGCAACGTGCCCAGCAGCGTGCCCAGCAGCGTGCCCAGCAGCGTGCCCAGCTGCGTGCCCAGCAGCGTGCCCAGCAACGTGCCCAGCAACGTGCCCAGCAGCGTGCCCAGCAACGTGCTCAGCAACGTGCCCAGCAGCGTGCCCAGCAGCGTGCCCAGCAGCGTGCCCAGCAGCATGCCCAGCCATGTTACTGTGTTTCCTGTATTTTCTCAAATGTGTTTCCTTATTATTCTCCTGCGCAATATCCACATGTGTGTATGTATATAATTTACAAATACGCATTCATTGTATCTATGAAGATGTGAGTGGATATGAGTCCCACACGTGCATGGGCATCATCATTGCAGGTGTGTCGTGCCTTCATACTCACAGGTGTATATCCACAAGTACGTGCTGGCGTCATCCTTAAAGGTATGTGTTGACGTCATTCTAACAGGTGTAGCTTGAAGTCACCCTCACAGGAGTGTGCCGGATTGTAAAGCTATTAACTGAGGTTCACGAATAAGCAGCTTTCTCTGCATGCCTACAGTGCTTGCCTTCCCTGGCATTTTCATCTTACTAACGACTTGGTGTCAAGCCCGGCATGAAGAGCTAACCTTAAAGTCTCACCACGTCAGAAGTTCACTAATACTCTTGTCATATAATTTAATCATAGGGCTTCCCTCTCAAGGTAACACGCCATGAAACGTTTTGTGCGTCCGTCTGAATCTTCCCTTCTTACAACGTTTAGCGCTTTTAATCACTGAAACGTCTACAGTCGTGTATTCCATGCATCTGCACAGCGTACGAACCACAACACAACCTCACACACTTGTTTACTTAATTCTTTATGATCTTATTTGGCTGTGAGAGGGGCCCTCCCAGTGTGTTCCGCAACGATGACTTCTCGCACCTTCATGATACGGTAAACGTAAATTATTACCAAATATTGTTATGGCATAAATTAAATGTTAGAGTAGACGAGGGAGAGGAAACAGATGAGCGAGCCTGGGATGCTGATGGTGGCACCTGTGTTCAGGGCTTTCTGCATCTCGCTCTCGCAGATGCCACCACCTGTGGGGAAGGAGGAGAGGTGTGAGATGCTGTTGAGCAGACTGCCGGTGTTAGAGATCTAAATTAGTCGCATTAACTTCTGGTATTATCACTTTGCCTTCCCTGTATTGTCACATTGCTCTCTATTATACAAATTACTTCCTATCTTACACCGACCCACCTTGCTTCTCCCTTAGGATGGGCATCAGATCGTTCCAGAATGCGCAGCCGGTGGCCCTGGGACCCTTACCAATCCCTCGGGAGACAGCGTTCCACTCGAAGTATAGCGGTTGTTCCCTTGTGTAGAGCGGCCACTCCACGCTGGGGTCCACGGGGCGCCTGCGGGGATGGCGGTAATGTTACCCAGATTGTATGTTTCTCTGCAATTTACTTAAAAAAACGTAATGCATATGAAGATTATCACTTGCTTTTAAAATGCAGGTCTATACTATGAGATGTATGCATACTTCTCTTATCCTATCCCCTGTCTCCCGCCCCTGTCTCTCGCCTGTCTCTCTCCCCTGTCTCCCGCCCCTGTCTCCCTCCCCTGTCTCCCGCCCCTGTCTCTCGCCCCTGTCTCCCTCCCCTGTCTCCCTCCCCTGTTTGTCTCTCTCCCTCCTGACTTGAAGGCCCTCTCCTGTCTTACTGACTCCCACCTGTCCTCCAGCCTCTGTCCACTCCTACCCTGTAGCGGCGAATGTCTTGTAGTATCCCATAATGCGACGAGAGAGGTCTTCTTCGACGTCAGAGTAGCCCAGGGACCTGTTGAGAGGCAGGCCGAAGACGTAGTCGATCTCGTCGGCGTGCAGGACGCCCATCCACGAGCCCCAAGGGTTGACCGTCGTCCGCTGAGCATACAAGGACAAGTACGGCTCGGGTTAGTACCTGCGGTGTGCTGGTTAGGTCACCACTTCTCGCTTCTTACAAATAGGAGCATAAATGATCAGGGAATAGGGTAATTAACACTGTGATTTGCAAATACATTAATAACTAATGCCGGTTAAATACATTTAACAACGGTTTGGGGCCGCTTGTTAGCATTCATGCAATACGGTCATCAACACAATTCACAGATACCTATGGTTAGCTATTCTGAGAGAGGAAAAGGCTAAACACTTGATAAAGCAGGAGAATATAGATAATTCTGGTGATTATACACAAGAACCGAGAGACAGGAGAAGTAAAAATCTGAAAGATAACTAACGGAAGCTGTTTAAGTACCTGTGTGGAACCAATTAATAAAAGAGAAACAACATGTGTGATTAATTAGCTGGAGCCACTCAGGTGAGCGGAGGAGAGAAAGGGAGCAAGAAGCATCTGAAATGATCGAATTGATTCAGTGAGTGCAGGTAAGGTAGTGGGAGATACACGTGTATCTTATTATCTCACAGTAATAATTAATTACTGTGCCACAGGTGAAGGAATCGCCTGGAACATAATGTTGCCTTAAGACGAGAGCATTAAAAATGTTTTCTTTTATGGGTAAAAGCTATTAATTAAATTGAAAAATTGTGACTTTTAATATAAATAATAATACTGCAAATAAAAGGAAATAGGAAATTAAACTCGGGGATCAACATACGACAAGCACAAAGCCCATTACGGACATTGTTGTGTGTTATGGCTAACATTATATTAGTCCACTACTACGGTATATCACGGACACCAACACGTACGGTACAACACGCACAGTACATCACGGGCACCAACACGCACGGTACATCACGAACACCAACACGTACGGTACATCACGGACACCAACACGTACGGTACATCACGGACACCAACACGTACGGTACAACACGCACAGTACATCACGGGCACTAACACGCACGGTACATCACGAACACCAACACGTACGGTACATCACGGACACCAACACGTACGGTACATCACGAACACCAACACGTACGGTACATCACAGACACCAACACGTACGGTACATCACGGACACCAACACGTACGGTACATCACGGACACCAACACGTACGGTACATCACGGACACCAACACGCACGGTACATCACAGACACCAACACGTACGGTACATCACAGACACCAACACGCACGGTACATCACGGACACCAACACGCACGGTACATCACGAACACCAACACGTACGGTACATCACGGACACCAACACGTACGGTACATCACGAACACCAACACGTACGGTACATCACAGACACCAACACGTACGGTACATCACGGACACCAACACGTACGGTACATCACGGACACCTACACGCACGGTACATCACGGACACCAACACGTACGGTACATCACGGACACCAACACGCACGGTACATCACGAACACCAACACGTACAGCGCATCACAGACACCAACACGTACGGTACATCACGGACACCAACACGTACGGTACATCACGGACACCTACACGCACGGTACATCACGGACACCAACACGTACGGTACATCACGGACACCAACACGCACGGTACATCACGAACACCAACACGTACGGTACATCACAGACACCAACACGCACGGTACATCACGGACACCAACACGCACGGTACATCACGAACACCAACACGTACGGTACATCACGGACACCAACACGTACGGTACATCACGGACACCTACACGCACGGTACATCACGGACACCAACACGTACGGTACATCACGGACACCAACACGTACGGTACATCACGGACACCAACACGTACGGTACATCACAGACACCAACACGTACGGTACATCACGGACACCAACACGTACGGCGCATCACAGACACCAACACGTACGGTACATCACGGACACCAACACGTACGGTACATCACGGACACCAACACGTACGGCGAATCACGGACACCAACACGTACAGTACATCACGGACACCAACACGTACGGTACATCACGGACACCAACACGTACGGCGCATCACGGACACCAACACGTACGGTACATCACGGACACCAACACGTACGGCGCATCACGGACACCAACACGTACGGTACATCACGGACACCAACACGTACGGTACATCACGGACACCAACACATACGTTACATCACGGACACCAACACGTACGGCGCATCACGGGCACCAACACGTACGGTACATCACGGGCACCAACACGTACGGTGCATCACGGACACCAACACGTACGGTACATCACGGACACCAACACGTACGGTACATCACGGACACCAACACGTACGGTACATCACGGACACCAACACGTACGGCGCATCACGGACACCAACACGTACGGTACATCACGGACACCAACACGTACGGTACATCACGGACACCAACACGTACAGTACATCACGGACACCAACACGTACGTACGGCACATCACGGACACCAACACGTACGTACGGTACATCACGGACACCAACACGTACGGTACATCACGGGCACCAACACGTACGGCGCATCACGGACACCAACACGTACGGTACATCACGGACTCCAACACGTACGGTACATCACGGGCACCAACACGTACGGTACATCACGGACACCAACACATACGGTACATCACGGACACCAACACGTACGGTACATCACGGACACCAACACGTACGGTACATCACGGGCACCAACACGTACGGCGCATCACGGGCACCAACACGTACGGTACATCATGGACACCAACACGTACGGTACATCACGGGCACCAACACGTACGGTACATCACGGACACCAACACATACGGTACATCACGGACACCAACACGTACGGTACATCACGGACACCAACATGTACGGTACATCACGGACTCCAACACGTACGGTACATCACGGACACCAACACGTACGGTACATCACGG
The DNA here is from genome assembly GCF_040958095.1 of Procambarus clarkii. Taxonomy (NCBI): domain Eukaryota; kingdom Metazoa; phylum Arthropoda; class Malacostraca; order Decapoda; family Cambaridae; genus Procambarus; species Procambarus clarkii. The sequence goes on along the minus strand of NC_091191.1, from coordinate 23,458,084 downwards.
ACACCAACACGTATGGTACATCGCGGACACCTACACGTACGGTACATCACGGACTCCAACACGTACGGTACATCACGGACTCCAACACGTACGGTACATCACGGACACCAACACGTACGGCGCATCACGGACACCAACACGTACGGTACATCACGGACACCAACACGTACGGTACATCGCGGACACCTACACGTACGGTACATCACGGACACTAACACGTACGTTACATCACGGACACCTACACGTACGGTACATCACGGACACCAACACGCACCATACATCACGGACTACCTACCTTGAGGCTACCTTGAGGTGCTTCCGGGGCTTAGTGTCCCCGCGGCCCGGTCGTCGACCAGGCCTCCTGGTTGCTGGACTGATCAACCAGGCTGTTAGACACGGCTGCTCGCAGCCTGACGTATGAGTCACAGCCTGGTTGATCAGGTCTCAGCCTGGTTGATCAGGTTGATCAGGTCGGACTCCAACACGTACGGTACATCACGGACACCAACACGTACGGTACATCACGGACACCAACACGTACGGTACATCACGGACACCAACACGTACGGCGCATCACGGACACCAACACGTACGGTACATCACGGACACCAACACGTACGGTACATCACGGACACCAACACGTACGGCGCATCACGGACACCAACACGTACGGTACATCACGGATACCAACACGTACGGTACAAACGGACACCAACACGTACGGTACATCACGGACACCAACACGTACGTACGGCACATCACGGACACCAACACGTACGTACGGCACATCACGGACACCAACACGTACGTACAGTACATCACGGACACCAACACGTACGTACGGTACATCACGGACACCAACACGTACGTTACATCACGGACACCAGCACGTACGTACGGCACATCACGGACACCAACACGTACGTACGGCACATCACGGACACCAACACGTACGTACGGTACATCACGGACACCAACACGTACGTACGGTACATCACGGACACCTACAAATACGATACATCGCGGACACCAACACGTACGGTAAATCACGGACAAGCTGCACGTACGTTAAATCACGGACACCTGTACATATGGTACATCACGGACACCTGCACGTATGGTACATCACGGACACCATCACGTACGGTACAAACGTACACCATCACGTACGGTACATCACGGACACCATCACGTACGGTACACCACGGACACATACACGTATGGTTCATCACGGACTCCAACACGTACGGTCCATCACGGACACCATCACATACGGTACATCACGGACACCATCACGTACGGTACACCACGGACACCTACACGTATGGTACATCACGGACTCCAACACGTACACCATTCACGTACGGTACAAACGGACACCATCACGTACGGTACATCACGGACACCATCACGTACGGTAATTCACGGACACCATCACGTACGGTACATTACGGACGGTACAAACGGACACCATCACGTACGGTACATCACGGACTCCAACACGTACGGTACATCACGGACTAGCCACTAGGTGCATTCGTCAGTAAGACTAGCCACCCAAAGTATTGACCAATGAGGATAGCCGACCACATCATTGATCAGAATGAGTAGCTACCCGCAGTATTGATCAGTAGGAGTGGTCACCCACTGTATTGATCAGTAAGAGTGGTCACCCACTGTATTGATCAGTAGTAGTGGTCACCCACAGTATTGATCAGTAGGAGTGGTCACCCACTGTATTGATCAGTAGTAGTGGTCACCCACTGTATTGATCAGTAGTAGTGGTCACCCACAATATTGATCAGTAAGAGTGGTCACCCACTGTATTGATCAGTAGTAGTGGTCACCCACAGTATTGATCAGTAGGAGTGGTCACCCACTGTATTGATCAGTAGTAGTGGTCACCCACAGTATTGATCAGTAAGAGTGGTCACCCACAGTATTGATCAGTAGGAGTGGTCACCCACAGTATTGATCAGTAAGAGTGGTCACCCACAGTATTGATCAGTAGGAGTGGTCACCCACAGTATTGATCAGTAAGAGTGGTCACCCACAGTATTGATCAGTAGAAGTGGTCACCCACAGTATTGATCAGTAGGAGTGGTCACCCACAGTATTGATCAGTAAGAGTGGTCACCCACAGTATTGATCAGTAGGAGTGGTCACCCACAGTATTGGTCAGTAAGAGTGGTCACCCACAGTATTGATCAGTAAGAGTGGCCACCCACAGTATTGATCAGTAAGAGTGGTCTCCCACAGTATTGATCAGTAGGAGTGGTCATCCACAGTATTGATCAGTAAGAGTGGTCACCCACAGTATTGATCAGTAGGAGTGGTCACCCACAGTATTGATCAGTAAGAGTGGTCACCCACAGTATTGATCAGTAGGAGTGGTCATCCACAGTATTGATCAGTAGGAGTGGTCACCCACAGTATTGATCAGTAAGAGTGGTCACCCACAGTATTGATCAGTAGAAGTGGTCACCCACAGTATTGATCAGTAGGAGTGGTCACCCACAGTATTGATCAGTAAGAGTGGTCACCCACAGTATTGATCAGTAGGAGTGGTCACCCACAGTATTGATCAGTAGGAGTGGTCACCCACAGTATTGGTCAGTAAGAGTGGTCACCCACAGTATTGATCAGTAAGAGTGGCCACCCACAGTATTGATCAGTAAGAGTGGTCTCCCACAGTATTGATCAGTAGGAGTGGTCATCCACAGTATTGATCAGTAAGAGTGGTCACCCACAGTATTGATCAGTAGGAGTGGTCACCCACAGTATTGATCAGTAAGAGTGGTCACCCACAGTATTGATCAGTAAGAGTGGTCATCAATGCACGAGATATAAGGTATCCCGCGCCAGTGTTGACCTGTCATCGCTAATCAGAAGCAGCATCTTCTCAAATCAATATTTATATTATATATCATACTTATGTATATAATTAGGCCTAAAGTAGTTTAGGTTATGTATTTTGGAGCTGGTGGCAATGATGTGTATGGATGTTGTAGTTGTTGATTAAGATTCGCTACCTGGAACCAAAAGTTCCAAGTAGCACGGGCTATGGCGAGCCCGTAGTGGTCTTATGTGTATGGGTGGTGACACTTATAGGGACGTGAACTTCGAACGCGGGAAGTGAGAAAGGCACTGCAAAGTGCATTTATTTGTAAACAAGAGTGGGGAGGGGAGGCTGATTGATTAACGACCTTATTGCCGATGTTTTCGGAATGAGCTGAATGATTTGGGGATCATCTGTGACGAGCGGCTCTGTGTTGTCATTGGCTGTTCCGTAGACGCCGCTTCCATGATTAGGCGTTGTGAATGGTGGCCGGCAGTACACTGATTAGTACACTCTCGACTGGTGCAGTGATAACTAGTTATCACTAGCGAGCTGTACTCGGGTCACGCAGGTATGAACTACTGTCTTCATCTGTAGTAACAGTCAGTAGTGTTACTACAGGTGGGTGGGAGTGGCAGGCTGCGGCTCTCACTGGTCTACGCTACACAGCTTGATGGCGGAATAATGTTCACTGGCAGGTTTCCAGGCCAGCTTGTATCTCTGGAAGCCTTGGCACCCGTGGAACACTTTACTCGTGTATAATCAATCGGGGGGGGGGGGGGGGAAAGTAATTGGGTCGTAAAAATTGGCTGAATGCCTCATGTGATTTGTAATATCGCTTTATCGTAGGACATTTAGGGCGTTCTTTCAGCGTGTTTCTGTATTGTAATTTGTTTGCAGCTGTTCAGCCCAGACCAGCCACAGAAACCACAATGAGTTTTTAATTCACATGGACCATCAGAGCCTCGAACCCGGGACCACAAGTGCGGAAACCCGTAGCCCAACCAACCGCACTATCAGTGCTCATCATGAGAAAGGATCCCAGTGATATCTAACTGATATCCAGCGGGGACTTTATACCTTCTCTGGGAGGCCATTGATTACGGTGTTGTTTAGGTGTGCCCCTCTAGTCAGATAAATTGAAAACCAAACTAACGTAGGAAATAAGGTTTAATTGTGACTTTGGAATCAAGGAAAGGCTGACAGGCTAAACAGGTGTGTGTGTGTGTGTGTGTGTGTGTGTGTGTGTGTGTGTGTGTGTGTGTGTGTGTGTACCTCTGTACTACACATTCAGTTTATTCCCAAGTTAATGTTCTGGATCAAACACACTTGGGACGACGGCGACGTTTCTCTCTTTCAATAAACTTAATTTCCTTATGAGATTTAAAACGTCTTATAGAGGTGACTAACCACTTCACCTGTATTATGTTCGAGGGTCACTTATGTATGACAAACTCAACATCCAGCATGTATGAGAAACAACCACTCAACATCCAGCATGTATGACAAACAACCACTCAACATCCAGCATGTATGACAAACAACCACTCAACATCCAGCATGTGTGACAACCAACCACTCAACATCCAGCATGTATGACAAACAACCACTCAACATCCAGCATGTATGACAAACAACCACTCAACATCCAGCATGTATGACAACCAACCACTCAACATCCAGCATGTGTGACAACCAACCACTCAACATCCAGCATGTATGACAAACAACCACTCAACATCCAGCATGTGTGACAACCAACCACTCAACATCCAGCATGTGTGACAACCAACCACTCAACATCCAGCATGTGTGACAACCAACCACTCAACATCCAGCATGTATGACAAACAACCACTCAACATCCAGCATGTATGACAAACAACCACTCAACATCCAGCATGTATGACAAACAACCACTCAACATCCAGCATGTGTGACAACCAACCACTCAACATCCAGCATGTATGACAAACAACCACTCAACATCCAGCATGTATGAGAAACAACAACTCAACATCCAGCATGTATGACAAACAACCACTTAACATCCAGCATGTATGACAAACAACCACTCAACATCCAGCATGTATGACAAACAACCACTCAACATCCAGCATGTGTGACAAACAACCACTCAACATCCAGCATGTATGACAACCAACCACTCAACATCGAGAGGACACAAGCAACAATGAGTGACACACAAGGAGTGGCTGGGGTGAAGGGATGAAAGGTTGGGGTGATATAGAACTGGTGTGAGCAAGCGGCCGTAAACCCTTGGTGTAGAGGCTAGGCTGAACGATCCGGGTGGCAGAGGGGCGTACTAAAGGTGCCCTCCTGTACCACCCCTCCCTCCTGCCTAGTACTCCTGTACCACCCCTCCCTCCTGCCTAGTACTCCTGTACCACCCCTCCCTCCTGCCTAGTACTCCTGTACCACCCCTCCCTCCTGCCCAGTACTCCTGTACCACCCCTCCCTCCTGCCCAGTACTCCTGTACCACCCCTCCCTCCTGCCTAGTACTCCTGTACCACCCCTCCCTCCTGCCTAGTACTCCTGTACCACCCCTCCCTCCTGCCCAGTACTCCTGTACCACCCCTCCCTCCTGCCTAGTACTCCTGTACCACCCCTCCCTCCTGCCTAGTACTCCTGTACCACCCCTCCCTCCTGCCCAGTACTCCTGTACCACCCCTCCCTCCTGCCTAGTACTCTTGTACCACCCCTCCCTCCTGCCTAGTACTCCTGTACCACCCCTCCCTCCTGCCCAGTACTCCTGTACCACCCCTCCCTCCTGCCCAGTACTCCTGTACCACCCCTCCCTCCTGCCTAGTACTCCTGTACCACCCCTCCCTCCTGCCTAGTACTCCTGTACCACCCCTCCCTCCTGCCTAGTACTCCTGTACCACCCCTCCCTCCTGCCCAGTACTCCTGTACCACCCCTCCCTCCTGCCTAGTACTCCTGTACCACCCCTCCCTCCTGCCTAGTACTCCTGTACCACCTCCCTCCCTCCTGCCTAGTACTCCTGCTCCTGTACCACCCCTCCCTCCTGCCTTGTACTCCTGTACCACCCCTCCCTCCTGCCTAGTACTCCTGTACCACCCCTCCCTCCTGCCTAGTACTCCTGTACCACCCCTCCCTCCTGCCTAGTACTCCTGTACCACCCCTCCCTCCTGCCTTGTACTCCTGTACCACCCCTCCCTCCTGCCTAGTACTCCTGTACCACCCCTCCCTCCTGCCTAGTACTCCTGTACCACCCCTCCCTCCTGCCTAGTACTCCTGTACCACCCCTCCCTCCTGCCCAGTACTCCTGTACCACCCCTCCCTCCTGCCCAGTACTCCTGTACCACCCCTCCCTCCTGCCTAGTACTCCTGTACCACCCCTCCCTCCTGCCCAGTACTCCTGTACCACCCCTCCCTCCTCCCCAGTACTCCTGTACCACCCCTCCCTCCTGCCTAGTACTCCTGTACCACCTCCCTCCCTCCTGCCTAGTACTCCTGTACCACCCCTCCCTCCTGCCTAGTACTCCTGTACCACCCCTCCCTCCTGCCCAGTACTCCTGTACCACCCCTCCCTCCTGCCTAGTACTCCTGTACCACCCCTCCCTCCTGCCCAGTACTCCTGTACCACCCCTCCCTCCTGCCCAGTATTCCTGTACCACCCCTCCCTCCTGCCTAGTACTCCTGTACCACCCCTCCCTCCTGCCTAGTACTCCTGTACCACCCCTCCCTCCTGCCCAGTACTCCTGTACCACCCCTCCCTCCTGCCCAGTACTCCTGTACCACCCCTCCCTCCTGCCTAGTACTCCTGTACCACCCCTCCCTCCTGCCCAGTACTCCTGTACCACCCCTCCCTCCTGCCCAGTACTCCTGTACCACCCCTCCCTCCTGCCTAGTACTCCTGTACCACCCCTCCCTCCTGCCTAGTACTCCTGTACCACCCCTCCCTCCTGCCCAGTACTCCTGTACCACCCCTCCCTCCTGCCCAGTACTCCTGTACCACCCCTCCCTCCTGCCTAGTACTCCTGTACCACCCCTCCCTCCTGCCCAGTACTCCTGTACCACCCCTCCCTCCTGCCCAGTACTCCTGTACCACCCCTCCCTCCTGCCCTGTACTCCTGTACCACCCCTCCCTCCTGCCTAGTACTCCTGTACCACCCCTCCCTCCTGCCTAGTACTCCTGTACCACCCCTCCCTCCTGCCCAGTACTCCTGTACCACCCCTCCCTCCTGCCCAGTACTCCTGTACCACCCCTCCCTCCTGCCTAGTACTCCTGTACCACCCCTCCCTCCTGCCCAGTACTCCTGTACCACCCCTCCCTCCTGCCCAGTACTCCTGTACCACCCCTCCCTCCTGCCCTGTACTCCTGTACCACCCCTCCCTCCTGCCTAGTACTCCTGTACCACCCCTCCCTCCTGCCTAGTACTCCTGTACCACCCCTCCCTCCTGCCTAGTACTCCTGTACCACCCCTCCCACCTGCCTAGTACTCCTGTACCACCCCTCCCTCCTGCCTAGTACTGTACCACCCCTCCCTCCTGCCTAGTACTCCTGTACCACCCCTCCCTCCTGCCTAGTACTCCTGTACCACCCCTCCCACCTGCCTAGTACTCCTGTACCACCCCTCCCTCCTGCCTAGTACTCCTGTACCACCCCTCCCTCCTGCCTAGTACTACTGTACCACCCCTCACTCCTGCCTAGTACTCTTACTCCTGCTACTAGTAATCGCTGGTATTGCTTTAAGTGTAAGTTAGCCTGTAATTCCACTCTCCTCCCCATCACAATCTAGTTGTCCTCTGGTCGGCCTAGCAGACAGCACACTGGACTTGTGATCCTCTGGTCATGGGTTCGATCCCAGGCGCCGGCGAGAAACAATGGGCAGAGTTTCTTTCACCCTATGCCCCTGATACCTAGCAGTAAAATAGGTACCTGGGTGTTAGTCAGCTGTCACGGGCTGCTTCCTGGGGGTGGAGGCCTAGTCGAGGACCGGGCCGCGGGGACACTAAAAAGCCCCGAAATCATCTCAAGATAACCTCAAGATAGTTCTAAAACTACAACTTCTGCTAATACTTCCAACACTTCTTCTCTATTTGTATTATTGCTGTCATTATGACCTGCTTCTGATTCTTTTTGATACATGTTACTGCCGTTAAGAGTTTGCTGCTGCCGAGGTCTGCTGGTCACTGTCCTACACAACAACCTGGGAATATTTATTGATAATTCTTTAAAGTAAATATCTCTCTTAATCTGGATTGTCGAAGGTACAGAGGTTCCACAAGCGTGGGAGTGAGGTACTCAGGGCCAGTGGCCATCTCCTCTTTAGTGCAGGTAAAGGTTACAGTGCAGTCCTCACTATAGTCGTGGGGTATGGTGTAGTCCTCACTATGGTCGTGGGGTATGGTGCAGTCCTCACTATGGTCGTGGGGTATGGTGTAGTCCTCACTATGGTCGTGGGGTATGGTGTAGTCCTCACTATGGTCGTGGGGTATGGTGTAGTCCTCACTATGGTCGTGGGGTATGGTGTAGTCCTCACTATAGTCGTGGGGTATCGTGTAGTCCTCACTATGGTCGTGGGGTATGGTGTAGTCCTCACTATAGTCGGGGGTATGGTGTAGTCCTCACTATAGTCGGGGGTATGGTGTAGTCCTCACTATAGTCGTGGGGTATGGTGTAGTCCTCACTATGGTCGTGGGGTATGGTGTAGTCCTCACTATAGTCGGGGGTATGGTGTAGTCCTCACTATGGTCGTGGGGTATGGTGTAGTCCTCACTATGGTCGTGGGGTATGGTGTAGTCCTCACTATGGTCGTGGGGTATGGTGTAGTCCTCACTATGGTCGTGGGGTATGGTGTAGTCCTCACTATAGTCGGGGGTATGGTGTAGTCCTCACTATAGTCGGGGGTATGGTGTAGTCCTCACTATGGTCGGGGGTATGGTGCAGTCCTCCACTATGGTCGTGGGGTATGGTGTAGTCCTCACTATGGTCGTGGGGTATGGTGTAGTCCTCACTATGGTCGTGGGGTATGGTGTAGTCCTCACTATGGTCGTGGGGTATGGTGTAGTCCTCACTATAGTCGGGGGTATGGTGTAGTCCTCACTATAGTCGGGGGTATGGTGTAGTCCTCACTATGGTCGTGGGGGTATGGTGTAGTCCTCACTATAGTCGTAGGATATGGTGTAGTCCTCACTATAGTCGTGGGGTATGGTGTAGTCCTCACTATAGTCGTGGGATATGGTGTAGTCCTCACTATAGTCGTGGGGTATGGTGTAGTCCTCACTATAGTCGTGGGGTATGGTGTAGTCCTCACAGATACCAGATACGCTGAAAGCTGCAGACATAGCCCCTCTACACAAGGGAGGGAGCAAAACATTTGCAAAGAATTATAAGCCAGTTACACTAACGTCCCACATAATAAAAGTATTTGAGAGAGTGATTAGGAGTCAGGTCCCTAGATTCATGGAAACCAATGACCTCCACAACCCAGGCCAACATGGATTTTTAGCAGGAAGATCATGCCTCTCACAGCTACTTGACCATTATGACAAAATCACTGAGGCATTAGAGGAAAAACAGAATGCAGATATTGTATACACAGACTTTGTAAAGGCATTCGACAAATGTGACCATGGAGTGATTGTACAAAAATTGAGGGCAATGGAAATAACTGGTAAAGTAGGACGCTGGATACTCAATTTTCCTCTCGAACATAACATAAAGAGTAACAGTCAATCAAGTAAAATCTAGTCAGAGCGCAGTTAAAAGCTCTGTACCTCTAGGTACAGTAATTGCACCACTGCTGTTCCTTATTCTCATATCAGATATAGACAAAAATACGTCACAGCTTCGGGTCAGCCTTTGCAGATGATACAAAAATCAGCATGAAAATTACCTCTACTGAAGACATTGAAAAACTACAAACAGACATTAAAAAAGTTTTCGATTGGGCAGAAGAAAATAACATGATGCTTAACAGTGATAAATTCCAGGTACTCAGATACGGCAGAAATGGGAATCTGAAACATAATACAGGGTACAAAACACAATCGAATCTGCCCATAGTAGGTAAACAGCATGTCAAGGATTTGGGAATAATTATGTCCGACGACCTAACGTTTAGAGAGCATAACCAAGCAAATATTGCATCACTCAGAAAAATGATAGGATGGATTACGAGAACCTTCAAGTCCAGAGATCCCATCACAATGGTTGTACTCTTCAAATCACTTGTGTTGTCCCGTCTTGAGTACTGCTCAGAACTCACTTCCCAATTCAGAGCAAGAGAGATTGCTGAAATAGAGGGAATACAGAGAACATATACGGCACGCATAGACGAGATAAAGCACCTAAATTATTGGGTTCGTCTCAAAGTTCTCCAAATGTTCTCACTAGAAAGGAGACGAGAGAGATACCAAATAATATACACATGGAAAATACTGGAGGGACAGGTCCCTAATCTGCACAGTAAAATAGCAACGTACTGGAGTGAACGATATGGAAAAAAATGCAGAATAGAACCAGTGAAGAGCAGGGGTGCCATGGGCACAATCAGAGAACACTGTATGAACATCAGAGGTCCGCGGTTGTTCAACGTCCTACCAGCGAGCATCAGAAATATTGCTGGAACAACCATGGACATCTTCAAGAGAAAACTAGATTGTTTTCTTCAAGGAGTGCCGGACCAACCGGGCTGTGGTGGGTATGTGGGCCTGCGGGCCGCTCCAAGCAACAGCCTGGTGGACCAAACTCTCATAAGTCAAGTCTGGCCTCGGGCCTGGGCTTGGGGAGTAGAAGAACTCCCAGAACCCCATCAACCAGGTATCAACCAGGGGTATTGTGTAGTCCTCACTATAGTCGTGGGGTATGGTATAGTCCTCACTATAGTCGGGGGTATTGTGTAGTCCTCACTATAGTCGTGGGGTATGGTATAGTCCTCACTATAATCGGGGGGATGGTGTAGTCCTCACTATAGTCGTGGGGTATGGTATAGTCCTCACTATAGTCGTTTACTAGTAATACTTAACTATTAACCTCTACTAGTAATACTTTACTAGTAATAATTTATAGGTAACCTTTGCTATTAATACTTTGCTAGCAAACTTTACGAGTAATACTTTACTAGTAACCTTTGCTAGAAATACTTTACTAGTAAACCTTGCTAGTAATACTTACTAAGTAACATTTACTAGTAACCTTTGCTAGTAATAGTTTACTAGTAACCGCTGCTAATAATATTTTTCTTGTTACCTATACTAGTAATACTTTGCTAATAAACTTTTCCAGTACTACTTTATTAGTTACCTTTGCTAGTACTACTTTATTATTAACCTTTGTTAGTAATTCTTCACAAATAATCATTTAGCTGCCAGCCTCAGAATTCTTCACTTGACAAAAACACACACAGATAAACGCTTTCCGAATTGTCAGGAAACTTATTTTCCAGAGGCGGCGGTGGCCGGCGGCCCTGACCTTACAGGATATATATATAAATAACGTGTTGGATTTTGTGGCCGTGTTTCGCTGTATTGTGGTGTTCATTCTTTGGTATTGGTGGTGCTTGAGCGAACCTAAATTCTAATTCTAAATTTTGGGGGAACCTAACTTCCCCCTAAATTCCCTTTTCTTTACCTATTCTGTTACCCCCTTCCTTTACCTCATCCCTTCCATTTTTCCTGCCTTTACCTCTTTCATTTCCCCTGCCTTTATTTATTTATTTCCTTTTCCCTACAGTTACCCTTTTTTTTTTTACCTCTTTGCTTACTCCTTTCATTTACCTTTCCATTACATTTTGCCTTAACACTTCCTTTACCCCTTTGTTTACCTCTTCCGTTTCGTTCTCCATTATCCCTTCCATTTTCTTCCCTTACCCATTTCCTTACTTGTTCACTTACCCTTCCATTTCCCGTTCCATTAGACTTTCCCTTACCCGTTGCCTTAACATGTCCCTTACCCCCTTCCCTTATTAGGTATTCCACTTTAAGAACATAAGAACATAAGAACAAAGGCAACTGCAGAAGGCCTGTTGGCCCATACGAGGCAGCTCCTATTTATAACCACCCAATCCCACTCATATACTTGTCCAACCCATGCTTGAAACAATCGAGGGACCCCACCTCCACAATGTTACGCGGCAATTGGTTCCACAAATCAACAACCCTGTTACTGAACCAGTATTTACCCAAGTCTTTCCTAAATCTAAGCTTATCCAATTGATACCCATTGTTTCGTGTTCTGTCTTGTGTTGATACTTAAGAACTTATGCTCCAGTTCGTCTTCCTGCTGTTTGTTTCCCTCTGATGGTTGGTCCTGACCACAGATGGATGGGCTCGTGGTCCGCCTACGTGTTGATGTAGGTCACCTTCCTCCCGCCCCATCACCACCAATGGCTTCTTCACTGTCTCCTCCTCTCCCACCTCTATCTCTACTTCCCTCATGTTCTCAGATGACTGTTCTCCCACACTTGTCACTTTCCCTGCCTCACTTTGAGTGCCTCGAGTGACTTATCCAGACTCTCGCTAGTATAAGGCTCCCTTATCAATATATCAGTCACTTTATTCATAAATGTCTGTTTTATTTATTTATAGTTGGATTAACCTGCACAAATTTACACAAATTCTTCTATCTACTTCCTCTGTTAGTGGGGTGGCACTTCCTCTCTCCTCCTCCTTCCGTGGCCCTCCCTCACCCCCTCCTTCCCCATACTCCTTAACCCATCCTCCACTGCCCCTTCACCACCCTTATCCTATCTGTTCACCACCGTATAAACCACAATGGGTGAACAATGAGAGTCCAAGTCGAACGTTTGTTAAACCAAGGTCACCCAACTGGAACTTGCTGAAGTAAATTAAACCAAGTGGACAGATTATGCGCCGAGTTCTCTCTATATAATAATCTAATCCACCTGACGTCGTTTGTTGTGTGTGGGCGGCTGCCGGGGTTGACAGACGGGTTTGAGAGAAGCCGTAAGCCCCTCGCAGGATACACCAACACTCACTAAACAGGAGCCAAACTTACGTGAGTGAAGAAGTAGTAGTAGACCTTGCCCCCGGCCTCAGCGTAGAGGTAGGCGAAGAGGTTGGTGGGACAGATGAAGTAGAAGTCTCCCACTACGTCAGCCACAGCCTTCTGGTTGATGTAGCCGTCGTCCAGGTTGTCCCAGTCAGTGTACTGTCGAGGCGTCACTGGTTAATACAAGTGATAGCGGTATGTGTCGCCTCCTTCATCAAAATATAAATGAACTAGATGACCAATAATATATGTACAGTTATACAGTATATATATATATTCATCTTGTCGTACTTAGTAGCCAGAACGCACTTCTCGGCCTACTATGCAAGGCACGATTTGCCTAATACGCCGAGTGATTTTCTTTATTAATAATAAATTGTTTCCTATTAGTTTATTTTAAGTATTAATATTATATTATATTAAGAACATAAATTATTGATTTTGTTATGTTAGTTTAGGTAAGATTAAGATGGGTTAGGTTAGGTTAGGTAGGGTTGGTTAGGTTCCGTCATATATCTACGTTAGTTTTAACTCAAATTAAAAGAAATTAGCTCATACAAAATTAAATGAATAGCTTTATCATTTCATAAAAAAAAATTCGAAAAATATTAAAACTCCGGAAAACTTGGCTTATTAGGCAAATCGGGCCTTGCATAGTAGGCCAAAAACTGCGTTCTGGCTACTAGGTACAACACATCTTGTGTTTATATATATAATATATATATAATATAAATGTATATCGACTTCGGCTTGAAGTCGAGTGTACTTGAATGTTGATTACTGGTGTCAGCTCTCGAATTAACATGGCCTCCTCAAGTGTAAAATTTCGAAATTTTTGTGATTATGTGAAATTTGTTTGTGATTACTGTGGTGGCCTTCATCATGTCCCGGCAATTCAGGATAATATTGTGGTGTTGAGAGTGATGTTGCCAAATACTTCCTTCTTGCAAAAGATGTGTAAGATATCTACTCCGAGTATTTGTGGTATGTCCAATATAGCATACATTTTGGTGCGCACAGTCTCCAGAAATGCACTTGGACTGATAAACTACATGAGCACGATTCAGTGTGTCAGAGGAAGCATAATTGTTATTTCTCATCATTTGGGAAGCTGTACAAAGGCCGTTATAATAGAGAATGGGATGAATCCTTCCGTTTTCATTGCAAGGTTTATAATTCCTGTTAGTTGTATCCCATATCACTTTTTTCATCTTTCTGTAAGGCCTGAGTAAATGTATTTAATGAAGGATGTACGAGATATAATTGAAAGGAATTGTAAACACAAAAGTTCAATAAAATTCTTCAAAAAAGATTTGGCATTGCCTAAAATGTTTAAGATCCTGTATAAATGAGACGAGTAAAGACTGAGAGACGGGGCCCAGGCGCTGATGTTTAAACCCCCCTTAAAAGTACGTACACTAAAACACATACACACACCATATTAGGGGAAAATAAATGACAAGCATTGACATTTCAGTGAGGCGCACCTGGAAAATAATGGCCTCCTTCTCTATGGGTGACCAATCCTTGAAGATCTCATTGATAATCTCCAAGAACTTCTCTCTCTCCAGGTCTGTGGCCTCATCTTTATTGAAGTAACTCAGGAAGTCGTACAGCATAAAATAGGTACCTGAGAAATATCAAGAGATTAACGAGAGTAACGGAAGTCACCACAAAAATAACATTGGACTTGGCACTAAACAGGTTAGTGGCCCACTCATCTATAAAATCAAAATAAAGTAAAATAAAATGTTTATTCAGGTAAAAGTACATTAATACAAGATGAGTTACAAACAGAAAGTTGTATTTCTAAATAGGTCAAGGACATACTATGCCTAAAGCCGCTAATACGCACAGCGTTTCGGGCAATGTGTGGGAAAAAACACCTATAATAAAACTTAAAACTACTTGAGATCACATGCATAAATTGAATTGAAAAAATGAAAACGAGCAAAAAATGGAATGATAATTACATAGGATAAACAGCAGAAATTTAAACATAACATCAGAATTAATTTTAACTAAATAAACAGACGACTACAATTTTCTGTAAGATTATACATTGCAGATTTGCAGCAGTTAAACAAGTTGATCAATAATCAATATTTTTTTGGAAAAAGCAAGACATAGGGTTGACTATTTAGGGGAGTAAGGGAGGTTACATGGAGCTTATTAGGTAGTACTTTAGTTTTTCTCTTAAACTAGTTGAGAGAAGAAGAGCCTTTGACGTGATTAGGAAGGTCATTCTACATTCTGGGTCCCTTGATGTGCAGAATAGGAACTATCATGGGAAAGCGCCAAGCTATTACGACTATATAGCACTGGGAAGGGATCAGGATAAGGGTTTGGGATGGGAGTTGGCTTGGAGTTCGCACTCTTGGAATATCAAATAGATATTTGTTTCTAGTGTGGTGCCGATGGGTTCTTGTACAGCCTTCTAGGAAGCGTTTAACGTCAGGATTGGCATTACTGTTCAGTTTTATATATAGAGAGCACACTTGAGAGAATGTGCTTTAATATCTATCATATTCAAAGATTTAAGTAAGGAGGCCGAGTGCTGTCTGGGGCTAGAGTTTGTTATTGTTCTAATAGCTGATTTGTGTTGAGTTATTTAGAGGACGTAGATGATTTTGGGTAGTAGAACCCTAAGCACAAATACCATAATTGAGATAAGGATAGATGAGAGAGTAATAGAGCGTCACCAGGGCAGGGCGAGGTACATAGTATCTAATTTTAGAAAGAATTCCTACTGTTTTAGAACCTTATTTTGTTATATTTTGAATGTTGGCCCTGAAAATTCAGCTTGTTATCGATGAGAACACCAAGGAATTTACAATCTAATTTGTTATTAATTTGGATATAGTTAATTCTTAGATTAATTTGATCTGAGGATTTATTACCAAGCAAAATATAGAATAATTTGGCAATGTTAAGGGTGAGTTTGTTAGCAGTTATCAAAAGATGAACTTTATTTAGTTTAGTATTTACTGTTTTCATTCAAAATAAGTGGGTTAGGACTGCAGAAAATGAAGATTGTGTCATCAGCAAATAAGATTGGCTTGAAATGTTGAGAGGCATTTGGAAGGTCATTAATGAAGATGAGAATGAGGAGAGGGCTAAGTATACTACCCTGTGAAGCCAATGTTGATGGATACGGTGGGAGAATTAGAATCATTCACATAAACATACTGGAGCCTGTCCTTAAGGTAAGACCGAAGGTACTGGAGGGAGTGACCTCTGACTCCATAATGATGTAATTTAAGAAGAAAGGTGTGGAGGTTAACAGTGTCAAAAGCCTTACCTAGATCAACAAATAATGCAACATGGAACTCATTTTTATCATAAAGTGAATGTATCAAGTTAATCATACAAATCAGTGCATCGTTGGTGATTTGTTTGGATCTGAAGCCATATTGGCAAGAACTGTTATTTTGTTTAGCTAAATATGAGTAAAGCCGCTTATAGATTAGTTTATCTAATATTTTAAACAAAGTTGGCAGAATTGATAGGTCTGAAATTGTTGACATCAGTAACATCACCACATTTATGGACTGGGATTGCTCTCGCTTATTTTAGAATATCCGGAAAGACTGGAGTTCAAGTGATTTGTTGTAGTGCAATGGAATGGCAGGAGCTAGAAATCTAGAGGCTTTTTTGTAAATTAGAGTTGGTATCTCAGCAAAGGCACTTGCCTTTGTTTTAATAGAAAGGATTAAAGCATTAACATCAGAGGAAATAGTGGGTGTTGGGCACAGAGACTCTGGATACTTTCCTGTAAGGTAGTCCTTAAAATAAGATCGCGAAGGTGGGATATCATTTGCAAAGGATGTGCAAATGGAAGAGAAGAAACTATTGAATTTAGTGGCAGTGTCAGTCAATCTCTTTCTCTCCACGATGGTGCAGGAGAACCAGTCAGTTCAGTTTTATCATGCAGAGTCCGCATGATAAAGGCTATACCAGGCAGCCCCTTGTGTACATGGATTCCGGTAAGCTTTTAGTGTTAATCTTTAACACCCGTTTGTTTTGGTCACCCCATATCTCTAACCTCCGTGTTGAATGCTTTATGGCCCTTAACCTTCTTAAGGCTTTGTCCCATACTTCTTGGGGAGCGGAGAGGCGCACTCTCCTCACTTTACATTCCTCTCTCATCCTGTCTAAACTTAATTACGGTTGCCCTGCTTACTCGTCTGATTCTCCTTCTACTCTTCGCCGTCTTGATGCTTTGCACCATATTGGGTTGTGCCTCAGCTCTGGTGCCTTTCGTTCGACTCCCGCCCTCATCTTGTATGTTGACACTGGCTTCCTGACTCTCCAGGACCGCCGTGATCGCTACTGTCTTCGCTATCTTGCCCGGTCCTTGCAACATCATTCCTCTCGCATCTGTCGTGCTTTGACTTTGACCCCTCCTGTAGTTCCTGTTCCTCTTCATCAGCTCCCTCTTTCTGTCCGGTTATCTCACTTACAGGATTCTCTTTCAGTTCGTATTTCCAGTATTTCTCCTCATATTGTTCCTTCCTTGCTCCCGTGGAGAGTTCCCCCTTCCGAAGTTTTGTACAGCCTTGACCCGCATCACTAAAGTTTTTACCCTACCAGTGGTTCTGAAACGCCTTTTCCTTGAGCACTTTTCTTCGCACTCCCGCTCCGTTTCCATCTTCACCGATGGGTCTTAGTCTGAGGACGGTGTAGACTACCCTGTTGTTTTCCTGACCACACTTATATGTGTCGCCTACCCCGGAGACTAGCATATTCACAGTTGAATTTTATGCTATTCTCTGTGCTCTTCTTCTCCTGCTTTCTCGTTGTCAATCTTCCTTTGTGGTTGTTGTTAACTCTCATAATGCCCTCATGGCTCTCGGGTCCTTTAATCCGGTCCATCCAGTGGGCGTCGAGATTCAACATTGGCTGTTTCTTATTTCCAGTAAGTTTAAGTCGGTTTTTGTTTTGGGAACCCGACCCATGTTCGGTTGAGGAACCTAATATGGCTGGGTGCCCAGCCATATTAATGTCTCTTTAAATGAGTGTGCGGACGCTGCTGCTAGGGAAGCTGTCCCCTCTTGTCCCTTCTCCGATAAGGTATTCCTTATTCCGACTTTTACCCAGTTATTAATTTCTCCATCCTTACCCGTTGGCAGGAATGTTGGTCTTCTGTTACCGGTAACAAATTGCATACTCTTAAACTGCGTACAAACTGCGTATTGACCATACACGCTAAACTCACGATCACTTAATAGAGTACCGCCCTGCTTCTTATTGTCCAAATTGCAGTTGTCCCTCTTACGGTTGTGCATGTCCTTGTTGAATGTCCTGACTTCCAGGACGAGCGTGTGTCTTGCTTTCCGACGGTTCCTCGCGGTCACTTGTCCCTCAATAGAATTCTTGGTGAATCAAATACTTTTGATATCGTTTGTCATGAGTTTCTGTTCTCAGTATTGGCATCCATGGTGATATTTAGCGCCCTCTGATTATTCTGCACATTTGATGGTGCTACATAGCCTTCCCGGTTCGGTGCCTTCTTTTGATAATTACTTACTTATACTAGGCAGCTAGAGCCAGGAAAGTCAGCATTATAAAGACTATACCTAGTAGCAGAGACGTCAACTTGATAAACTCACTACCAATCATAACATGGCCATCTAGCAGCAGAGAATGCAACAACAGGCACCTGGATCCACGGTCAACAGTTGATACCAGACAGTGATTAACATTATGCAGCGTAGCGCACCGTATACGGCCTCTGGTGCTCAAGAGGGTGGGCACAACACTGCCTCTCCAGCTCCTCCTCCTAAGAGCTCCCAACCTCAGGCAACAGTCGTACGAAAGTGCCCTCGCTTTATCCTAGCCAACCAGAGGACCCAAAACAGAAATTGGGTCAGTATGTCAATTTTGCTAGCGCTTCCATTTTCAACTACGTCAATTTGTGGCATTCAGTTAGAGTATACGTCAAAAATGCGACGTTCTATTAGGAGGACGGGTTGGTCTCTCTGCTGAGAGTTCTATACACACACACACATTGCTTACACTAATATAGTATATACAGTGACCAATTATCATACAGATCATGCCAGCTCTACACACACTCTAAATACACTCTACGCACACTCTACACATACACTCTACACACACTCTACATACACTCTACACATACACTCTACAGTCACTCTACATATGCTCTTCACACACTCTACGCACACACTCTGCACACACTCTACACACACATTCTAACACACACACTCTACACACTACACACACTCGACACACTACACATTAGTGTAGTGTGGGGGGGGGGGCTACCAGTCACTACACACACACACTCTTAGGGGGGTCTAGTGGCCTGGTAGCCTGGTGGATAGCGCGCAGGACTCGTAATTCTGTGGCGCGGGTTCGATTCCCACACTAGGCAGAAACGAATGGGCAAAGTTTCTTTCACCCTGAATGCCCTTGTTACCTAGCAGTAAATAGGTACCTGGGAGTTAATCAGCTCTCACGGGCTGCTTTCCTGGTGTGTGTGTGTGTGTGATGTGGAAAAAAAAGTAGTAAACAGTTGATTGACAGTTCGAGAGGCGGGCCGAAAGAGCAAAGCTCAACCCCCACAAACACAACTAGGTGAATACAAACTCTACACACACTCTCTACACACTCTACACACTCTACACACACACTCTCTACACATACACTCCTCATGTTAATTACTCAAATTGTATGACGGTTGAGACATAACTAATCACAGGCGCGTAGGCCTCTGACGTTCTATACAGAGCCGGCACCAGCCGCTCTCCCAGCAGGCCTCAGTGTCTCTCGAGACCAGAGTCAGGGTAGGACCTGGGCAGGCCACACATATACCTGGTTACCTTATACAATAAACTACTGAAGTGTCTACTGTGTATATCTACAACCACCATACATCCAAGAAGGTAACGAATATATACACACACTTCACATACTGCACACACACTCTACATACATTCTATACTCACACACATACACTCTACACACACACCTTACACACACACTGTACACACACACTGTACACACACACTGTACACACACACTCTACACTCACTGGAGAAATTTACTCTGTCAGACACACATCACAGTTTCAAGCTCTCATCTCACACTTTACCAACTTAGTGGCGTGTTGTAGAGCCCGTGTTGAACACTGGCGTAGAGGCGTGTTGTAGAGCCCGTGTTGAACACTGGCGTAGAGGCGTGTTGTAGAGCCCGTGTTGAACACTGGTGTAGAGGCGTGTTGTAGAGCCCGTGTTGAACACTGGTGTAGAGGCGTGCTGTAGAGCCCGTGTTGAACACTGGTGTAGAGGCGTGTTGTAGAGCCCGTGTTGAACACTGGTATAGAGGCGTGTTGTAGAGCCCGTGTTGAACACTGGTGTAGAGGCGTGTTGTAGAGCCCGTGTTGAACACTGGTATAGAGGCGTACTGAAGAGCCCGTGTTGAACACTGGTGTTGAGGCGTACTGAAGAGCCCGTGTTGAACACTGGTGTAGAGGCGTGTTGTAGAGCCCGTGTTGAACACTGGTGTAGAGGCGTGTTGTAGAGCCCGTGTTGAACACTGGTGTAGAAGCGTACTGTAGAGCCCGTGTTGAACACTGATGTAGAGGCGTGTTGTAGAGCCCGTGTTGAACACTGGTATAGAGGCGTGTTGTAGAGCCCGTGTTGAACACTGGTATAGAGGCGTGTTGTAGAGCCCGTGTTGAACACTGGTGTAGAGGCGTGTTGTAGAGCCCGTGTTGAACACTGGTGTAGAGGCGTACTGAAGAGCACGTGTTGAACACAGGTGTAGAGGCGTGTTGTAGAGCCCGTGTTGAACACTGGTGTAGAGGCGTGTTGTAGAGCCCGTGTTGAACACTGGTGTAGAGGCGTGTTGTAGAGCCCGTGTTGAACACTGGTGTAGAGGCGTACTGTAGAGCCCGTGTTGAACACTGGTATAGAGGCGTGTTGTAGAGCCCGTGTTGAACACTGGTGTAGAGGCGTGTTGTAGAGCCCGTGTTGAACACTGGTGTAGAGGCGTACTGAAGAGCACGTGTTGAACACAGGTGTAGAGGCGTGTTGTAGAGCCCGTGTTGAACACTGGTGTAGAGGCGTGTTGTAGAGCCCGTGTTGAACACTGGTGTAGAGGCGTGTTGTAGAGCCCGTGTTGAACACTGGTGTAGAGGCGTACTGTAGAGCCCGCGTTGAACACTGGTGTAGAGGCGTACTGTAGAGCCCGTGTTGAACACTGGTGTAGAGGCGTGCTGTAGAGCCCGTTTTGAACACTTGTGTAGAGGCGTACTGAAGAGCCCGTGTTGAACACTGGTGTAGAGGCGTGTTGTAGAGCCCGTGTTGAACACTGGTGTAGAGGCGTACTGTAGAGCCCGTGTTGAACACTGGTGTAGAGGCGTGTTGTAGAGCCCGTGTTGAACACTGGTGTAGAGGCGTACTGAAAAGCCCGTGTTGAACACTGGTGTAGAGGCGTGTTGTTGAGCCCGTGTTGAACACTGGTATAGAGGCGTGTTGTAGAGCCCGTGTTGAACACTGGTGTAGAGGCGTGTTTTAGAGCCCGTGTTGAACACTGGTGTTGAGGCGTGTTGTAGAGCCCGTATTGAACACTGGTGTAGAGGTGTACTGTAGAGCCCGTGTTGAATACTGGTGTAGAGGCGTACTGTAGAGCCCGTGTTGAACACTGGTGTAGTGGCGTGTTGTAGAGCCCGTGTTGAACACTGGTGTAGTGGCGTGTTGTAGAGCCCGTGTTGAACACTGGTGTAGAGGCGTGTTGTAGAGCCCGTGTTGAACACTGGTGTAGAGGCGTACTGTAGAGCCCGTGTTGAACACTGGTGTAGAGGCGTGTTGTAGAGCCCGTGTTGAACACTGGTGTAGAGGCGTGTTGTAGAGCCCGTGTTGAACACTGGTATAGAGGCGTGTTGTAGAGCCCGTGTTGAACACTGGTGTAGAGGCGTACTGAAGAGCCCGTGTTGAACACTGGTGTAGAGGCGTGTTGTAGAGCCTGTGTTGAACACTGGTGTAGAGGCGTGTTGTAGAGCCCGTGTTGAACACTGGTATAGAGGCGTGTTGTAGAGCCCGTGTTGAACACTGGTATAGAGGCGTACTGAAGAGCCCGTGTTGAACACTGGTGTTGAGGCGTACTGAAGAGCCCGTGTTGAACACTGGTGTAGAGGCGTGTTGTAGAGCCCGTGTTGAACACTGGTGTAGAGGCGTGTTGTAGAGCCCGTGTTGAACACTGGTGTAGAGGCGTACTGTAGAGCCCGTGTTGAACACTGATGTAGAGGCGTGTTGTAGAGCCCGTGTTGAACACTGGTATAGAGGCGTGTTGTAGAGCCCGTGTTGAACACTGGTATAGAGGCGTGTTGTAGAGCCCGTGTTGAACACTGGTGTAGAGGCGTGTTGTAGAGCCCGTGTTGAACACTGGTGTAGAAGCGTACTGTAGAGCCCGTGTTGAACACTGATGTAGAGGCGTGTTGTAGAGCCCGTGTTGAACACTGGTATAGAGGCGTGTTGTAGAGCCCGTGTTGAACACTGGTATAGAGGCGTGTTGTAGAGCCCGTGTTGAACACTGGTGTAGAGGCGTGTTGTAGAGCCCGTGTTGAACACTGGTGTAGAGGCGTACTGAAGAGCACGTGTTGAACACTGGTGTAGAGGCGTGTTGTAGAGCCCGTGTTGAACACATGGTGTAGAGGCGTGTTGTAGAGCCCGTGTTGAACACTGGTGTAGAGGCGTGTTGTAGAGCCCGTGTTGAACACTGGTGTAGAGGCGTACTGTAGAGCCCGCGTTGAACACTGGTGTAGAGGCGTACTGTAGAGCCCGTGTTGAACACTGGTGTAGAGGCGTGCTGTAGAGCCCGTTTTGAACACTTGTGTAGAGGCGTACTGAAGAGCCCGTGTTGAACACTGGTGTAGAGGCGTGTTGTAGAGCCCGTGTTGAACACTGGTGTAGAGGCGTACTGTAGAGCCCGTGTTGAACACTGGTGTAGAGGCGTGTTGTAGAGCCCGTGTTGAACACTGGTGTAGAGGCGTACTGAAAAGCCCGTGTTGAACACTGGTGTAGAGGCGTGTTGTTGAGCCCGAGTTGAACACTGGTATAGAGGCGTGTTGTAGAGCCCGTGTTGAACACTGGTGTAGAGGCGTGTTTTAGAGCCCGTGTTGAACACTGGTGTTGAGGCGTGTTGTAGAGACCGTGTTGAACACTGGTGTAGAGGTGTACTGTAGAGCCCGTGTTGAATACTGGTGTAGAGGCGTACTGTAGAGCCCGTGTTGAACACTGGTGTAGTGGCGTGTTGTAGAGCCCGTGTTGAACACTGGTGTAGTGGCGTGTTGTAGAGCCCGTGTTGAACACTGGTGTAGAGGCGTGTTGTAGAGCCCGTGTTGAACACTGGTGTAGAGGCGTACTGTAGAGCCCGTGTTGAACACTGGTGTAGAGGCGTGTTGTAGAGCCCGTGTTGAACACTGGTGTAGAGGCGTGTTGTAGAGCCCGTGTTGAAAACTGGTATAGAGGCGTGTTGTAGAGCCCGTGTTGAACACTGGTGTAGAGGCGTACTGAAGAGCCCGTGTTGAACACTGGTGTAGAGGCGTACTGAAGAGCCCGTGTTGAACACTGGTGTTAAGGCGTGTTGTAGAGCCCGTGTTGAACACTGGTATAGAGGCGTGTTGTAGAGCCCGTGTTGAACACTGGTGTAGAGGCGTGTTTTAGAGCCCGTGTTGAACACTGGTGTAGAGGCGTGTTGTAGAGCCCGTGTTGAACACTGGTGTAGAGGCGTACTGTAGAGCCCGTGTTGAACACTGGTGTAGAGGCGTACTGTAGAGCCCGTGTTGAACACTGGTGTAGAGGCGTGTTGTAGAGCCCGTGTTTAACACTGGTGTAGAGGCGTGTTGTAGAGCCCGTGTTGAACACTGGTGTAGAGGCGTGTTGTAGAGCCCGTGTTGAACACTGGTATAGAGGCGTAATTTAGAGCCCGTGTTGAACACTGGTGTAGAGGCGTACTGTAGAGCCCGTGTTGAACACTGGTGTAGAGGCGTGATGTAGAGCCCGTGTTGAAAACTGGTATAGAGGCGTGTTGTAGAGCCCGTGTTGAACACTGGTGTAGAGGCGTACTGAAGAGCCCGTGTTGAACACTGGTGTAGAGGCGTACTAAAGAGCCCGTGTTGAACACTGGTGTTAAGGCGTACTGTAGAGCCCGTGTTGAACACTGGTGTAGAGGCGTGTTGTAGAGCCCGTGTTTAACACTGGTGTAGAGGCGTGTTGTAGAGCCCGTGTTGAACACTGGTGTAGAGGCGTGTTGTAGAGCCCGTGTTGAACACTGGTATAGAGGCGTAATTTAGAGCCCGTGTTGAACACTGATGTAGAGGCGTACTGTAGAGCCCGTGTTGAACACTGGTGTAGAGGCGTGTTGTAGAGCCCGTGTTGAACACTGGTGTAGTGGCGTGTTGTAGAGCCCGTGTTGAACACTGGTGTAGAGGCGTGTTGTAGAGCCCGTGTTGAACACTGGTGTAGAGGCGTACTGTAGAGCCCGTGTTGAACACTGGTGTAGAGGCGTGTTGCAGAGCCCGTGTTGAACACTGGTGTAGTGGCGTGTTGTAGAGCCCGTGTTGAACACTGGTGTAGAGGCGTGCTGTAGAGCCCGTGTTGAACACTGGTGTAGAGGCGTGTTGCAGAGCCCGTGTTGAACACTGGCGTAGAGGCGTGTTGTAGAGCCCGTGTTGAACACTGGTGTAGTGGCGTGTTGTAGAGCCCGTGTTGAACACTGGTGTAGAGGCGTGCTGTAGAGCCCGTGTTGAACACTGGTGTAGAGGCGTGTTGTAGAGCCCGTGTTGAACACTAGCGTAGAGGCGTGTTGTAGAGCGCGTGTTGAACACTGGTGTAGAGGCATGTTGTAGAGCCCGTGTTGAACACTGGTGTAGAGGCGTGTTGTAGAGCCCGTGTTGAACAATGGTGTAGAGGCGTGTTGTAGAGCCCGTGTTGAACACTGGTGTAGAGGCGTGTTGTAGAGCCCGTGTTGAACACTGGCGTAGAGGCGTGTTGTCGAGCCCGTGTTGAACACTGGTATAGAAGCGTGTTGTAGAGCCCGTGTTGAATTCTGGTGTTGAGGCGTGTTTTAGAGCCCGTGTTGAACACTGGTGTAGAGGCGTGTTGTAGAGCCCGTGTTGAACACTGGTGTAGAGGCGTGTTGTAGAGCCCGTTTTGAACACTGGTGTAGTGGCGTTTGTAGAGCCCGTGTTGAACACTGGTGTAGAGGCGTGCTGTAGAGCTCGTGTTGAGCACTGGTATAGAGGCGTGTTGTAGAGCCCGTGTTGAACACTGGTGTAGAGGCGTGTTGTAGGGCCCGTGTTGAACACTGGTATAGAGGCGTGTTGTAGAGCCCGTGTTGAACACTGGTGTAGAGGCGTGTTGTAGAGCCCGTGTTGAACACTGGTGTAGAGGCGTGTTTTAGAGCCCGTGTTGAACACTGGTGTAGAGGCGTGTTGTAGAGCCCGTGTTGAACACTGGTGTAGAGGCGTGTTGTAGAGCCCGTGTTGAACACTGGTGTAGTGGCGTGTTGTAGAGCCCGTGTTGAACACTGCTGTAGAGGCGTGTTGTAGAGCCCGTGTTGAACACTGGTGTAGTGGCGAGTTGTAGAGCCCGTGTTGAACACTGGTGTAGAGGCGTGTTGTAGAGCCCGTGTTGAACACTGGTGTAGAGACGTGTTGTAGAGTCATTGTTGAACACTGGTGTAGAGGCGTGTTGTAGAGCCCGTGTTGAACACTGGTGTAGAGGCGTACTGAAGAGCTCGTGTTGAACACTGGTGTAGAGGCGTGTTGTAGAGCCCGTGTTGAACACTGGTATAGAGGCGTGTTGTAGAGCCCGTGTTGAACACTGGTGTAGAGGCGTGTTTTAGAGCCCGTGTTGAACACTGGTGTAGAGGAGTACTGAAAAGCCCGTGTTGAACACTGGTGTAGAGGCGTGTTGTTGAGCCAGTGTTGAACACTGGTATAGAGGCGTGTTGTAGAGCCCGTGTTGAACACTGGTGTAGAGGCGTGTTTTAGAGCCCGTGTTGAACACTGGTGTTGAGGCGTGTTGTAGAGACCGTGTTGAACACTGGTGTAGAGGTGTACTGTAGAGCCCGTGTTGAATACTGGTGTAGAGGCGTACTGTAGAGCCCGTGTTGAACACTGGTGTAGTGGCGTGTTGTAGAGCCCGTGTTGAACACTAGTGTAGTGGCGTGTTGTAGAGCCCGTGTTGAACACTGGTGTAGAGGCGTGTTGTAGAGCCCGTGTTGAACACTAGTGTAGAGGCGTACTGTAGAGCCCGTGTTGAACACTGGTGTAGAGGCGTGTTGTAGAGCCCGTGTTGAACACTGGTGTAGAGGCGTGTTGTAGAGCCCGTGTTGAACACTGGTATAGAGGCGTGTTGTAGAGCCCGTGTTGAACACTGGTGTAGAGGCGTACTGAAGAGCCCGTGTTGAACACTGGTGTAGAGGCGTGTTGTAGAGCCTGTGTTGAACACTGGTGTAGAGGCGTGTTGTAGAGCCCGTGTTGAACACTGGTATAGAGGCGTGTTGTAGAGCCCGTGTTGAACACTGGTATAGAGGCGTACTGAAGAGCCCGTGTTGAACACTGGTGTTGAGGCGTACTGAAGAGCCCGTGTTGAACACTGGTGTAGAGGCGTGTTGTAGAGCCCGTGTTGAACACTGGTGTAGAGGCGTGTTGTAGAGCCCGTGTTGAACACTGGTGTAGAGGCGTACTGTAGAGCCCGTGTTGAACACTGATGTAGAGGCGTGTTGTAGAGCCCGTGTTGAACACTGGTATAGAGGCGTGTTGTAGAGCCCGTGTTGAACACTGGTATAGAAGCGTGTTGTAGAGCCCGTGTTGAACACTGGTGTAGAGGCGTGTTGTAGAGCCCGTGTTGAACACTGGTGTAGAGGCGTACTGAAGAGCACGTGTTGAACACTGGTGTAGAGGCGTGTTGTAGAGCCCGTGTTGAACACTGGTGTAGAGGCGTGTTGTAGAGCCCGTGTTGAACACTGGTGTAGAGGCGTGTTGTAGAGCCCGTGTTGAACACTGGTGTAGAGGCGTACTGTAGAGCCCGCGTTGAACACTGGTGTAGAGGCGTACTGTAGAGCCCGTGTTGAACACTGGTGTAGAGGCGTGCTGTAGAGCCCGTTTTGAACACTTGTGTAGAGGCGTACTGAAGAGCCCGTGTTGAACACTGGTGTAGAGGCGTGTTGTAGAGCCCGTGTTAAACACTGGTGTAGAGGCGTACTGTAGAGCCCGTGTTGAACACTGGTGTAGAGGCGTGTTGTAGAGCCCGTGTTGAACACTGGTGTAGAGGCGTACTGAAAAGCCCGTGTTGAACACTGGTGTAGAGGCGTGTTGTTGAGCCCGTGTTGAACACTGGTATAGAGGCGTGTTGTAGAGCCCGTGTTGAACACTGGTGTAGAGGCGTGTTTTAGAGCCCGTGTTGAACACTGGTGTTGAGGCGTGTTGTAGAGCCCGTGTTGAACACTGGTGTAGAGGTGTACTGTAGAGCCCGTGTTGAATACTGGTGTAGAGGCGTACTGTAGAGCCCGTGTTGAACACTGGTGTAGTGGCGTGTTGTAGAGCCCGTGTTGAACACTGGTGTAGTGGCGTGTTGTAGAGCCCGTGTTGAACACTGGTGTAGAGGCGTGTTGTAGAGCCCGTCTTGAACACTGGTGTAGAGGCGTACTGTAGAGCCCGTGTTGAACACTGGTGTAGAGGCGTGTTGTAGAGCCCGTGTTGAACACTGGTGTAGAGGCGTGTTGTAGAGCCCGTGTTGAAAACTGGTAAAGAGGCGTGTTGTAGAGCCCGTGTTGAACACTGGTGTAGAGGCGTACTGAAGAGCCCGTGTTGAACACTGGTGTAGAGGCATGTTGTAGAGCCCGTGTTGAACACTGGTGTAGAGGCGTACTGAAGAGCCCGTGTTGAACACTGGTGTTAAGGCGTGTTGTAGAGCCCGTGTTGAACACTGGTATAGAGACGTGTTGTAGAGCCCGTGTTGAACACTGGTGTAGAGGCGTGTTTTAGAGCCCGTGTTGAACACTGGTGTAGAGGCGTGTTGTAGAGCCCGTGTTGAACACTGGTGTAGAGGCGTACTGTAGAGCCCGTGTTGAACACTGGTGTAGAGGCGTACTGTAGAGCCCGTGTTGAACACTGGTGTAGAGGCGTGTTGTAGAGCCCGTGTTTAACACTGGTGTACAGGCGTGTTGTAGAGCCCGTGTTGAACACTGGTGTAGAGGCGTGTTGTAGAGCCCGTGTTGAACACTGGTATAGAGGCGTAATTTAGAGCCCGTGTTGAACACTGGTGTAGAGGCGTACTGTAGAGCCCGTGTTGAACACTGGTGTAGAGGCGTGTTGTAGAGCCCGTGTTGAACACTGGTGTAGTGGCGTGTTGTAGAGCCCGTGTTGAACACTGGTGTAGAGGCGTACTGTAGAGCCCGTGTTGAACACTGGTGTAGAGGCGTGTTGCAGAGCCCGTGTTGAACACTGGTGTAGTGGCGTGTTGTAGAGCCCGTGTTGAACACTGGTGTAGAGGCGTGCTGTAGAGCCCGTGTTGAACACTGGTGTAGAGGCGTGTTGTAGAGCCCGTGTTGAACACTGGCGTAGAGGCGTGTTGTAGAGCCCGTGTTGAACACTGGTGTAGTGGCGTGTTGTAGAGCCCGTGTTGAACACTGGTGTAGAGGCGTGCTGTAGAGCCCGTGTTGAACACTGGTGTAGAGGCGTGTTGTAGAGCCCGTGTTGAACACTAGCGTAGAGGCGTGTTGTAGAGCGCGTGTTGAACACTGGTGTAGAGGCATGTTGTAGAGCCCGTGTTGAACACTGGTGTAGAGGCGTGTTGTAGAGCCCGTGTTGAACACTGGTGTAGAGGCGTGTTGTAGAGCCCGTGTTGAACACTGGTGTAGAGGCGTGTTGTAGAGCCCGTGTTGAACACTGGTATAGAGGCGTGTTGTAGAGCCCGTGTTGAACACTGGTGTAGAGGCGTGTTTTAGAGCCCGTGTTGAACACTGGTGTTGAGGCGTGTTGTAGAGACCGTGTTGAACACTGGTGTAGAGGTGTACTGTAGAGCCCGTGTTGAATACTGGTGTAGAGGCGTACTGTAGAGCCCGTGTTGAACACTGGTGTAGTGGCGTGTTGTAGAGCCCGTGTTGAACACTGGTGTAGTGGCGTGTTGTAGAGCCCGTGTTGAACACTGGTGTAGAGGCGTGTTGTAGAGCCCGTGTTGAACACTAGTGTAGAGGCGTACTGTAGAGCCCGTGTTGAACACTGGTGTAGAGGCGTGTTGTAGAGCCCGTGTTGAACACTGGTGTAGAGGCGTGTTGTAGAGCCCGTGTTGAACACTGGTATAGAGGCGTGTTGTAGAGCCCGTGTTGAACACTGGTGTAGAGGCGTACTGAAGAGCCCGTGTTGAACACTGGTGTAGAGGCGTGTTGTAGAGCCTGTGTTGAACACTGGTGTAGAGGCGTGTTGTAGAGCCCGTGTTGAACACTGGTATAGAGGCGTGTTGTAGAGCCCGTGTTGAACACTGGTATAGAGGCGTACTGAAGAGCCCGTGTTGAACACTGGTGTTGAGGCGTACTGAAGAGCCCGTGTTGAACACTGGTGTAGAGGCGTGTTGTAGAGCCCGTGTTGAACACTGGTGTAGAGGCGTGTTGTAGAGCCCGTGTTGAACACTGGTGTAGAGGCGTACTGTAGAGCCCGTGTTGAACACTGATGTAGAGGCGTGTTGTAGAGCCCGTGTTGAACACTGGTATAGAGGCGTGTTGTAGAGCCCGTGTTGAACACTGGTATAGAGGCGTGTTGTAGAGCCCGTGTTGAACACTGGTGTAGAGGCGTGTTGTAGAGCCCGTGTTGAACACTGGTGTAGAGGCGTACTGAAGAGCACGTGTTGAACACTGGTGTAGAGGCGTGTTGTAGAGCCCGTGTTGAACACTGGTGTAGAGGCGTGTTGTAGAGCCCGTGTTGAACACTGGTGTAGAGGCGTGTTGTAGAGCCCGTGTTGAACACTGGTGTAGAGGCGTACTGTAGAGCCCGCGTTGAACACTGGTGTAGAGGCGTACTGTAGAGCCCGTGTTGAACACTGGTGTAGAGGCGTGCTGTAGAGCCCGTTTTGAACACTTGTGTAGAGGCGTACTGAAGAGCCCGTGTTGAACACTGGTGTAGAGGCGTGTTGTAGAGCCCGTGTTAAACACTGGTGTAGAGGCGTACTGTAGAGCCCGTGTTGAACACTGGTGTAGAGGCGTGTTGTAGAGCCCGTGTTGAACACTGGTGTAGAGGCGTACTGAAAAGCCCGTGTTGAACACTGGTGTAGAGGCGTGTTGTTGAGCCCGTGTTGAACACTGGTATAGAGGCGTGTTGTAGAGCCCGTGTTGAACACTGGTGTAGAGGCGTGTTTTAGAGCCCGTGTTGAACACTGGTGTTGAGGCGTGTTGTAGAGCCCGTGTTGAACACTGGTGTAGAGGTGTACTGTAGAGCCCGTGTTGAATACTGGTGTAGAGGCGTACTGTAGAGCCCGTGTTGAACACTGGTGTAGTGGCGTGTTGTAGAGCCCGTGTTGAACACTGGTGTAGAGGTGTACTGTAGAGCCCGTGTTGAATACTGGTGTAGAGGCGTGCTGTAGAGCCCGTGTTGAACACTGGTGTAGAGGCGTGTTGTAGAGCCCGTGTTGAACACTGGCGTAGAGGCGTGTTGTAGAGCCCGTGTTGAACACTGGTGTAGTGGCGTGTTGTAGAGCCCGAGTTGAACACTGGTGTAGAGGCGTGCTGTAGAGCCCGTGTTGAACACTGGTGTAGAGGCGTGTTGTAGAGCCCGTGTTGAACACTAGCGTAGAGGCGTGTTGTAGAGCGCGTGTTGAACACTGGTGTAGAGGCATGTTGTAGAGCCCGTGTTGAACACTGGTGTAGAGGCGTGTTGTAGAGCCCGTGTTGAACACTGGTGTAGAGGCGTGTTGTAGAGCCCGTGTTGAACACTGGTGTAGAGGCGTGTTGTAGAGCCCGTGTTGAACACTGGTATAGAGGCGTGTTGTAGAGCCCGTGTTGAACACTGGTGTAGAGGCGTGTTTTAGAGCCCGTGTTGAACACTGGTGTTGAGGCGTGTTGTAGAGACCGTGTTGAACACTGGTGTAGAGGTGTACTGTAGAGCCCGTGTTGAATACTGGTGTAGAGGCGTACTGTAGAGCCCGTGTTGAACACTGGTGTAGTGGCGTGTTGTAGAGCCCGTGTTGAACACTGGTGTAGTGGCGTGTTGTAGAGCCCGTGTTGAACACTGGTGTAGAGGCGTGTTGTAGAGCCCGTGTTGAACACTAGTGTAGAGGCGTACTGTAGAGCCCGTGTTGAACACTGGTGTAGAGGCGTGTTGTAGAGCCCGTGTTGAACACTGGTGTAGAGGCGTGTTGTAGAGCCCGTGTTGAACACTGGTATAGAGGCGTGTTGTAGAGCCCGTGTTGAACACTGGTGTAGAGGCGTACTGAAGAGCCCGTGTTGAACACTGGTGTAGAGGCGTGTTGTAGAGCCTGTGTTGAACACTGGTGTAGAGGCGTGTTGTAGAGCCCGTGTTGAACACTGGTATAGAGGCGTGTTGTAGAGCCCGTGTTGAACACTGGTATAGAGGCGTACTGAAGAGCCCGTGTTGAACACTGGTGTTGAGGCGTACTGAAGAGCCCGTGTTGAACACTGGTGTAGAGGCGTGTTGTAGAGCCCGTGTTGAACACTGGTGTAGAGGCGTGTTGTAGAGCCCGTGTTGAACACTGGTGTAGAGGCGTACTGTAGAGCCCGTGTTGAACACTGATGTAGAGGCGTGTTGTAGAGCCCGTGTTGAACACTGGTATAGAGGCGTGTTGTAGAGCCCGTGTTGAACACTGGTATAGAGGCGTGTTGTAGAGCCCGTGTTGAACACTGGTGTAGAGGCGTGTTGTAGAGCCCGTGTTGAACACTGGTGTAGAGGCGTACTGAAGAGCACGTGTTGAACACTGGTGTAGAGGCGTGTTGTAGAGCCCGTGTTGAACACTGGTGTAGAGGCGTGTTGTAGAGCCCGTGTTGAACACTGGTGTAGAGGCGTGTTGTAGAGCCCGTGTTGAACACTGGTGTAGAGGCGTACTGTAGAGCCCGCGTTGAACACTGGTGTAGAGGCGTACTGTAGAGCCCGTGTTGAACACTGGTGTAGAGGCGTGCTGTAGAGCCCATTTTGAACACTTGTGTAGAGGCGTACTGAAGAGCCCGTGTTGAACACTGGTGTAGAGGCGTGTTGTAGAGCCCGTGTTAAACACTGGTGTAGAGGCGTACTGTAGAGCCCGTGTTGAACACTGGTGTAGAGGCGTGTTGTAGAGCCCGTGTTGAACACTGGTGTAGAGGCGTACTGAAAAGCCCGTGTTGAACACTGGTGTAGAGGCGTGTTGTTGAGCCCGTGTTGAACACTGGTATAGAGGCGTGTTGTAGAGCCCGTGTTGAACACTGGTGTAGAGGCGTGTTTTAGAGCCCGTGTTGAACACTGGTGTTGAGGCGTGTTGTAGAGCCCGTGTTGAACACTGGTGTAGAGGTGTACTGTAGAGCCCGTGTTGAATACTGGTGTAGAGGCGTACTGTAGAGCCCGTGTTGAACACTGGTGTAGTGGCGTGTTGTCGAGCCCGTGTTGAACACTGGTGTAGTGGCGTGTTGTAGAGCCCGTGTTGAACACTGGTGTAGAGGCGTGTTGTAGAGCCCGTCTTGAACACTGGTGTAGAGGCGTACTGTAGAGCCCGTGTTGAACACTGGTGTAGAGGCGTGTTGTAGAGCCCGTGTTGAACACTGGTGTAGAGGCGTGTTGTAGAGCCCGTGTTGAAAACTGGTAAAGAGGCGTGTTGTAGAGCCCGTGTTGAACACTGGTGTAGAGGCGTACTGAAGAGCCCGTGTTGAACACTGGTGTAGAGGCATGTTGTAGAGCCCGTGTTGAACACTGGTGTAGAGGCGTACTGAAGAGCCCGTGTTGAACACTGGTGTTAAGGCGTGTTGTAGAGCCCGTGTTGAACACTGGTATAGAGACGTGTTGTAGAGCCCGTGTTGAACACTGGTGTAGAGGCGTGTTTTAGAACCCGTGTTGAACACTGGTGTAGAGGCGTGTTGTAGAGCCCGTGTTGAACACTGGTGTAGAGGCGTACTGTAGAGCCCGTGTTGAACACTGGTGTAGAGGCGTACTGTAGAGCCCGTGTTGAACACTGGTGTAGAGGCGTGTTGTAGAGCCCGTGTTTAACACTGGTGTACAGGCGTGTTGTAGAGCCCGTGTTGAACACTGGTGTAGAGGCGTGTTGTAGAGCCCGTGTTGAACACTGGTATAGAGGCGTAATTTAGAGCCCGTGTTGAACACTGGTGTAGAGGCGTACTGTAGAGCCCGTGTTGAACACTGGTGTAGAGGCGTGTTGTAGAGCCCGTGTTGAACACTGGTGTAGTGGCGTGTTGTAGAGCCCGTGTTGAACACTGGTGTAGAGGCGTACTGTAGAGCCCGTGTTGAACACTGGTGTAGAGGCGTGTTGCAGAGCCCGTGTTGAACACTGGTGTAGTGGCGTGTTGTAGAGCCCGTGTTGAACACTGGTGTAGAGGCGTGCTGTAGAGCCCGTGTTGAACACTGGTGTAGAGGCGTGTTGTAGAGCCCGTGTTGAACACTGGCGTAGAGGCGTGTTGTAGAGCCCGTGTTGAACACTGGTGTAGTGGCGTGTTGTAGAGCCCGTATTGAACACTGGTGTAGAGGCGTGCTGTAGAGCCCGTGTTGAACACTGGTGTAGAGGCGTGTTGTAGAGCCCGTGTTGAACACTAGCGTAGAGGCGTGTTGTAGAGCGCGTGTTGAACACTGGTGTAGAGGCATGTTGTAGAGCCCGTGTTGAACACTGGTGTAGAGGCGTGTTGTAGAGCCCGTGTTGAACACTGGTGTAGAGGCGTGTTGTAGAGCCCGTGTTGAACACTGGTGTAGAGGCGTGTTGTAGAGCCCGTGTTGAACACTGGTGTAGAGGCGTGTTGTCGAGCCCGTGTTGAACACTGGTATAGAAGCGTGTTGTAGAGCCCGTGTTGAATTCTGGTGTTGAGGCGTGTTTTAGAGCCCGTGTTGAACACTGGTGTAGAGGCGTGTTGTAGAGCCCGTGTTGAACACTGGTGTAGAGGCGTGTTGTAGAGCCCGTGTTGAACACTGGTGTAGTGGCGTGTTTTAGAGCCCGTGTTGAACACTGGTGTAGAGGCGTGTTGTAGAGCCCGTGTTGAACACTGGTGTAGAGGCGTGTTGTAGAGCCCGTGTTGAACACTGGTGTAGTGGCGTGTTGTAGAGCCCGTGTTGAACACTGCTGTAGAGGCGTGTTGTAGAGCCCGTGTTGAACACTGGTGTAGTGGCGAGTTGTAGAGCCCGTGTTGAACACTGGTGTAGAAGCGTGTTGTAGAGCCCGTGTTGAACACTGGTGTAGAGACGTGTTGTAGAGTCATTGTTGAACACTGGTGTAGAGGCGTGTTGTAGAGCCCGTGTTGAACACTGGTGTAGAGGCGAACTGAAGAGCTCGTGTTGAACACTGGTGTAGAGGCGTGTTGTAGAGCCCGTGTTGAACACTGGTATAGAGGCGTGTTGTAGAGCCCGTGTTGAACACTGGTGTAGAGGCGTGTTTTAGAGCCCGTGTTGAACACTGGTGTAGAGGCGTGTTGTAGAGCTCGTGTTGAACACTGGTGTAGAGGCGTACTGTAGAGCCCGTGTTGAACACTGGTGTAGAGGCGTACTGTAGAGCCCGTGTTGAACACTGGTGTAGAGGCGTGTTGTAGAGCCCGTGTTTAACACTGGTGTAGAGGCGTGTTGTAGAGCCCGTGTTGAACACTGGTGTAGAGGCGTGTTGTAGAGCCCGTGTTGAACACTGGTATAGAGGCGTAATTTAGAGCCCGTGTTGAACACTGGTGTAGAGGCGTACTGTAGAGCCCGTGTTGAACACTGGTGTAGAGGCGTGTTGTAGACCCCGTGTTGAACACTGGTGTAGTGGCGTGTTGTAGAGCCCGTGTTGAACACTGGTGTAGAGGCGTGTTGTAGAGCCCGTGTTGAACACTGGTGTAGAGGCGTACTGTAGAGCCCGTGTTGAACACTGGTGTAGAGGCGTGTTGTAGAGCCCGTGTTGAACACTGGTGTAGTGGCGTGTTGTAGAGCCCGTGTTGAACACTGGTGTAGAGGCGTGCTGTAGAGCCCGTGTTGAACACTGGTGTAGAGGCGTGTTGTAGAGCCCGTGTTGAACACTGGCGTAGAGGCGTGTTGTAGAGCCCGTGTTGAACACTGGTGTAATGGCGTGTTGTAGAGCCCGTGTTGAACACTGGTGTAGAGGCGTGCTGTAGAGCCCGTGTTGAACACTGGTGTAGAGGCGTGTTGTAGAGCCCGTGTTGAACACTAGCGTAGAGGCGTGTTGTAGAGCGCGTGTTGAACACTGGTGTAGAGGCGTGTTGTAGAGCCCGTGTTGAACACTGGTGTAGAGGCGTGTTGTAGAGCCCGTGTTGAACACTGGTGTAGAGGCGTATTGTAGAGCCCGTGTTGAACACTGGTGTAGAGGCGTGTTGTAGAGCCCGTGTTGAACACTGGTGTAGTGGCGTGTTGTAGAGCCCGTGTTGAACACTGCTGTAGAGGCGTGTTGTGGAGCCCGTGTTGAACACTGGTGTAGTGGCGAGTTGTAGAGCCCGTGTTGAACACTGGTGTAGAGGCGTGTTTTAGAGCCCGTGTTGAACACTGGTGTAGAGGCGTGTTTTAGAGCCCGTGTTGAACACTGGTGTTGAGGCGTGTTGTAGAGCCCGTGTTGAACACTGGTGTAGAGGTGTACTGTAGAGCCCGTGTTGAATACTGGTGTAGAGGCGTACTGTAGAGCCCGTGTTGAACACTGGTGTAGTGGCGTGTTGTCGAGCCCGTGTTGAACACTGGTGTAGTGGCGTGTTGTAGAGCCCGTGTTGAACACTGGTGTAGAGGCGTGTTGTAGAGCCCGTCTTGAACACTGGTGTAGAGGCGTACTGTAGAGCCCGTGTTGAACACTGGTGTAGAGGCGTGTTGTAGAGCCCGTGTTGAACACTGGTGTAGAGGCGTGTTGTAGAGCCCGTGTTGAAAACTGGTAAAGAGGCGTGTTGTAGAGCCCGTGTTGAACACTGGTGTAGAGGCGTACTGAAGAGCCCGTGTTGAACACTGGTGTAGAGGCATGTTGTAGAGCCCGTGTTGAACACTGGTGTAGAGGCGTACTGAAGAGCCCGTGTTGAACACTGGTGTTAAGGCGTGTTGTAGAGCCCGTGTTGAACACTGGTATAGAGACGTGTTGTAGAGCCCGTGTTGAACACTGGTGTAGAGGCGTGTTTTAGAACCCGTGTTGAACACTGGTGTAGAGGCGTGTTGTAGAGCCCGTGTTGAACACTGGTGTAGAGGCGTACTGTAGAGCCCGTGTTGAACACTGGTGTAGAGGCGTACTGTAGAGCCCGTGTTGAACACTGGTGTAGAGGCGTGTTGTAGAGCCCGTGTTTAACACTGGTGTACAGGCGTGTTGTAGAGCCCGTGTTGAACACTGGTGTAGAGGCGTGTTGTAGAGCCCGTGTTGAACACTGGTATAGAGGCGTAATTTAGAGCCCGTGTTGAACACTGGTGTAGAGGCGTACTGTAGAGCCCGTGTTGAACACTGGTGTAGAGGCGTGTTGTAGAGCCCGTGTTGAACACTGGTGTAGTGGCGTGTTGTAGAGCCCGTGTTGAACACTGGTGTAGAGGCGTACTGTAGAGCCCGTGTTGAACACTGGTGTAGAGGCGTGTTGCAGAGCCCGTGTTGAACACTGGTGTAGTGGCGTGTTGTAGAGCCCGTGTTGAACACTGGTGTAGAGGCGTGCTGTAGAGCCCGTGTTGAACACTGGTGTAGAGGCGTGTTGTAGAGCCCGTGTTGAACACTGGCGTAGAGGCGTGTTGTAGAGCCCGTGTTGAACACTGGTGTAGTGGCGTGTTGTAGAGCCCGTATTGAACACTGGTGTAGAGGCGTGCTGTAGAGCCCGTGTTGAACACTGGTGTAGAGGCGTGTTGTAGAGCCCGTGTTGAACACTAGCGTAGAGGCGTGTTGTAGAGCGCGTGTTGAACACTGGTGTAGAGGCATGTTGTAGAGCCCGTGTTGAACACTGGTGTAGAGGCGTGTTGTAGAGCCCGTGTTGAACACTGGTGTAGAGGCGTGTTGTAGAGCCCGTGTTGAACACTGGTGTAGAGGCGTGTTGTAGAGCCCGTGTTGAACACTGGTGTAGAGGCGTGTTGTCGAGCCCGTGTTGAACACTGGTATAGAAGCGTGTTGTAGAGCCCGTGTTGAATTCTGGTGTTGAGGCGTGTTTTAGAGCCCGTGTTGAACACTGGTGTAGAGGCGTGTTGTAGAGCCCGTGTTGAACACTGGTGTAGAGGCGTGTTGTAGAGCCCGTGTTGAACACTGGTGTAGTGGCGTGTTTTAGAGCCCGTGTTGAACACTGGTGTAGAGGCGTGTTGTAGAGCCCGTGTTGAACACTGGTGTAGAGGCGTGTTGTAGAGCCCGTGTTGAACACTGGTGTAGTGGCGTGTTGTAGAGCCCGTGTTGAACACTGCTGTAGAGGCGTGTTGTAGAGCCCGTGTTGAACACTGGTGTAGTGGCGAGTTGTAGAGCCCGTGTTGAACACTGGTGTAGAAGCGTGTTGTAGAGCCCGTGTTGAACACTGGTGTAGAGACGTGTTGTAGAGTCATTGTTGAACACTGGTGTAGAGGCGTGTTGTAGAGCCCGTGTTGAACACTGGTGTAGAGGCGAACTGAAGAGCTCGTGTTGAACACTGGTGTAGAGGCGTGTTGTAGAGCCCGTGTTGAACACTGGTATAGAGGCGTGTTGTAGAGCCCGTGTTGAACACTGGTGTAGAGGCGTGTTTTAGAGCCCGTGTTGAACACTGGTGTAGAGGCGTGTTGTAGAGCTCGTGTTGAACACTGGTGTAGAGGCGTACTGTAGAGCCCGTGTTGAACACTGGTGTAGAGGCGTACTGTAGAGCCCGTGTTGAACACTGGTGTAGAGGCGTGTTGTAGAGCCCGTGTTTAACACTGGTGTAGAGGCGTGTTGTAGAGCCCGTGTTGAACACTGGTGTAGAGGCGTGTTGTAGAGCCCGTGTTGAACACTGGTATAGAGGCGTAATTTAGAGCCCGTGTTGAACACTGGTGTAGAGGCGTACTGTAGAGCCCGTGTTGAACACTGGTGTAGAGGCGTGTTGTAGACCCCGTGTTGAACACTGGTGTAGTGGCGTGTTGTAGAGCCCGTGTTGAACACTGGTGTAGAGGCGTGTTGTAGAGCCCGTGTTGAACACTGGTGTAGAGGCGTACTGTAGAGCCCGTGTTGAACACTGGTGTAGAGGCGTGTTGTAGAGCCCGTGTTGAACACTGGTGTAGTGGCGTGTTGTAGAGCCCGTGTTGAACACTGGTGTAGAGGCGTGCTGTAGAGCCCGTGTTGAACACTGGTGTAGAGGCGTGTTGTAGAGCCCGTGTTGAACACTGGCGTAGAGGCGTGTTGTAGAGCCCGTGTTGAACACTGGTGTAATGGCGTGTTGTAGAGCCCGTGTTGAACACTGGTGTAGAGGCGTGCTGTAGAGCCCGTGTTGAACACTGGTGTAGAGGCGTGTTGTAGAGCCCGTGTTGAACACTAGCGTAGAGGCGTGTTGTAGAGCGCGTGTTGAACACTGGTGTAGAGGCGTGTTGTAGAGCCCGTGTTGAACACTGGTGTAGAGGCGTGTTGTAGAGCCCGTGTTGAACACTGGTGTAGAGGCGTATTGTAGAGCCCGTGTTGAACACTGGTGTAGAGGCGTGTTGTAGAGCCCGTGTTGAACACTGGTGTAGTGGCGTGTTGTAGAGCCCGTGTTGAACACTGCTGTAGAGGCGTGTTGTGGAGCCCGTGTTGAACACTGGTGTAGTGGCGAGTTGTAGAGCCCGTGTTGAACACTGGTGTAGAGGCGTGTTGTAGAGCCCGTGTTGAACACTGGTGTAGAGACGTGTTGTAGAGTCATTGTTGAACACTGGTGTAGAGGCGTGTTGTAGAGCCCGTGTTGAACACTGGTGTAGAGGCGTACTGAAGAGCTCGTGTTGAACACTGGTGTAGAGGCGTGTTGTAGAGCCCGTGTTGAACACTGGTATAGAGGCGTGTTGTAGAGCCCGTGTTGAACACTGGTGTAGAGGCGTGTTTTAGAGCCCGTGTTGAACACTGATGTAGAGGCGTACTGAAAAGCCCGTGTTGAACACTGGTGTAGAGGCGTGTTGTTGAGCCCGTGTTGAACACTGGTATAGAGGCGTGTTGTAGAGCCCGTGTTGAACACTGGTGTAGAGGCGTGTTTTAGAGCCCGTGTTGAACACTGGTGTTGAGGCGTGTTGTAGAGACCGTGTTGAACACTGGTGTAGAGGTGTACTGTAGAGCCCGTGTTGAATACTGGTGTAGAGGCGTACTGTAGAGCCCGTGTTGAACACTGGTGTAGTGGCGTGTTGTAGAGCCCGTGTTGAACACTGGTGTAGTGGCGTGTTGTAGAGCCCGTGTTGAACACTGGTGTAGAGGCGTGTTGTAGAGCCCGTGTTGAACACTAGTGTAGAGGCGTACTGTAGAGCCCGTGTTGAACACTGGTGTAGAGGCGTGTTGTAGAGCCCGTGTTGAACACTGGTGTAGAGGCGTGTTGTAGAGCCCGTGTTGAACACTGGTATAGAGGCGTGTTGTAGAGCCCGTGTTGAACACTGGTGTAGAGGCGTACTGAAGAGCCCGTGTTGAACACTGGTGTAGAGGCGTGTTGTAGAGCCTGTGTTGAACACTGGTGTAGAGGCGTGTTGTAGAGCCCGTGTTGAACACTGGTATAGAGGCGTGTTGTAGAGCCCGTGTTGAACACTGGTATAGAGGCGTACTGAAGAGCCCGTGTTGAACACTGGTGTTGAGGCGTACTGAAGAGCCCGTGTTGAACACTGGTGTAGAGGCGTGTTGTAGAGCCCGTGTTGAACACTGGTGTAGAGGCGTACTGTAGAGCCCGTGTTGAACACTGATGTAGAGGCGTGTTGTAGAGCCCGTGTTGAACACTGGTATAGAG
The DNA here is from genome assembly GCF_040958095.1 of Procambarus clarkii. NCBI lineage: Eukaryota > Metazoa > Arthropoda > Malacostraca > Decapoda > Cambaridae > Procambarus > Procambarus clarkii. The sequence goes on along the minus strand of NC_091191.1, from coordinate 23,418,207 downwards.
GCGTGTTGTAGAGCCCGTGTTGAACACTGGTATAGAGGCGTGTTGTAGAGCCCGTGTTGAACACTGGTGTAGAGGCGTGTTGTAGAGCCCGTGTTGAACACTGGTGTAGAGGCGTACTGAAGAGCACGTGTTGAACACTGGTGTAGAGGCGTGTTGTAGAGCCCGTGTTGAACACTGGTGTAGAGGCGTGTTGTAGAGCCCGTGTTGAACACTGGTGTAGAGGCGTGTTGTAGAGCCCGTGTTGAACACTGGTGTAGAGGCGTACTGTAGAGCCCGCGTTGAACACTGGTGTAGAGGCGTACTGTAGAGCCCGTGTTGAACACTGGTGTAGAGGCGTGCTGTAGAGCCCGTTTTGAACACTTGTGTAGAGGCGTACTGAAGAGCCCGTGTTGAACACTGGTGTAGAGGCGTGTTGTAGAGCCCGTGTTAAACACTGGTGTAGAGGCGTACTGTAGAGCCCGTGTTGAACACTGGTGTAGAGGCGTGTTGTAGAGCCCGTGTTGAACACTGGTGTAGAGGCGTACTGAAAAGCCCGTGTTGAACACTGGTGTAGAGGCGTGTTGTTGAGCCCGTGTTGAACACTGGTATAGAGGCGTGTTGTAGAGCCCGTGTTGAACACTGGTGTAGAGGCGTGTTTTAGAGCCCGTGTTGAACACTGGTGTTGAGGCGTGTTGTAGAGCCCGTGTTGAACACTGGTGTAGAGGTGTACTGTAGAGCCCGTGTTGAATACTGGTGTAGAGGCGTACTGTAGAGCCCGTGTTGAACACTGGTGTAGTGGCGTGTTGTAGAGCCCGTGTTGAACACTGGTGTAGTGGCGTGTTGTAGAGCCCGTGTTGAACACTGGTGTAGAGGCGTGTTGTAGAGCCCGTCTTGAACACTGGTGTAGAGGCGTACTGTAGAGCCCGTGTTGAACACTGGTGTAGAGGCGTGTTGTAGAGCCCGTGTTGAACACTGGTGTAGAGGCGTGTTGTAGAGCCCGTGTTGAAAACTGGTAAAGAGGCGTGTTGTAGAGCCCGTGTTGAACACTGGTGTAGAGGCGTACTGAAGAGCCCGTGTTGAACACTGGTGTACAGGCATGTTGTAGAGCCCGTGTTGAACACTGGTGTAGAGGCGTACTGAAGAGCCCGTGTTGAACACTGGTGTTAAGGCGTGTTGTAGAGCCTGTGTTGAACACTGGTATAGAGGCGTGTTGTAGAGCCCGTGTTGAACACTGGTGTAGAGGCGTGTTTTAGAGCCCGTGTTGAACACTGGTGTAGAGGCGTGTTGTAGAGCCCGTGTTGAACACTGGTGTAGAGGCGTACTGTAGAGCCCGTGTTGAACACTGGTGTAGAGGCGTACTGTAGAGCCCGTGTTGAACACTGGTGTAGAGGCGTGTTGTAGAGCCCGTGTTTAACACTGGTGTAGAGGCGTGTTGTAGAGCCCGTGTTGAACACTGGTGTAGAGGCGTGTTGTAGAGCCCGTGTTGAACACTGGTATAGAGGCGTAATTTAGAGCCCGTGTTGAACACTGGTGTAGAGGCGTACTGTAGAGCCCGTGTTGAACACTGGTGTAGAGGCGTGTTGTAGAGCCCGTGTTGAACACTGGTGTAGTGGCGTGTTGTAGAGCCCGTGTTGAACACTGGTGTAGAGGCGTACTGTAGAGCCCGTGTTGAACACTGGTGTAGAGGCGTGTTGCAGAGCCCGTGTTGAACACTGGTGTAGTGGCGTGTTGTAGAGCCCGTGTTGAACACTGGTGTAGAGGCGTGCTGTAGAGCCCGTGTTGAACACTGGTGTAGAGGCGTGTTGTAGAGCCCGTGTTGAACACTGGCGTAGAGGCGTGTTGTAGAGCCCGTGTTGAACACTGGTGTAGTGGCGTGTTGTAGAGCCCGTGTTGAACACTGGTGTAGAGGCGTGTTGTAGAGCCCGTGTTGAACACTAGCGTAGAGGCGTGTTGTAGAGCGCGTGTTGAACACTGGTGTAGAGGCATGTTGTAGAGCCCGTGTTGAACACTGGTGTAGAGGCGTGTTGTAGAGCCCGTGTTGAACACTGGTGTAGAGGCGTGTTGTAGAGCCCGTGTTGAACACTGGTGTAGAGGCGTGTTGTAGAGCCCGTGTTGAACACTGGTGTAGAGGCGTGTTGTCGAGCCCGTGTTGAACACTGGTATAGAAGCGTGTTGTAGAGCCCGTGTTGAATTCTGGTGTTGAGGCGTGTTTTAGAGCCCGTGTTGAACACTGGTGTAGAGGCGTGTTGTAGAGCCCGTGTTGAACACTGGTGTAGAGGCGTGTTGTAGAGCCCGTTTTGAACACTGGTGTAGTGGCGTTTGTAGAGCCCGTGTTGAACACTGGTGTAGAGGCGTGCTGTAGAGCTCGTGTTGAGCACTGGTATAGAGGCGTGTTGTAGAGCCCGTGTTGAACACTGGTGTAGAGGCGTGTTGTAGAGCCCGTGTTGAACACTGGTATAGAGGCGTGTTGTAGAGCCCGTGTTGAACACTGGTGTAGAGGCGTGTTGTAGAGCCCGTGTTAAACACTGGTGTAGAGGCGTACTGTAGAGCCCGTGTTGAACACTGGTGTAGAGGCGTGTTGTAGAGCCCGTGTTGAACACTGGTGTAGAGGCGTACTGAAAAGCCCGTGTTGAACACTGGTGTAGAGGCGTGTTGTTGAGCCCGTGTTGAACACTGGTATAGAGGCGTGTTGTAGAGCCCGTGTTGAACACTGGTGTAGAGGCGTGTTGTAGAGCCCGTGTTGAACACTGGTGTTGAGGCGTGTTGTAGAGCCCGTGTTGAACACTGGTGTAGAGGTGTACTGTAGAGCCCGTGTTGAATACTGGTGTAGAGGCGTACTGTAGAGCCCGTGTTGAACACTGGTGTAGTGGCGTGTTGTAGAGCCCGTGTTGAACACTGGTGTAGTGGCGTGTTGTAGAGCCCGTGTTGAACACTGGTGTAGAGGCGTGTTGTAGAGCCCGTCTTGAACACTGGTGTAGAGGCGTACTGTAGAGCCCGTGTTGAACACTGGTGTAGAGGCGTGTTGTAGAGCCCGTGTTGAACACTGGTGTAGAGGCGTGTTGTAGAGCCCGTGTTGAAAACTGGTAAAGAGGCGTGTTGTAGAGCCCGTGTTGAACACTGGTGTAGAGGCGTACTGAAGAGCCCGTGTTGAACACTGGTGTAGAGGCATGTTGTAGAGCCCGTGTTGAACACTGGTGTAGAGGCGTACTGAAGAGCCCGTGTTGAACACTGGTGTTAAGGCGTGTTGTAGAGCCTGTGTTGAACACTGGTATAGAGGCGTGTTGTAGAGCCCGTGTTGAACACTGGTGTAGAGGCGTGTTTTAGAGCCCGTGTTGAACACTGGTGTAGAGGCGTGTTGTAGAGCCCGTGTTGAACACTGGTGTAGAGGCGTACTGTAGAGCCCGTGTTGAACACTGGTGTAGAGGCGTACTGTAGAGCCCGTGTTGAACACTGGTGTAGAGGCGTGTTGTAGAGCCCGTGTTTAACACTGGTGTAGAGGCGTGTTGTAGAGCCCGTGTTGAACACTGGTGTAGAGGCGTGTTGTAGAGCCCGTGTTGAACACTGGTATAGAGGCGTAATTTAGAGCCCGTGTTGAACACTGGTGTAGAGGCGTACTGTAGAGCCCGTGTTGAACACTGGTGTAGAGGCGTGTTGTAGAGCCCGTGTTGAACACTGGTGTAGTGGCGTGTTGTAGAGCCCGTGTTGAACACTGGTGTAGAGGCGTACTGTAGAGCCCGTGTTGAACACTGGTGTAGAGGCGTGTTGCAGAGCCCGTGTTGAACACTGGTGTAGTGGCGTGTTGTAGAGCCCGTGTTGAACACTGGTGTAGAGGCGTGCTGTAGAGCCCGTGTTGAACACTGGTGTAGAGGCGTGTTGTAGAGCCCGTGTTGAACACTGGCGTAGAGGCGTGTTGTAGAGCCCGTGTTGAACACTGGTGTAGTGGCGTGTTGTAGAGCCCGTGTTGAACACTGGTGTAGAGGCGTGCTGTAGAGCCCGTGTTGAACACTGGTGTAGAGGCGTGTTGTAGAGCCCGTGTTGAACACTAGCGTAGAGGCGTGTTGTAGAGCGCGTGTTGAACACTGGTGTAGAGGCATGTTGTAGAGCCCGTGTTGAACACTGGTGTAGAGGCGTGTTGTAGAGCCCGTGTTGAACACTGGTGTAGAGGCGTGTTGTAGAGCCCGTGTTGAACACTGGTGTAGAGGCGTGTTGTAGAGCCCGTGTTGAACACTGGTGTAGAGGCGTGTTGTCGAGCCCGTGTTGAACACTGGTATAGAAGCGTGTTGTAGAGCCCGTGTTGAATTCTGGTGTTGAGGCGTGTTTTAGAGCCCGTGTTGAACACTGGTGTAGAGGCGTGTTGTAGAGCCCGTGTTGAACACTGGTGTAGAGGCGTGTTGTAGAGCCCGTTTTGAACACTGGTGTAGTGGCGTTTGTAGAGCCCGTGTTGAACACTGGTGTAGAGGCGTGCTGTAGAGCTCGTGTTGAGCACTGGTATAGAGGCGTGTTGTAGAGCCCGTGTTGAACACTGGTGTAGAGGCGTGTTGTAGAGCCCGTGTTGAACACTGGTATAGAGGCGTGTTGTAGAGCCCGTGTTGAACACTGGTGTAGAGGCGTGTTGTAGAGCCCGTGTTGAACACTGGTGTAGAGGCGTGTTTTAGAGCCCGTGTTGAACACTGGTGTAGAGGCGTGTTGTAGAGCCCGTGTTGAACACTGGTGTAGAGGCGTGTTGTAGAGCCCGTGTTGAACACTGGTGTAGTGGCGTGTTGTAGAGCCCGTGTTGAACACTGCTGTAGAGGCGTGTTGTAGAGCCCGTGTTGAACACTGGTGTAGTGGCGAGTTGTAGAGCCCGTGTTGAACACTGGTGTAGAAGCGTGTTGTAGAGCCCGTGTTGAACACTGGTGTAGAGACGTGTTGTAGAGTCATTGTTGAACACTGGTGTAGAGGCGTGTTGTAGAGCCCGTGTTGAACACTGGTATAGAGGCGTGTTGTAGAGCCCGTGTTGAACACTGGTGTAGAGGCGTGTTTTAGAGCCCGTGTTGAACACTGGTGTAGAGGCGTGTTGTAGAGCCCGTGTTGAACACTGGAGTAGAGGCGTACTGTAGAGCCCGTGTTGAACACTGGTGTAGAGGCGTACTGTAGAGCCCGTGTTGAACACTGGTGTAGAGGCGTGTTGTAGAGCCCGTGTTTAACACTGGTGTAGAGGCGTGTTGTAGAGCCCGTGTTGAACACTGGTGTAGAGGCGTGTTGTAGAGCCCGTGTTGAACACTGGTATAGAGGCGTAATTTAGAGCCCGTGTTGAACACTGGTGTAGAGGCGTACTGTAGAGCCCGTGTTGAACACTGGTGTAGAGGCGTGTTGTAGACCCCGTGTTGAACACTGGTGTAGTGGCGTGTTGTAGAGCCCGTGTTGAACACTGGTGTAGAGGCGTGTTGTAGAGCCCGTGTTGAACACTGGTGTAGAGGCGTACTGTAGAGCCCGTGTTGAACACTGGTGTAGAGGCGTGTTGTAGAGCCCGTGTTGAACACTGGTGTAATGGCGTGTTGTAGAGCCCGTGTTGAACACTGGTGTAGAGGCGTGCTGTAGAGCCCGTGTTGAACACTGGTGTAGAGGCGTGTTGTAGAGCCCGTGTTGAACACTAGCGTAGAGGCGTGTTGTAGAGCGCGTGTTGAACACTGGTGTAGAGGCGTGTTGTAGAGCCCGTGTTGAACACTGGTGTAGAGGCGTGTTGTAGAGCCCGTGTTGAACACTGGTGTAGAGGCGTATTGTAGAGCCCGTGTTGAACACTGGTGTAGAGGCGTGTTGTAGAGCCCGTGTTGAACACTGGTGTAGAGGCGTGTTGTCGAGCCCGTGTTGAACACTGGTATAGAAGCGTGTTGTAGAGCCCGTGTTGAACTCTGGTGTTGAGGCGTGTTTTAGAGCCCGTGTTGAACACTGGTGTAGAGGCGTGTTGTAGAGCCCGTGTTGAACACTGGTGTAGAGGCGTGTTGTAGAGACCGTTTTGAACACTGGTGTAGTGGCGTTTGTAGAGCCCGTGTTGAACACTGGTGTAGAGGCGTGCTGTAGAGCCCGTGTTGAGCACTGGTATAGAGGCGTGTTGTAGAGCCCGTGTTGAACACTGGTGTAGAGGCGTGTTGTAGAGCCCGTGTTGAACACTGGTATAGAGGCGTGTTGTAAAGCCCGTGTTGAACACTGGTGTAGAGGCGTGTTGTAGAGCCCGTGTTGAACACTGGTGTAGAGGCGTGTTTTAGAGCCCGTGTTGAACACTGGTGTAGAGGCGTGTTGTAGAGCCCGTGTTGAACACTGGTGTAGAGGCGTGTTGTAGAGCACGTGTTGAACACTGGTGTAGTGGCGTGTTGTAGAGCCCGTGTTGAACACTGCTGTAGAGGCGTGTTGTAGAGCCCGTGTTGAACACTGGTGTAGTGGCGAGTTGTAGAGCCCGTGTTGAACACTGGTGTAGAGGCGTGTTGTAGAGCCCGTGTTGAACACTGGTGTAGAGGCGTGTTGTAGAGTCATTGTTGAACACTGGTGTAGAGGCGTGTTGTAGAGCCCGTGTTGAACACTGGTGTAGAGGCGTGTTGTAGAGCCCGTGTTGAACACTGGTGTAGAGGCGTGTTGTAGAGCCCGTGTTGAACACTGGTGTAGAGGCGTGTTGTAGAGTCCGTGTTGAACACTGGCATAGAGGCTTGTTGTAGAACCCGTGTTGAACACTGGCGTAGAGGCGTGTTGTAGAGCCCGTGTTGAACAGTGGTGTAGAGGTGTGTTGTAGAGCCCGTGTTGAACACTGGTGTAGAGGCGTGTTGTAGAGCCCGTGTTGAACACTGGTGTAGAGGCGTGTTGTAGAGCCCGTGTTGAACACTGGCGTAGAGGTGTATTGCAGAGCCCGTGTTGAACACTGGTGTAGAGGCGTGTTGTAGAGCCCGTGTTGAACACTGGTGTAGTGGCGTGTTGTAGAGCCCGTGTTGAACACTGTTGTAGAGGCGTGTTGTAGAGCCCGTGTTGAACACTGGTGTAGAGGCGTGTTGTACAGCCCGTGTTGAACATTGGTGTAGAGGCGTGTTGTAGAGTCATTGTTGAACACTGGTGTAGAGGCGTGTTGTAGAGCCCGTGTTGAACACTGGTGTAGTGGCGTGTTGTAGAGCCCGTGTTGAACACTGGTGTAGAGGCGTGTTGTAGAGCCCGTGTTGAACACTGGTGTAGAGGCGTGTTTTAGAGCCCGTGTTGAACACTGGTGTAAAGGCGTGTTGTAGAGCCCGTGTTGAACACTGGTGTAGAGGCGTGCTGTAGAGCCCGTGTTGAACACTGGTGTAGAGGCGTACTGTAGAGCCCGTGTTGAACACTGGTGTAGAGGCGTACTGTAGAGCCCGTGTTGAACACTGGTGTAGAGGCGTGTTGTAGAGCCCGTGTTGAACACTGGTGTAGAGGCGTGTTGTAGAGCCCTTGTTGAACACTGGTGTAGAGGCATGTTGTTGAGCCCGTGTTGAACACTGGTATAGAGGCGTGTTGTAGAGCCCGTGTTGAACACTGGTGTAGAGGCGTGTTGTAGAGCTAGTGTTGAACACTGGTGTTGAGGCGTGTTGTCGAGCCCGTGTTGAACACTGTCGTAGAGGCGTGTTGTAGAGCCCGTGTTGAACACTGGTGTAGAGGCGTGTTGTAGAGCCCGTGTTGAACACTGGTGTAGAGGCGTGTTGTAGAGCCCGTGTTGATCATTGGTGTAGAGGCGTGTTGTAGAGCCCGTGTTGAACACTGGTGTAGAGGCGTGTTGTAGAGCCCGTGTTGAACACTGGTGTAGAGGCGTGTTGTAGAGCCCGTGTTGAACACTGGTGTAGAGGCGTGTTGTAGAGCCCGTGTTGAACACTGGTGTAGAGGTGTGTTGTAGAGCCCGTGTTGAACACTGGTGTAGAGGCGTGTTGTAGAGCCCGTGTTGAACACTGGTGTAGAGGCGTGTTGTAGAGCCCGTGTTGAACACTGGTATAGAGGCACTCATTTTCGCGAATACCTGGTTCGAATCCTTGGAGACAGAAATGGTTGGACGTGTTTCTTTTCACCTAATACCTCTGTTTTCCCAGCAGTAAATAGGTACTTGGGAATTATTTAACAGTTGTAGGGGGGGGGGGAGGTCTCCTGGCAAGAGTCAGTAGTTTGACCTGAGGGATGGTGGAGGGGGGGTTGGGGGTGGGGGGGGACCTGCACGCACTCTCCAACATACGCACTCTCCAACAATATGAATTATATAAAACAATACTTTGAGTAACTATTATTATTCTTTGCAGAAAGTTGACTGTGCAACTTTCCTGAGTTTCTCAGTCAAATTTTAATATATGTCCGTGGAAGGAAGGAAGCTCAGTACGAGGAGTGTTGGGGCTCCTGTAAGGTGTTGTAACCCTCGGGGGAGTGTGTTGGGGCTCCTGTAAGGTGTTGTTACTCTCGGGGGAGAGTGTTGGGGCTCCTGTAAGGTGTTGTTACCCTCGGGGGAGAGTGTTGGGGCTCCTGTAAGGTGTTGTTACTCTCGGGGGAGAGTGTTGGGGCTCCTGTAAGGTGTTGTAACCCTCGGGGGAGAGTGTTGGGGCTCCTGTAAGTTGTTGTAACCCTCGGGGGAGAGTGTTGGGGCTCCTGTAAGGTGTTGTTACCCTCGGGGGAGAGTGTTGGGGCTCCTGTAAGGTGTTGTAACCCTCGGGGGAGAGTGTTGGGGCTCCTGTAAGTTGTTGTAACCCTCGGGGGAGAGTGTTGGGGCTCCTGTAAGGTGTTGTTACCCTCGGGGGAGAGTGTTGGGGCTCCTGTAAGGTGTTGTTACTCTCGGGGGAGAGTGTTGGGGCTCCTGTAAGTTGTTGTAACCCTCGGGGGAGAGTGTTGGGGCTCCTGTAAGGTGTTGTTACTCTCGGGGGAGAGTGTTGGGGCTCCTGTAAGGTGTTGTTACTCTCGGGGGAGAGTGTTGGGGCTCCTGTAAGTTGTTGTAACCCTCGGGGGAGAGTGTTGGGGCTCCTGTAAGGTGTTGTTACCCTCGGGGGAGAGTGTTGGGGCTCCTGTAAGGTGTTGTAACCCTCGGGGGAGAGTGTTGGGGCTCCTGTAAGTTGTTGTAACCCTCGGGGGAGAGTGTTGGGGCTCCTGTAAGGTGTTGTTACCCTCGGGGGAGAGTGTTGGGGCTCCTGTAAGGTGTTGTAACCCTCGGGGGAGAGTGTTGGGGCTCCTGTAAGTTGTTGTAACCCTCGGGGGAGAGTGTTGGGGCTCCTGTAAGGTGTTGTTACCCTCGGGGGAGAGTGTTGGGGCTCCTGTAAGGTGTTGTTACTCTCGGGGGAGAGTGTTGGGGCTCCTGTAAGGTGTTGTTACCCTCGGGGGAGAGTGTTGGGGCTCCTGTAAGGTGTTGTTACTCTCGGGGGAGAGTGTTGGGGCTCCTGTAAGTTGTTGTAACCCTCGGGGGAGAGTGTTGGGGCTCCTGTAAGGTGTTGTAACCCTCGGGGGAGAGTGTTGGGGCTCCTGTAAGGTGTTGTAACCCTCGGGGGAGAGTGTTGGGGCTCCTGTAAGGTGTTGTTACTCTCGGGGGAGAGTGTTGGGGCTCCTGTAAGTTGTTGTAACCCTCGGGGGAGAGTGTTGGGGCTCCTGTAAGGTGTTGTAACCCTCGGGGGAGAGTGTTGGGGCTCCTGTAAGTTGTTGTAACCCTCGGGGGAGAGTGTTGGGGCTCCTGTAAGTTGTTGTAACCCTCGGGGGAGAGTGTTGGGGCTCCTGTAAGGTGTTGTTACTCTCGGGGGAGAGTGTTGGGGCTCCTGTAAGGTGTTGTACAATTAATTCCCAAGTAAGTGTGATGACCAATAAATTTTTCCGGTTCAGCAAACGACTATTGATAACCAGCCCGTTCTCAGTCGAGGCTCGTTAAAGCTGCGGCGGTCAACCAAGACGCATTCATTAACATTAACGTATAGTTTATTAAGAATAGGTTTGTTAATCTCATTTATATATAAATATTATTATATATTAAATTTCTGTGTATAGTTAAGCGTGCTTTAGATTAGGGTTCTGTTGGCTATTAATTGTATTTAAAGTATGTGGTGAAGCATTTACAACCTTGCGATTCGAAAAGAGGTGGTCGCCGAAACGCTGTTCGATAAATGTTCGAACGTCATCAGTTGTAAGTCGTGTGTAAATCTTTTTCAATCATAAACAGGGTTTGGTAGGCTGAATTAACGAGCATTTAGCCTCTGTTGATGAGGATGGGCTGGTTTAAGCAGCCCGTCCTCCAAACAAAAACCCAAAAGTGATTCCATCCACCCGCCAACCCCCCTGTTTATGAATGAAAAACGATTTTAACACGACTCACAACTGATATCGTTCGAACACTTCCGGAACAAGTGCTTCACTGACGAAATTTGCTCGAACCACAACGCTGTAAATGTTCAGCCCGTCCTCCAAACAAAGATCCAAAAGTGATTCCATGCACCCGCCAAACCCCCTGTTTATGAATGAAAAGCGATTTACACACGACTCACAACTGCTGACGTTCGAACATATCCGGAACAAGTGCTTCACTGACGAATTTTGTTCGAATCACAACGCTATAAATGCTTCACCCACGTACTACAAATACAAATAGTCGCCAACAGAATCTAAACACCTGACCTAACCTAACCTATGCCTATATATACACAATATGCCAATATATTATAATATTAATTTATACTTGAGAAAATTCCCGTTTTGAATGAACGACATGTTAAAATTTATGAATGCGTCTGTGGGGTCGACCGCTGGATGAAAAGGACTTGAGTCGAGGACGGGATGTGTTTAGCTGACCTTGCTGGGTTCGAATACTTTCTGGTCCTTCTACGTGAAAAGTGGACTTACTCTATTTGCAGTATGACCGTTATACTTTGCATATAGATTCCATCTAAGCGTTTGTTGGTGTCCATCATTATTACAAATGAGTCCTCATAGTATACACAAGGCAGTATTCATTCAAGTGTTGACACGTTGTTAGTATATTGTATATAATAATTATTTAAAGATATACTAAGATACGGTGTGTGTGTGTGGAATAAATACAGATTTAGTGGAAGCCTAACAATTGGCCGGTTCTGGGCAGCGCTGAAAATGTTTTGTATCAGATTTTGAAAGTTTTGTATTTGCAACTTGCGCTAAGCAACTGTGGTCGAGGTGTTCACATATTTTGTGATCCGGTGAAGTTTACGTATTGTGATATAGTTGTGAAGTTTAAGATTGACTACTAGATCTTTACGGTAGTGTTGATGACAAATGTCATTTTTATGGGGCTTGGGCATGATTCAGGGAGAGTTAGTTGATATTTTAAATGCAATAGCTTTCTTGCTGCTTTGAAGTACAGTAAATTTACAATATTTTGTATGTAGCAAACGGAGCCTTAGCATGCAGATAAGTACTACAGCTTATTGGGCTTAAATGTTCTGCTTTCGATCAATAGGCTTCATGATCTTTATTATTATTTTTGTTAGTAAATTTCACTTAAAAATGTCTGTTTTCGCAACTCCCTCAATTAACATTCTTATTACTCAGATCAGACGGTGGTTTGTAATAATATTTACTTAGAGAGTCTGATAGTTACTTGTTGTGCTCGGTGATTGCTCGCGCTGAAGGTCTAGTTACTCGAGTGTGCAGTGCACAGTGATCACCGTCTTGCTATCGTCAGGTATACACTTAACATGATCCCAAAAGAGCCTAGCTCTAGGTATAAATTCAATGGAACTAATTTCTGCATCGGTAAACCAGTTTAGTTTACGGGGCCTAATTCTAATTGTATTCTGGACTATGATTCTTAGATGTGATGATGTGCAAGCCACAGTCAGCGACCATGTGGAGGTTCTCGCTGTGCAGCCTGCTGTGGAGGTTGCTCAGGTGAATCGGTGGTCTCTGCGGCTGGGGTGGTGCGGGGCGCTAGTTCCCGTGGGGGCCCTCCACCACCACCAGTCCAGAGGTGCAGGAGGGGGGATAGAAAGCCTTTCTGTTCTCTGGACAGGAACAGAATTGCCAACTGAGGAACACTAGCAGGCCTACTGTGTTGGCCATCCCGTCATTCGGAAATGATTTCTGGCGTTGCCTGTTCTTTGGTAATTTTCTCTGATTCCCGACGGACTCCCGGCTTCCCCTGGTGTGCCCGGGTCCTTGTGTTATGACGTTTCTGTATTTGATCAGCTTTTATGTTTTTTGTTTGTTTTAGTGTTACTGTTTTTCTGTTACTGGGCTATTTCTGAGTCTTAGATATACTTAGTCTGTATTGCTCGTCGTGAGACAAGCTGGTACTTTACAACAAAGTATTCATACAGTACAGGCTTGAGGCACTTAAACATTGCTGACACAAGCTGCAACACTTTATAGCGAGAGTTGCGTAATGGAGGGTTGCGTAACCACAGCGTGCAACAGCAGTAATAGTGAGTTGCTATTACTACTGTAGCAGGCTGTAGTTATGTATCTGCGGTAGGACAGCACGCTGTAACAGCTGCAGTAGTCTGCGACGCATCGTAAAGATTGTTGCAGGAGGGGGGACATTATAAATGAAGACGATTCTAGTAGTTTATTTTGATTAATGAAGATTGCAGCATATTATATCGATTGTTGCGGGCTTAGGTAGGAGGATGGTAACGGGCAACACTGGCTGGGGAAGGATGGTAAGGGGCAACACTGGCTGGGGGAGGATGGTGGGGGGCAACACTGGCTGGGGGAGGATGGTAAGGGACAACACTGGCTGGGGGAGGATGGTAAGGGACAACACTGGCTGGGGGAGGATGGTGGGGGGCAACACTGGCTGGGGGAGGATGGTAAGGGACAACACTGGCTGGGGGAGGATGGTAAGGGGCAACACTGGCTGGGGGAGGATGGTAAGGGGGCAACACTGGCTGGGAGAGGATGGTAAGGGGCAACACTGGCTGGGGGAGGATGGTGGGGGGCAACACTGGCTGGGGGAGGATGGTAAGGGGCAACACTGGCTGGGGGAGGATGGTGGGGGGCAACACTGGCTGGAGGAGGATGGTAAGGGACAACACTGGCTGGGGGAGGATGGTAAGGGGCAACACTGGCTGGGGGAGGATGGTAAGGGACAACACTGGCTGGGGGAGGATGGTAAGGGGCAACACTGGCTGGGGGAGGATGGTAAGGGGCAACACTGGCTGGGGGAGGATGGTGGGGGGCAACACTGGCTGGGGGAGGATGGTAAGGGACAACACTGGCTGGGGGAGGATGGTAAGGGGCAAAACTAGCTGGGGGAGGAAGGTAAGGGACAACACTGGCTGGGGGAGGATGGTGGGGGGCAACACTGGCTGGGGGAGGATGGTAAGGGACAACACTGGCTGGGGGAGGATGGTAAGGGGCAACACTGGCTGGGGGAGGATGATAAGGGGGCAACACTGGCTGGGGGAGGATGGTAAGGGGCAACAATGGCTGGGGGAGGATGGTAAGGGACAACACTGGCTGGGGGAGGATGGTGGGGGGCAACACTGGCTGGGGGAGGATGGTAAGGGACAACACTGGCTGGGGAAGGATGGTAAGGGACAACACTGGCTGGGGGAGGATGGTAAGGGACAACACTGGCTGGGGGAGGATGGTGGGGGGCAACACTGGCTGGGGGAGGATGGTAAGGGACAACACTGGCTGGGGGAGGATGGTAAGGGGCAACACTGGCTGGGGGAGGATGGTAAGGGACAACACTGGCTGGGGGAGGATGGTAAGGGGCAAAACTAGCTGGGGGAGGAAGGTAAGGGACAACACTGGCTGGGGGAGGATGGTGGGGGGCAACACTGGCGGGGGGAGGATGGTAAGGGACAACACTGGCTGGGGGAGGATGGTAAGGGGCAACACTGGCTGGGGGAGGATGATAAGGGGGCAACACTGGCTGGGGGAGGATGGTAAGGGGCAACAATGGCTGGGGGAGGATGGTAAGGGACAACACTGGCTGGGGGAGGATGGTGGGGGGCAACACTGGCTGGGGGAGGATGGTAAGGGACAACACTGGCTGGGGAAGGATGGTAAGGGACAACACTGGCTGGGGGAGGATGGTAAGGGACAACACTGGCTGGGGGAGGATGGTGGGGGGCAACACTGGCTGGGGGAGGATGGTAAGGGACAACACTGGCTGGGGGAGGATGGTAAGGGGCAACACTGGCTGGGGGAGGATGGTAAGGGGGCAACACTGGCTGGGGGAGGATGGTAAGGGGCAACACTGGCTGGGGGAGGATGGTAAGGGACAACCCTGGCTGGGGGAGGATGGTGGGGGGCAACACTGGCTGGGGGAGGATGGTAAGGGACAACACTGGCTGGGGGAGGATGGTAAGCGACAACACTGGATGGGGGAGGATGGTAAGGGACAACACTGGCTGGGGGAGGATGGTGGGGGCAACACTGGCTGGGGGAGGATGGTGGGGGGCAACACTGGCTGGGGGAGGATAGTGGGGGGCAACACTGGCTGGGGGAGGATGGTAAGGGGTTACACTGGCTGGGGGAGGATGGTAAGGGACAACACTGGCAGGGGGAGGATGGTGGAGGGCAACACTGGCTGGGGGAGGATGGTAAGGGACAACACTGGCTGGGGGAGGATGGTGGGGGGCAACACTGGCTGGGGGAGGATGGTGGGGGCAACACTGGCTGGGGGAGGATGGTAAGGGGCAACACTGGCTGGGGGAGGATGGTAAGGGACAACACTGGCTGGGGAGGATGGTAAGGGACAACACTGGCTGGGGGAGGATGGTAAGGGGGCAACACTGGCTGGGGGAGGATGGTAAGGGACAACACTGGCTGGGGGAGGATGGTAAGAGGGCAACACTGGCTGCGGGAGGATGGTGGGGGGCAACACTGGCAGGGGGAGGTTGGTAAGGGGGCAACACTGGCTGGGGGAGGATGGTAAGGGACAACACTGGCTGGGGGAGGATGGTAAGGGGGCAACACTGGCTGGGGGAGGATGGTAAGGGACAACACTGGCTGGGGGAGGATGGTAAGGGGGCAACACTGGCTGGGGAGGATGGTAAGGGGCAACACTGGCTGGGGGAGGATGGTAAGGGACAACACTGGCTGGGGGAGGATGGTAAGGGACAACACTGGCTGGGGGAGGATGGTAAGGGGGCAACACTGGCTGAGGGAGGATGGTGGGGGGCAACACTGGCTGGGGGAGGATGGTAAGGGACAACACTGGCTGGGGGAGGATGGTAAGGGGCAACACTGGCTGGGGGAGGATGGTGGGGGGCAACACTGGCTGGAGGAGGATGGTGGGGGGCAACACTGGCTGAGGGAGGATGGTAAGGGGCAACACTGGATGGGGGAGGATGGTGGGGGGCAACACTGGCTGGGGGAGGATGGTAAGGGGCAACACTGGCTGGGGGAGGATAGTAAGGGACAACACTGGCTGGGGGAGGATGGTAAGGGGCAACACTGGCTAGGGGAGGATGGTGGGGGGCAACACTGGCTGGGGGAGGATGGTGGGGGGCAACACTGGCTGGCGGAGGATGGTAAGGGACAACACTGGCTGGGGAGGATGGTGGGGGGCAACACTGGCTGGGGGAGGATGGTAAGGGACAACACTGGCTGGGGGAGGATGGTGGGGGGCAACACTGGCTGGGGGAGGATGGTAAGGGGCAACACTGGCTGGGGAGGGAGGATGGTGGGGGGCACCACTGGCTGGGGGAGGATGGTAAGGGACAACACTGGCTGGGGTAGGATGGTGGGGGGCAACACTGGCTGGGGGAGGATGGTGGGGGGCAACACTGGCTGGGGGAGGATGGTGGGGGTCAACACTGGCTGGCGGAGGATGGTAAGGGACAACACTGGCTGGGGAGGATGGTGGGGGGCAACACTGGCTGGGGGAGGATGGTAAGGGATAACACTGGCTGGGGGAGGATGGTGGGGGGCACCACTGGCTGGGGGAGGATGGTAATGGACAACACTGGCTGGGGGAGGATGGTGGGGGGCAACACTGGCTGGGGGAGGATGGTGGGGGGCAACACTGGCTGGGGGAGAATGGTAAGGGGCAACACTGGCTGGGGGAGAATGGTGGGGGGCAACACTGGCTGGGGGAGGATGGTGGGGGGCAACACTGGCTGGGGGAGGATGGTAAGGGACAACACTGGCTGGGGGAGGATGGTGGGAGGCAACACTGGCTGGGGGAGGATGGTAAGGGACAACACTGGTTGGGGGAGGATGGTGGGGGGCAACACTGGCAGGGGGAGGATGGTGGGGGGCAACACTGGCTGGGGGAGGATGGTAAGGGGCAACACTGGCTGGGGGAGGATGGTGGGGGGCAACACTGGCTGGGGGAGGATGGTAAGGGACAACACTGGCTGGGGGAGGATGGTAAGGGGCAACACTGGCTGGGGGAGGATGGTGGGGGGCAACACTGGCTGGGGGAGGATAGTAAGGGACAACACTGGCTGGGGGAGGATGGTAAGGGGCAACACTGGCTGGGGGAGGATGGTGGGGGGCAACACTGGCTGGGGGAGGATGGTAAGGGACAACACTGGCTGGGGGAGGATGGTAAGGGGCAACACTGGCTGGGGGAGGATGGTGGGGGGCAACACTGGCTGGGGGAGGATGGTAAGGGGCAACACTGGCTGGGGGAGGATGGTGGGGGGCAACACTGGCTGGGGGAGGATGGTGGGGGGCAACACTGGCTGGGGGAGGATGGTAAGGGACAACACTGGCTGGGGGAGGATGGTGGGGGGCAACACTGGCTGGGGGAGGATGGTAAGGGACAACACTGGCTGGGGGAGGATGGTGGGGGGCAACACTGTCTGGGGGAGGATGGTGGGGGGCAACACTGGCTGGGGGAGGATGGTGGAGGGCAACAGTGGCTGGGGGAGGATGGTAAGGGGCAACACTGGCTGGGGGAGGATGGTTGGGGGCAACACTGGCTGGGGGAGGATGGTAAGGGGCAACACTGGCTGGGGGAGGATGGTAAGGGACAACACTGGCTGGGGGAGGATGGTAAGGGGCAACACTGGCTGGGAGAGGATGGTGGGGGGCAAAACTGGCTGGGGGAGGATGGTGGGGGGCAACACTGGCTGGGGTAGGATGGTGGGGGGCAACACTGGCTGGGGGAGGATGGTAAGGGACAACACTGGCTGGGGGAGGATGGTGGGGGCAACACTGGCTGGGGGAGGATGGTAAGGGGGCAACACTGGCTGGGGGAGGATGGTGGGGGGCAACACTGGCTGGGGGAATATGGTAAGGGACAACACTGGCTGGTGAAGGATGGTAAGGGGGCAACACTGGCTGGGGGAGGATGGTAAGGGGGCAACACTGGCTGGGGGAGGATGGTAAGGGGCAACACTGGCTGGGGGAGGATGGTAAGGGGACAACACTGGCTGGGGAGGATGGTAAGGGGCAACACTGGCTGGGGGAGGATGGTGGGGGGAAACACTGGCTGGGGGAGGATGGGGAGAACAACAGGGGGGTGGGGATGGGGAGGACAACAGGAGGGAGGTGATGGGGAGGACAACAGAGGGGTGGAGATGGGGGAGGACAACAGGGGGGTGGTGATGGGGAGGACAACAGGGGGGTGGGGATGGGGAGGACAACAGGGGGGAGGTGATGGGGAGGACAACAGAGGGGTGGAGATGGGGAGGGCAACAGGGGGGTGGGGATGGGGAGGACAACAGGGGGGAGGTGATGGGGAGGACAACAGAGGGGTGGAGATGGGGTCGAGGACAACAGGGGGGAGGTGATGGGGAGGACAACAGGGGGGTGGGGATGGGGAGGACAACAGGGGGGAGGTGATGGGGAGGACAACAGAGGGGTGGACATGGGGAGGACAACAGGGGGTGGGGATGGGGAGGACAAAAGGGGGGAGGTGATGGGGAGGACAACAGAGGGGTGGAGATGGGGAGGACAACAGGGGGGTGGTGATGGGGAGGACAACAAGGGGGTGGGGATGGAGAGGACAACAGGGGGGAGGTGATGGGGAGGACAACAGAGGGGTGGAGATGGGGATCGAGGACAACAGGGGGGTGGTGATGGAGAGGACAACAGGGGGGTGGGGATGGGGAGGACAACAGGGGGGAGGTGATGGGGAGGACAACAGAGGGGTGGAGATGGGGAGGACAACAGAGGGGTGGAGATGGGGAGGACAACAGGGGGGTGGTGATGGAGAGGACAACAGAGGGGTGGAGATGGGGAGGACAACAGTGGGTGGTTATGATAGGGAGGACAACAGGGGGGGGTGGGGATGGGGAGGACAACAGAGGGGTGGAGATGGGGTCGAGGACAACAGGGGGGAGGTGATGGGGAGGACAACAGGGGGGTGGGGATGGGGAGGACAACAGGGGGGAGGTGATGGGGAGGACAACAGAGGGGTGGACATGGGGAGGACAACAGGGGGTGGGGATGGGGAGGACAAAAGGGGGGAGGTGATGGGGAGGACAACAGAGGGGTGGAGATGGGGAGGACAACAGGGGGGTGGTGATGGGGAGGACAACAAGGGGGTGGGGATGGGGAGGACAACAGGGGGGAGGTGATGGGGAGGACAACAGAGGGGTGGAGATGGGGATCGAGGACAACAGGGGGGTGGTGATGGAGAGGACAACAGGGGGGTGGGGATGGGGAGGACAACAGGGGGGAGGTGATGTGGAGGACAACAGAGGGGTGGAGATGGGGAGGACAACAAGAGGGTGGGGATGGGGAGGACAACAGGGGGGAGGTGATGGGGAGGACAACAGAGGGGTGGAGATGGGGTGGACAACAGGGGGGTGGTGATAGAGAGGACAACAGGGGGGTGGGGATGAGGAGGACAACAGGGGGGAGGTGATGGGGAGGACAACAGAGGGGTGGAGATGGGGAGGACAACAGAGGGGTGGAGATGGGGAGGACAACAGGGGGGTGGTGATGGAGAGGACAACAGAGGGGTGGAGATGGGGAGGACAACAGGGGGTGGTTATGATGGGGAGGACAACAGGGGGGGGTGGGGATGGGGAGGACAACAGGGGGGTGGGGATGGGGAGGACAACAGTGGGGAGGTGATGGGGAGGACAACACAGGGGTGGAGATGGGGAGGACAACAGAGGGGTGGTGATGGGGAGGACAACAGGGGGGGTGGGGATGGGGAGGACAACAGGGGGGTGGTGATGGGGAGAACAACAGGAGGGTGGTGATGGGGAGGACAACAGGGGGGTGGGGATGGGGAGGACAACAGGGGGGAGGTGATGGGGAGAACAACAGAGGGGTGGAGATGGGGAGGACAACAGAGGGGTGGTGATGGGGAGGACACCAGGGGGGTGGGGATGGGGAGGACAACAGAGGGGTGGAGATGGGGAGGACAACAGGGGGGTGGTGACGGGAAGGACAACAGGGGGGTGGGGATGGGGAGGACAACAGGGGGGAGGTGATGGAGAGGACAACAGAGGGGTGGAGATGGGGAGGACAACAGGGGGGTGGTGATGGGGAGGACAACAGGGGGTGGGGATGGGGAGGACAACAGGGGGAGGTGATGGGAAGGACAACAGAGGGGTGGAGATGGGGAGGACAACAGGGGGTGGTGATGGGGAGGACAACAGGGGGGTGGGGATGGGGAGGACAACAGGGGGGAGGTGATGGGGAGGACAACAGGGGGGTGGTGATGGGGAGGACAACAGGGGGGTGGGGATGGGGAGGACAACAGGGGGGAGGTGATGGGGAGGACAACAGAGGGGTGGAGATGGGAAGGACAACAGGGGGGTGGTGATGGGGAGGACAACAGGGGGGTGGGGATGGGGAGGACAACAGGGGGGAGGTGATGGGGAGGACAACAAGGTGGTGGTGATGGGGAGGACAACAGGGGGGGTGGGGATGAGGAGGACAACAGGGGGGTGGTGATGGGGAGGACAACAGGGGGATGGGGATGGGGAGGACAACAGGGGGGAGGTGATGGGCAGGACAACAGAAGGGTGGGGAGGACAACAGGAGGGGTGGGGATGGGGAGGACAACAGGGGGGGGGTGAGGAGGACAACAGGGGGATGGGGAGGACAACAGTGGGGGTGGAGATGGGGAGGACAACAGGGGGTGGGGATGGGGAGGACAACAGAGGGGAGGTGATGGGGAGGACAACAGGGGGTGGGGATGGGGAGGACAACAGGGGGTGGGGAGGACAACAGGGGGGTGGGGATGAGGAGGACAACAGGGGGGTGGGGAGGACAACAGGGGGGTGGGGATGAGGAGGACAACAGGGGGGGTGGAGATGGGGAGGACAACAGGGGTGGCGATGGGGAGGACAACAGGGGGGGTGGAGAGGGGGAGGACAACAGGGGGTGGGGATGGGGAGGACAACAGGGGGGTGGGGAGGACAACAGGGGGGGTGGAGATGGGGAAGACAACAGGGGGTGGGGATGGGGAGGACAACAGGGAGGGTGGAGAGGGGGAGGACAACGGGGGGTGGGGATGGGGAGGACAACAGGGGGATGAGGAGGACAACAGGGGGGTGGAGATGGGGAGGACAACAGGGGGGTGGGGATGGGGAGGACAACAGGGGGGGGTGGAGAGGGGGAGGACAACAGGGGGTGGGGATGGGGAGGACAACAGGGGGGTGGGGAGGACAACAGGGGGGGTGGAGATGGGGAAGACAACAGGGGGTGGGGATGAGGAGGACAACAGGGGGGGTTTTTGATGGGGAGGACAACAGCTGGTGGGGATGGGGAGGACAACAGGGGGGGATGGAGAGGACAACAGGGGGGAGGTGATGGGGAGGACAACAGGGGGGTGGGGATGGGGAAGACAACAGGGGGGTGGGGAGGACAACATGGGGGGTGGGGATGGGGAGGACAACAGGGGGGGGTGGGGAGGACAACAGGGGGGGATGGGGAGGACAACAGGGGGGGTGGAGATGAAGAGGACAACAGGGGGTAGGGATGGGGAGGACAACAGGGGGGAGGTGATGGGGAGGACAACAGGGGGGTGGGGATGGGGAGGACAACAGGGGGATGGGGAGGACAACAGGGGGGTGGGGATGAGGAGGACAACAAGGGGGTGCGGAGGACAACAGGGGTTGGGGATGAGGAGGACAACAGGGGGGTGGGGATGAGGAGGACAACAGGGGGGGGGGTGGAGATGGGGAGGACAACAGGGGGTGGGGATGGGGAGGACAACAGGGGGGTGGAGATGCGGAGGACAACAGGGGGGGGGGTGATGGGGAGGACAACAGGGGTGGAGATGCGGAGGACAACAGGGGGGGGGGTGATGGGGAGGACAACAGGGGGGTGGGGATGGGGAGGACAACAGGGGGGGTGGGGATGGGGAGGACAACAGGGGGGGTGGGGATGGGGAGGACAACAGGGGGGGGATGTGGAGGACAACAGGGGGGGTGGGGATGGGGAGGACAACAGGGGGGGTGGGGATGGGGAGGACAACAGGGGGGTGGGGAAGGGGAGGACAACAGGGGGGTGGGGATGGGGAGGACAACAGGGGGGTGGGGATGGGGAGAACAACAGGGGGGTGGGGATGGGGAGGACAACAGGGGGGTGGGGATGGGGAGGACAACAGGGGGGTGGAGATGGGGAGGACAACAGGGGGGTGGGGATGGGGAGGAGGGAACATAGCCTTCATTAAGCTTGCCGGTTCACTTCAGGTTAAAGGTGGGTGAGCCAGCTATAGGAGGGAGGAGGGTGCTGGGGCCGCTCCCCCATGCTGGGGCTGCCCCCCCCATGATGGGACCGCTCCTTCCATGCTGGGGCTGCTCTCCCCATGCTAGGATCGCTCCCCCTATGCTGGGGCTGCTCCCCCCATGCTGGGGCCGCTCCCCCCATGCTGGGGCTGCTCCCCCCCATCCTGGGGCCACTCCCCCCATGCTGGGACCGCTCCCCTCATCCCGTGGGGAGCAACTCCCCTCAGGCACCTTGTGCCCCGGGGCTCACTAACCATCAACTCCAACCACTTCCTGCTCACAGTTTCCCAAGAATTAACTAGTCATGTGAGATGACAAGCACGTGTGTATCAATGAACACTTCTGAAACACGGTTATTATTCCCCTATTGGAGGTATGACTTCAGTAAGGATACAATGAGGAGCTGAAGCTTGTATAATGGTGCATAATGTTGTGGTTATGTGGGTACTTGGCTCCGGCTACTGCTTCCCAGTACACTCTCTCCTCGTCTGTGGCGACCTGCACACTCTCTCCCAGACCCTGGGTGGTGGTGGTGGGAGTGTTGGAGGCGCTGGGAGGTGGTGGGAGTGTTGGAGGCGCTGGGAGGTGGTGGGAGTGTTGGAGGCGCTGGGAGGTGGTGGGAGTGTTGGAGGCGCTGGGAGATGGTGGGAGTGTTGGAGGCGCTGGGAGGTGGTGGGAGTGTTGGAGGCGCTGGGAGGTGGTGGGACTGTTGGAGGCGCTGGGAGGTGGTGGGAGTGTTGGAGACGCTGGGAGGTGGTGGGAGTGCTGAAGACCCTGGGAGGTGGTGGGAGTGTTGGAGACCCTGGGAGGTGGTGGTAGTGTTGGAGGCGCTGGGAGGTGGTGGGAGTGTTCGAGGCGCTGGGAGGTGGTGGGAGTGTTGGAGACGCTGGGAGGTGGTGGGAGTGTTGGAGGCGCTGGGAGGTGGTGGGAGTGTTGGAGACGCTGGGAGGTGGTGGGAGTGTTGGAGACGCTGGGAGGTGGTGGGAGTGTTGGAGGCGCTGGGAGGTTGCGGGAGTGTTGGAGACGCTGGGAGGTGGTGGGAGTGTTGGAGACGCTGGGAGGTGGTGGGAGAGTTGGAGGCGCTGGGAGGTGGTGGGAGTGTTGGAGGCGCTGGGAGGTGGTGGGAGTGTTGGAGGCGCTGGGAGGTGGTGGGAGTGTTGGAGACGCTGGGAGGTGGTGGGAGTGTTGGAGACGCTGGGAGGTGGTGGGAGTGTTGGAGACGCTGGGAGGTGGTGGGAGTGTTGGAGACGCTGGCAGGTGGTGGGAGTGTTGGAGACGCTGGGAGGTGGTGGGGGTGCTGAAGACCCTGGGAGGTGGTGGGAGTGTTGGAGACGCTGGGAGGTGGTGGGAGTGTTGGAGGCGCTGGGAGGTGGTGGGAGTGCTGAAGACCCTGGGAGGTGGTGGGAGTGCTGAAGACCCTGGGAGGTGGTGGGAGTGTTGGAGACGCTGGGAGGTGGTGGGAGTGTTGGAGACCCTGGGAGGTGGTGGGAGTGTTGGAGACGCTGGCAGGTGGTGGGAGTGTTGGAGGCGCTGGGAGGTGGTGGGAGTGCTGAAGACCCTGGGAGGTGGTGGGAGTGTTGGAGACCCTGGGAGGTGGTGGGAGTGTTGGAGACGCTGGGAGGTGGTGGGAGTGTTGGAGACGCTGGGAGGTGGTGGGAGTGTTGGAGACGCTGGCAGGTGGTGGGAGTGTTGGAGACGCTGGGAGGTGGTGGGAGTGCTGAAGACCCTGGGAGGTGGTGGGAGTGTTGGAGACGCTGGGAGGTGGTGGGAGTGTTGGAGGCGCTGGGAGGTGGTGGGAGTGCTGAAGACCCTGGGAGGTGGTGGGAGTGCTGAAGACCCTGGGAGGTGGTGGGAGTGTTGGAGACGCTGGGAGGTGGTGGGAGTGTTGGAGGCGCTGGGAGGTGGTGGGAGTGCTGAAGACCCTGGGAGGTGGTGGGAGTGCTGAAGACCCTGGGAGGTGGTGGGAGTGTTGGAGACGCTGGGAGGTGGTGGGAGTGCTGAAGACCCTGGGAGGTGGTGGGAGTGTTGGAGACGCTGGGAGGTGGTGGGAGTGTTGGAGGCGCTGGGAGGTGGTGGGAGTGCTGAAGACCCTGGGAGGTGGTGGGAGTGCTGAAGACCCTGGGAGGTGGTGGGAGTGTTGGAGACGCTGGGAGGTGGTGGGAGTGTTGGAGGCGCTGGGAGGTGGTGGGAGTGCTGAAGACCCTGGGAGGTGGTGGGAGTGCTGAAGACCCTGGGAGGTGGTGGGAGTGTTGGAGACGCTGGGAGGTGGTGGGAGTGTTGGAGGCGCTGGGAGGTGGTGGGAGTGCTGAAGACCCTTGGAGGTGGTGGGAGTGCTGAAGACCCTGGGAGGTGGTGGGAGTGTTGGAGACACTGGGAGGTGGTGGGAGTGTTGGAGACCCTGGGAGGTGGTGGGAGTGTTGGAGACCCTGGGAGGTGGTGGGAGTGTTGGAGACCCTGGGAGGTGGTGGGAGTGTTGGAGACCCTGGGAGGTGGTGGGAGTGTTGGAGACCCTGGCAGGTGGTGGGAGTGTTGGAGACACTGGGAGGTGGTGGGAGTGTTGGAGACCCTGGGAGGTGGTGGGAGTGTTGGAGACCCTGGGAGGTGGTGGGAGTGTTGGAGACCCTGGGAGGTGGTGGGAGTGTTGGAGACCCTGGGAGGTGGTGGGAGTGTTGGAGACCCTGGCAGGTGGTGGGAGTGTTGGAGACCCTGGCAGGTGGTGGGAGTGCTGAAGACCCTGGGAGGTGGTGGGAGTGTTGGAGACCCTGGGAGGTGGTGGGAGTGTTGGAGACCCTGGGAGGTGGTGGGAGTGTTGGAGACCCTGGCAGGTGGTGGGAGTGTTGGAGACCCTGGCAGGTGGTGGGAGTGTTGGAGACCCTGGCAGGTGGTGGGAGTGCTGAAGACCCTGGGAGGTGGTGGGAGTGTTGGAGACACTGGGAGCAGATAGTTCAGGCGCCAACTTCCTCATTTCCACAGATTCTTTCCGGCCTGTCTCAGCACCTCACCCCCTCCCCCCGGCACCCACTCTTCTCCACCCATCTCCCCTTTTCATTCACCACTCCCCATCTCTCTTCTCATCCTCACAATCTTCACCTCTTTCCTCTCCCATGTCTTCTACAATCCCAATTCTCCTCCACCTCCTCCTCCTACCACCTGTGTGCTCCCCCGCCTCCCACCAGTAATATTGGCCATGTTTTACACTTTTGCTGTTAGGGAAGACTGATGTGGTGGGGTGGATAGTTGCAGGTGTGGCTCTGGAGGGGGTGGGGGTGGATAGTTGCGGGTGTGGCTCTGGAGGGGGTGGGGGGTGGATAGTTGCGGGTGTGGCTCTGGAAGGGGTGGGGGTGGATAGTTGCGGGTGTGGCTCTGGAGGGGGTGGGGGTGGATAGTTGCGGGTGTGGCTCTGGAGGGGGTGGGGGTGGATAGTTGCGGGTGTGGCTCTGGAGGGGGTGGAGGTGGATAGTTGCAGGTGTGGCTCTAGAGGGGGTGGGGGTGGATAGTTGCGGGTGTGGCTCTGGAGGGGGTGGGGGTGGATAGTTGCGGGTGTGGCTCTGGAGGGGGTGGGGGTGGATAGTTGCGTGTGTGGCTCTGGAGGGGGTGGGGGTGGATAGTTGCAGGTGTGGCTCTGGAGGGGGTGGGGGTGGATAGTTGCGGGTGTGGCTCTGGAGGGGGTGGGGGTGGATAGTTGCGGGTGTGGCTCTGGAGGGGGTGGGGGTGGATAGTTGCGGGTGTGGCTCTGGAGGGGGGTGGGGGTGGATAGTTGCAGGTGTGGCTCTGGAGGGGGTGGGGGTGGATAGTTGCGGGTGTGGCTCTGGAGGGGGTGGGGGTGGATAGTTGCAGGTGTGGCTCTGGAGGGGTGAGGGTGGATAGTTGCAGGTGTGGCTCTGGAGGGGGTAGGGGGTGGATAGTTGCAGGTGTGGCTCTGGAGGGGGTGGGGGGAGGATAGTTGCATGTGTGGCTCTGGAGGGGGTGGGGGGAGGATAGTTGCATGTGTGGCTCTGGAGGGGGTGGGGGTGGATAGTTGCGGGTGTGGCTCTGGAGGGGGTGGGGGTGGATAGTTGCGGGTGTGGCTCTGGAGGGGGTGGGGGTGGATAGTTGCGGGTGTGGCTCTGGAGGGGGTGGGGGTGGATAGTTGCAGGTGTGGCTCTGGAGGGGGTGGGGGTGGATAGTTGCGTGTGTGGCTCTGGAGGGGGTGGGGGTGGATAGTTGCAGGTGTGGCTCTGGAGGGGGTGAGGGTGGATAGTTGCAGGTGTGGCTCTGTAGGGGGTGGGGGTGGATAGTTGCAGGTGTGGCTCTGTAGGGGGTGGGGGGAGGATAGTTGCATGTGTGGCTCTGGTGGGGGTGGGGGGAGGATAGTTGCAGGTGTGGCTCTGGAGGGGGTGGGGGTGGATAGTTGCAGGTGTGGCTCTGGAGGGGGTGGGGTGGATAGTTGCGGGTGTGGCTCTGGAGGGGGTGGGGGTGGATAGTTGCGGGTGTGGCTCTGGAGGGGGTGGGGGTGGATAGTTGCAGGTGTGGCTCTGGAGGGGGTGAGGGTGGATAGTTGCAGGTGTGGCTCTGGAGGGGGTGGGGGTGGATAGTTGCAGGTGTGGCTCTGGAGGGGGTGGGGGGAGGATAGTTGCATGTGTGGCTCTGGAGGGGGTGAGGGGAGGATAGTTGCAGGTGTGGCTCTGGAGGGGGTGGGGGTGGATAGTTGCAGGTGTGGCTCTGGAGGGGGTGGGGGTGGATAGTTGCAGGTGTTGCTCTGGAGGGGGTGGGGGGAGGATAGTTGCAGGTGTGGCTCTGGAGGGGGTGGGGGTGGATAGTTGCAGGTGTGGCTCTGGAGGGGGTGGGGGGTGGATTGTTGCAGATGTGGCTCTGGAGGGGGTGGGGGTGGATAGTTGCAGGTGTGGCTCTGGAGGGGGTGGGGGTGGATAGTTGCGGGTGTGGCTCTGGAGGGGGTGGGGGTGGATAGTTGCGGGTGTGGCTCTGGAGGGGGTGGGGGTGGATAGTTGCGGGTGTGGCTCTGGAGGGGGTGGAGGTGGATAGTTGCAGGTGTGGCTCTGGAGGGGGTGGGGGTGGATAGTTGCGGGTGTGGCTCTGGAGGGGGTGGGGGTGGATAGTTGCGGGTGTGGCTCTGGAGGGGGTGGGGGTGGATAGTTGCGTGTGTGGCTCTGGAGGGGGTGGGGGTGGATAGTTGCAGGTGTGGCTCTGGAGGGGGTGGGTTTGGATAGTTGCGGGTCGGCTCTGGAGGGGGTGGGGGTGGATAGTTGCGGGTGTGGCTCTGGAGGGGGTGGGGGTGGATAGTTGCGGGTGTGGCTCTGGAGGGGGGTGGGGGTGGATAGTTGCAGGTGTGGCTCTGGAGGGGGTGGGGGTGGATAGTTGCGGGTGTGGCTCTGGAGGGGGTGGGGGTGGATAGTTGCAGGTGTGGCTCTGGAGGGGGTGAGGGTGGATAGTTGCAGGTGTGGCTCTGGAGGGGGTAGGGGGTGGATAGTTGCAGGTGTGGCTCTGGAGGGGGTGGGGGGAGGATAGTTGCATGTGTGGCTCTGGAGGGGGTGGGGGGAGGATAGTTGCATGTGTGGCTCTGGAGGGGGTGGGGGTGGATAGTTGCGGGTGTGGCTCTGGAGGGGGTGGGGGTGGATAGTTGCGGGTGTGGCTCTGGAGGGGGTGGGGGTGGATAGTTGCGGGTGTGGCTCTGGAGGGGGTGGGGGTGGATAGTTACAGGTGTGGCTCTGGAGGGGGTGGGGGTGGATAGTTGCATGTGTGGCTCTGGAGGGGGTGGGGGTGGATAGTTGCAGGTGTGGCTCTGGAGGGGGTGAGGGTGGATAGTTGCAGGTGTGGCTCTGTAGGGGGTGGGGGGTGGATAGTTGCAGGTGTGGCTCTGTAGGGGGTGGGGGGAGGATAGTTGCATGTGTGGCTCTGGTGGGGGTGGGGGGAGGATAGTTGCAGGTGTGGCTCTGGAGGGGGTGGGGGTGGATAGTTGCAGGTGTGGCTCTGGAGGGGGTGGGGGTGGATAGTTGCGGGTGTGGCTCTGGAGGGGGTGGGGGTGGATAGTTGCGGGTGTGGCTCTGGAGGGGGTGGGGGTGGATAGTTGCAGGTGTGGCTCTGGAGGGGGTGAGGGTGGATAGTTGCAGGTGTGGCTCTGGAGGGGGTGGGGGGTGGATAGTTGCAGGTGTGGCTCTGGAGGGGGTGGGGGGAGGATAGTTGCATGTGTGGCTCTGGAGGGGGTGAGGGGAGGATAGTTGCAGGTGTGGCTCTGGAGGGGGTGGGGGTGGATAGTTGCAGGTGTGGCTCTGGAGGGGGTGGGGGGTGGATAGTTGCAGGTGTTGCTCTGGAGGGGGTGGGGGGAGGATAGTTGCAGGTGTGGCTCTGGAGGGGGTGGGGGTGGATAGTTGCAGGTGTGGCTCTGGAGGGGGTGGGGGGTGGATTGTTGCAGATGTGGCTCTGGAGGGGGTGGGGGTGGATAGTTGCAGGTGTGGCTCTGGAGGGGGTGGGGGAGGATAGTTGCATGTGTGGCTCTGGAGGGGGTGGGGGGAGGATAGTTGCAGGTGTGGCTCTGGAGGGGGTGGGGGTGGATAGTTGCAGGTGTGGCTCTGGAGGGGGTGGGGGGTGGATAGTTGCAGGTGTTGCTCTGGAGGGGGTGGGGGAGGATAGTTGCAGGTGTGGCTCTGGAGGGGGTGGGGGTGGATAGTTGCAGGTGTGGCTCTGGAGGGGGTGGGGGGTGGATAGTTGCAGATGTGGCTCTGGAGGGGGTGGGGGTGGATAGTTGCAGGTGTGGCTCTGGAGGGGGTGGGGGTGGATAGTTGCAGGTGTGGCTCTGGAGGGGGTGGGGGTGGATAGTTGCAGGTGTGGCTCTGGAGGGGGTGGGGGTGAATAGTTGCAGATGTGGCTCTGGAGGGGGTGGGGGAGGATAGTTGCAGGTGTGGCTCTGGAGGGGGTGGGGGTGGATAGTTGCAGATGTGGCTCTGGAGGGGGTGGGGGTGGATAGTTGCAGGTGTGGCTCTGGAGGGGGTGGGCGGTGGATAGTTGCAGGTGTGGCTCTGGAGGGGGTGGGGGTGGATAGTTGCAGGTGTGGCTCTGGAGGGGGTGGGGGGTGGATAGTTGCAGGTGTGGCTCTGGAGGGGGTGGGGGGTTGATAGTTGCGAGTGTGGCTCTGGAGGGGGTGGGGGGGGTGGATAGTTGCAGGTGTGGCTCTGGAGGGGATGGGGGGTGGATAGTTGCAGGTAATTACCTAAGTGTAATTACCTAAGTGTAGTTACAGGATAAGAGCTACGCTCGTGGTGTCCCGTCTTCCCAGCACTCTTTGTCATATAACGCTTTGAAACTACTGACGGTCTTGGCCTCCACCACCTTCTCACCTAACTTGTTCCAACCGTCTACCACTCTGTTTGCGAAAGTGAATTTTCTTATATTTCTTCGGCATCTGTGTTTAGCTAGTTTAAATCTATGACCACTTGTTCTTAAAGTTCCAGGTCTCAGGAAATCTTCCCTATCGATTTTATCAATTCCTGTTACTATTTTGTATGTAGTGACCATATCACCTCTTTTTCTTCTGTCTTCTAGTTTTGGCATATTTAATGCCTCTAACCTCTCCTCGTAGCTCTTGCCCTTCAGTTCTGGGAGCCACTTAGTAGCATGTCTTTGCACCTTTTCCAGTTTGTTGATGTGCTTCTTAAGATATGGGCAGGACACAACTGCTGCATATTCTAGCTTTGGCCTAACAAAAGTCGTGAACAATTTCTTTAGTATATCGCCATCCATGTATTTAAAAGAAATTCTGAAGTTAGAAAGCGTGGCATAGGCTCCTCGCACAATATTCTTTATGTGGTCCTCAGGTGATAGTTTTCTATCTAGAACCACCCCTAGAGCTCTTTCTTTATCAGAATTCTTTAAAGATTTCTCACATAATATATAGGTTGTGTGGGGTCTATGTTCTCCTATTCCACATTCCATAACATGGCATTTATTAACATTAAATTCCATTTGCCAAGTGGTGCTCCATATACTTATTTTGTCCAGGTCATCTTGAAGGGCATGACAATCATCTAAGTTTCTTATTCTTCCTATTATCTTTGCATCATCAGCAAACATGTTCATATAATTCTGTATACCAACTGGTAGATCATTTATGTAGACAATAAACATCACTGGTGCAAGAACTGAACCCTGTGGTACTCCACTTGTGACATTTCTCCAGTCCGATACATTGCCTCTGATCACTGCCCTCATTTTTCTATCAGTCAGAAAATTTGTCATCCATGTTAGAAGCGTACCTGTCACTCCTCCAATATTTTCCAGTTTCCAGAACAACCTCTTATGTGGAACTCTGTCGAAAGCCTTTTTTAGGTCCAGATAGATGCAGTCAACCCAACCATATCTTTCCTGTAATATCTCTGTTGCTCGATCATAGAAAATGAGTAAATTCGATACACAGGATCTTCCAGATCGAAAACCATACTGTCTGTCTGATATTATATCATTTCTCTCCAGGTGTTCTACCCATTTAGTTTTAATTATTTTTTCCAATATTTTGACTATTACACTTGTCAATGATACAGGTCTATAATTAAGGGGTCTTCCCCGCTTCCACTTTTGTAGATTGGAACTATGTTAGCCTTTTTCCACACATCAGCTACAACTCCTGTAAACAGGGATGCCTGAAAAATCAGTTGAAGTGGAATGCTGAGCTGAGGTGCACATTCTCTCAGAACCCATGGTGAAACTCCATCTGGACCAACTGCTTTGTTCTTATTTAGCTCCTTGAGCATTTTTTCCACTTCGTCTCTAGACACCTCTATGTGCTCTATGTTGTTCTCTGGAATTCTTATTGTGTCTGGTTCTCTGAAGATTTCATTTTGTACAAACACACTTTGGAACTTTTCGTTTAATGTTTCACACATTTCCTTTTCATTTTCCGTGAATCTATTTCCCATTTTCAACCTCTGAATATTATCCTTTACCTGCAATTTGTTGTTTATGAATTTATAGAATAGACCTGGTTCTGTTTTACATTTGTCTGCAATCCCTTTTTCAAAATTTTTTTCTGCCTCTCTCCTCACTGCCGTGTAGTTGTTTCTCGCATCTTTGTATCGCTGGTATGTTTGGGGGTTTGGCCTCTTCCTGTATTGAGTCCATTTTTGTGTCTTTTGGTCTTTGGCCCTCTCGCACTTTCTGTTGAACCAATCCTGTTTCCTAGTTCTGCTTCTCTGTTTTGGTATAAATTTTTTTGTGCCTTTATCATATATTTCACAAACCTGACATACATCTCATTCACTTCCTTGCCTAGCAACAAGTCTGTCCAATTATACTCACTAAAAATTTTTCTAAGGTTGCCATAATGTGCTCTCCTAAAGTCAGGTTTTTCATTTGCATCAACCGTCATATTTTCTTCCAGATTATAACGCCCTACATACTTTATTCCCAAAAAGACATGGTCACTTTTACCCAAGGGAGAAAGGTACTGAATGTCAAATATTTCTTCCTCCTTCCTGGTAAATATCAAATCTAGCATGGAGGGAACGTCCCCTTCCCTCATCCTCGTAGCTTGTTTAACATGTTGATACAAGAATGTTTCCAGGGTGAGGTCTACAAATTTACAGGTCCAGAATTCTTCTGTTTTAGCTTCACATGCTTCCCAGTCTATGGATGGATTTCAAGTTGAAGTCGCCGACTATCAACAGTCGTGATCTATCGTTCACGACTGTTGATAGGTGTGTAGGTGTGGCTCTGGAGGGGGTGGGGGTGGATAGTTGCTGGTGTGGCTCTGGAGGGGATGGGGGGTGGATAGTTGCAGGTGTGGCTCTGGAGGGGAAGGGGGGTGGATAGTTGCAGGTGTGGCTCTGGAGGGGATGGGGGTGGATAGTTGCAGGTGTGGCTCTGGAGGGGGTGGGGGTGGATAGTTGCAGGTGTGGCTCTGGAGAGAGTGGGGGTGGATAGTTGCGGGTGTAGCACTGGAGGGGGTGGGGGTGGATAGTTGCGGGTGTGGCACTGGAGGGGGGTGGGGGAGGATAGTTCCAGGTGTGGCTCTGGGGGGGGGGGGTGGATAGTTGCGGGTGTGGCACTGGAGGGGGTGGGGGTGGATAGTTGCAGGTGTGGCTCTGGAGGGGGTGGGGGTGGATAGTTGCAGGTGTGGCTCTGGAGGGGGTGGGGGAGGATAGTTGCAGGTGTGACTCTGGAGGGATGGGGGTGGATAGTTGCGGGTGTGGCATTGGAAGGGGTGGGGGTGGATAGTTGCAGGTGTGGCACTGGAGGGGGTGGTTATCTTGAGGTTATCTTGAGATGATTTCGGGGCTTTAGTGTCCCCGCAGCCCGGTCCTCGACCAGGCCTCCACCCCCAGGAAGCAGCCCGTGACAGCTGACTAACACCCAGGTACCTATTTACTGCTAGGTAACAGGGGCATTCAGGGTGAAAGAAACTTTGCCCATTTGTTTCTGCCTCTTGCGGGAATCGAACCCGCGCCACAGAATTACGAGTCCTGCGCGCTATCCACTAGGCTACGAGGCCCCAACTATCCTCCCCCACCCCCTACGAAGGGGTGGGGGAGGATAGTTGCAGGTGTGGCTCTGGAGGGGATGGGGTGGATAGTTACGGGTGTGGCACTGGAGGGGGTGGGGGTGGATAGTTGCAGGTGTGGCTCTGGAGGGGGTAGGGGTGGATAGTTGCGGGTGTGGCACTGGGGGATGGGGGTGGATAGTTGCGGGTGTGGCACAGGAGGGCGTGAGGGAGGATAGTTGCAGGTGTGGCTCTGGAGGGGTGGGGGTGGATAGTTGCGGGTGTGGCACTGGAGGGCGTTGGGGAGGATAGTTGCAGGTGTGGCTCTGGAGGGGGTGGGGGTGGATAGTTACGGGTGTTGCACTGGAAGGGGTAGGGGTGGATAGTTGCGGGTGTGGATCTGGGGGGGATGGGGGGTGGATAGTTGCAGGTGTGGCTCTGGAGGGGGTGGGGGAGGATAGTTGCAGGTGTGGCTCTGGAGGGGATGGGGGGTGGATAGTTGCAGGTGTGGCTCTGGGGGGATGGGGGGTTGATAGTTGCGGGTGTGGCTCTGGGGGGGATGGGGGGTGGATAGTTGCGGGTGTGGCTCTGGGGGGGATGGGGGGTGGATAGTTGCGGGTGTGGCTCTGAAGGGATGGGGGGATAGTTGCGGGTGTGACTCTGGGGGGTGGGGGTGGATAGTTGCAGGTGTGGCTCTGGGGGGAATAGGGGTGGATAGTTGCAGGTGTGGCTCTGAAGGGGGTGGGGGTGGATAGTTGCAGGTGTGGCTCTGGGGGGGTTGGGGTGGATAGTTGCAGGTGTGGCTCTGGTGGGGGTGGGGGTGGATAGTTGCAGGTGGGGCTCTGGGGGGGGGTGGATAGTTGCAGGTGTGGCTCTGGAGGGGGGATGGATAGTTGCAGGTGTGGCTCTGGGGGGGATGGGGGTGGATAGTTGCAGGTGTGGCTCTGAAGGGGGTGTGGGTGGATAGTTGCAGGTGTGGCTCTGGGGGGGTTAGGGTGGATAGTTGCAGGTGTGGCTCTGGAGGGGGTGGGGGTGGATAGTTGCAGGTGTGGCTCTGGAGGAGGTGGGGGGAGGATAGTTGCAGGTGTGGCTCTGGAGGGGGTAGGGGGTGGATAGTTGCAGGTGTGGCTCTGGAGGGGGTGCGGGGAGGATAGTTGCGGGTGTGGCTCTGGAGGGGGTGGGGGAGGATAGTTGCAGGTGTGGCTCTGGAAGGGGTGGGGGAGGATAGTTGCAGGTGTGGCTCTGGGGGGGATGGGGGGTGGATAGTTGCAGGTGTGGCTCTGGGGGGATGGGGGTGGATAGTTGCGGGTGTGGCTCTGGGGGGGATGGGGGGTGGATAGTTGCGGGTGTGGCTCTGAAGGGATGGGGGGATAGTTGCGGGTGTGACTCTGGGGGGTGGGGGTGGATAGTTGCAGGTGTGGCTCTGGGGGGAATAGGGGTGGATAGTTGCAGGTGTGGCTCTGAAGGGGGTGGGGGTGGATAGTTGCAGGTGTGGCTCTGGGGGGGTTGGGGTGGATAGTTGCAGGTGTGGCTCTGGTGGGGGTGGGGGGAGGATAGTTGCAGGTGTGGCTCTGGAGGGGGTAGGGGGTGGATAGTTGCAGGTGTGGCTCTGGAGGGGGTGCGGGGAGGATAGTTGCGGGTGTGGCTCTGGAGGGGGTGGGGGAGGATAGTTGCAGGTGTGGCTCTGGAAGGGGTGGGGGAGGATAGTTGCAGGTGTGGCTCTGGGGGGGATGGGGGGTGGATAGTTGCAGGTGTGGCTCTAGGGGGATGGGGGGTGGATAGTTGCGGGTGTGGCTCTGGGGCGGATGGGGGGGGATAGTTGCGGGTGTGGCTCTGAAGGGATGGGGGGATAGTTGCGGGTGTGACTCTGGGGGGTGGGGGTGGATAGTTGCAGGTGTGGCTCTGGGGGGAATAGGGGTGGATAGTTGCAGGTGTGGCTCTGAAGGGGGTGGGGGTGGATAGTTGCAGGTGTGGCTCTGGGGGGGTTGGGGTGGATAGTTGCAGGTGTGGCTCTGGTGGGGGTGGGGGTGGATAGTTGCAGGTGGGGCTTTGGGGGGGGGGTCGATAGTTGCAGGTGTGGCTCTGGAGGGGGTGGGGGTGGATAGTTGCAGGTGTGGCTGTGGAGGGGGTGGGAGGAGGATAGTTGCAGGTGTGGCTCTGGAGGGGGTAGGGGGTGGATAGTTGCAGGTGTGGCTCTGGAGGGGGTGCGGGGAGGATAGTTGCGGGTGTGGCTCTGGAGGGGGTGGGGGAGGATAGTTGCAGGTGTGGCTCTGGAAGGGGTGGGGGAGGATAGTTGCAGGTGTGGCTCTGGGGGGGATGGGGGGTGGATAGTTGCAGGTGTGGCTCTGGGGGGATGGGGGGTGGATAGTTGCGGGTGTGGCTCTGGGGGGGATGGGGGGTGGATAGTTGCGGGTGTGGCTCTGAAGGGATGGGGGGATAGTTGCGGGTGTGACTCTGGGGGGTGGGGGTGGATAGTTGCAGGTGTGGCTCTGGGGGGAATAGGGGTGGATAGTTGCAGGTGTGGCTCTGAAGGGGGTGGGGGTGGATAGTTGCAGGTGTGGCTCTGGGGGGGTTGGGGTGGATAGTTGCAGGTGTGGCTCTGGTGGGGGTGGGGGTGGATAGTTGCAGGTGGGGCTCTGGGGGGGGGTGGATAGTTGCAGGTGTGGCTCTGGGGGGGATGGGGGTGGATAGTTGCAGGTGTGGCTCTGAAGGGGGTGTGGGTGGATAGTTGCAGGTGTGGCTCTGGGGGGGTTAGGGTGGATAGTTGCAGGTGTGGCTCTGGAGGGGGTGGGGGTGGATAGTTGCAGGTGTGGCTCTGGAGGGGGTGGGGGGAGGATAGTTGCAGGTGTGGCTCTGGAGGGGGTAGGGGGTGGATAGTTGCAGGTGTGGCTCTGGAGGGGGTGCGGGGAGGATAGTTGCGGGTGTGGCTCTGGAGGGGGTGGGGGAGGATAGTTGCAGGTGTGGCTCTGGAAGGGGTGGGGGAGGATAGTTGTAGGTGTGGCTCTGGGGGGGATGGGGGGTGGATAGTTGCAGGTGTGGCTCTGGGGGGATGGGGGGTGGATAGTTGCGGGTGTGGCTCTGGGGGGGATGGGGGGGGATAGTTGCGGGTGTGGCTCTGAAGGGATGGGGGGATAGTTGCGGGTGTGACTCTGGGGGGTGGGGGTGGATAGTTGCAGGTGTGGCTCTGGGGGGAATAGGGGTGGATATTTGCAGGTGTGGCTCTGAAGGGGGTGGGGGTGGATAGTTGCAGGTGTGGCTCTGGGGGGGTTGGGGTGGATAGTTGCAGGTGTGGCTCTGGTGGGGGTGGGGGTGGATAGTTGCAGGTGGGGCTCTGGGGGGGGTCGATAGTTGCAGGTGTGGCTCTGGAGGGGGTGGGGGTGGATAGTTGCAGGTGTGGCTCTGGAGGGGGTGGGGGGAGGATAGTTGCAGGTGTGGCTCTGGAGGGGGTAGGGGGTGGATAGTTGCAGGTGTGGCTCTGGAGGGGGTGCGGGGAGGATAGTTGCGGGTGTGGCTCTGGAGGGGGTGGGGGAGGATAGTTGCAGGTGTGGCTCTGGAAGGGGTGGGGGAGGATAGTTGCAGGTGTGGCTCTGGGGGGGATGGGGGGTGGATAGTTGCAGGTGTGGCTCTGGGGGGATGGGGGGTGGATAGTTGCGGGTGTGGCTCTGGGGGGGATGGGGGTGGATAGTTGCGGGTGTGACTCTGGGGGGTGGGGGTGGATAGTTGCAGGTGTGGCTCTGGGGGGAATAGGGGTGGATAGTTGCAGGTGTGGCTCTGAAGGGGGTGGGGGTGGATAGTTGCAGGTGTGGCTCTGGAGGGGGTGGGGGAGGATAGTTGCAGGTGTGGCTCTGGAGGGGGTAGGGGGTGGATAGTTGCAGGTGTGGCTCTGGAGGGGGTGCGGGGAGGATAGTTGCGGGTGTGGCTCTGGAGGGGGTGGGGGAGGATAGTTGCAGTTGTGGCTCTGGAAGGGATGGGGGAGGATAGTTGCAGGTGTGGCTCTGGGGGGGATGGGGGGTGGATAGTTGCAGGTGTGGCTCTGGGGGATGGGGGGTGGATAGTTGCGGGTGTGGCTCTGGGGGGGATGGGGGTGGATAGTTGCGGGTGTGGCTCTGAAGGGATGGGGGGATAGTTGCGGGTGTGACTCTGGGGGGTGGGGGTGGATAGTTGCAGGTGTGGCTCTGGGGGGAATAGGGGTGGATAGTTGCAGGTGTGGCTCTGAAGGGAGTGGGGGTGGATAGTTGCAGGTGTGGCTCTGGGGGGGTTGGGGTGGATAGTTGCAGGTGTGGCTCTGGTGGGGGTGGGGGTGGATAGTTGCAGGTGGGGCTCTGGGGGGGATGCGGGGTGGATAGTTGCAGGTGTGGCTCTGGAGGGGGGGGTGGATAGTTGCAGGTGTGGCTCTGGGGGGGATGGGGGTGGATAGTTGCAGGTGTGGCTCTGAAGGGGGTGGGGGTGGATAGTTGCAGGTGTGGCTCTGGGGGGGGGTTAGGGTGGATAGTTGCAGGTGTGGCTCTGGAGGGGGTGGGGGTGGATAGTTGCAGGTGGGGCTCTGGGGGGGGATGGGGGGAGGAAAGTTGCAGGTGTGGCTCTGGGGGGGATGGTTGCAGGAGTGGCTCTGGAGGGGATGGGGGTGGATAGTTGCAGGTGTGGCTCTGGTGGGGGTGGGGGTGGATAGTTGCGGGTGTGGCTCTGGAGGGGGTGGGGGAGGATAGTTGCAGGTGTGGCTCTGGAGGGGGTGGGGGTGGATAGTTGCAGGTGTGGCTCTGGAGGGGGTGGGGGTGGATAGTTGCGGGTGTGGTTCTGGAGGGGGGGTGGGGGTGGATAGTTGCAGGTGTGCCTCTGGAGGGGGTGGGGGGAGGATAGTTGCGGGTGTGGCTCTGGAGGGGGTAGGGGGAGGATAGTTGCAGGTGTGGCTCTGGAGGGGGTGGGGCTGGATAGTTGCAGGTGTGGCTCTGGAGGGGGTGGGAGTGGATAGTTGCAGGTGTGGCTCTGGGGAGGGTTAGGGTGGATAGTTGCAGGTGTGGCTCTGGAGGGGGTGGGGGTGGATAGTTGCTGGTGGGGCTCTGGGGGGGGGATGGGGGGAGGAAAGTTGCAGGTGTGGCTCTGGGGGGGATGGTTGCAGGAGTGGCTCTGGAGGGGATGGGGGTGGATAGTTGCAGGTGTGGCTCTGGTGGGGGTGGGGGTGGATAGTTGCGGGTGTGGCTCTGGATGGGGTGGGGGAGGATAGTTGCAGGTGTGGCTCTGGAGGGGGTGGGGGTGGATAGTTGCGGGTGTGGCTCTGGAGGGGGTGGGGGTGGATAGTTGCGGGTGTGGTTCTGGAGGGGGGGTGGGGGTGGATAGTTGCAGGTGTGCCTCTGGAGGGGGTGGGGGGAGGATAGTTGCAGGTGTGGCTCTGGGGGGGATGGGGGTGGAATGGTTGTGGGGTGTGTGTTCTTGTGTGTGTTTTTGTCAGATAACATTTAACAATAAGTTACTAAACAGGAAAAATGAAGCACTTATTGTATATATAAATATTTTTCTCTTGTCTTCCGAGACGCAACATTTGAAGAGAATCGTTTTTAGAAATGACTGTTGCAAACTGAGTCGCTTTCATTTCTTCGTGAGAAGTATTTCAATTGTTTATAATACATACATCTGGTCTTGGCCTTTAGAAAAGGCGAACCTTAGTGTACTTACCTTCGTCAAGGTTGGAGCCGATGAGCACTTCGGTTTTCTTCACTTCTCCTCGACGAATCATCTCCAGCGGGTCGTCAGGGAGGAAGGCGCCGTCAACAATTGGTGTCGAGGGGAACTGTAGCAGACCAAAGTAGCTGTTCCACTGTGTTACAGAGATATTCTTCTCGTCCACTCCTCTCATACACTCCATCACCACATCTGGCTTCTCGATGATCATGGACGCGTTGCAGCCCACGTCGTCCACAAGGCGCAAGCCGATGTCGTAAGCCTTGTCAGCGGACATGATTGACCAGGGAGAGTTGACGACGCCGGACTGCACGATGGCGCGGTCAAACAAGTGACTGGAGACGGGCGAGAGGAGGTGCACAGCGATGGACCCAGCGCCCGCTGACTCGCCGAAGAGCGTTATTCGTTCAGGGTTTCCACCGAAGAATGCGATGTTATCACGAATCCACTTCATTGCCAGAGCTTGATCGTACATTCCCACGTTGCCAGGAGCATCCTCCATATTCAAATACAAGTAACCAAAAGCCCCACAACGATACTGCATTGAAGCAACGATGAAATTATTGGCTGTAACCATTATGTCCGCGTCATAGATTTCGAGCGTGGAGGTGCCGCCCATGTAACCACCTCCATAGATCCACACCAAGACCTCAGTGGGCTCTGCACCTGGCTCCCGGAGGCGGGCAGGTGCCCAGATGTTCAGATAAAGGCAGTCTTCGGAGAGTTCCGTATTTGGATTCCACATCTGTTCACCAATGAACCCTGGAAAGTAGTTAAAGGGCTCTTGGACACAGGTGTTCGGAAGCTTGACTGTGTCGAGGATGCCAGGCCAAGGGTCAATTGGTACAGGCTTTTTGTATCGCAAGTCTCCTACTGGAGGCTTAGCAAAAGGAATACCATAAAACGAATCCACATTCTCCCCGAAGACTGTCCTTCTGAAGCCTCTCAACCGACCACTCTTGGTCTGCACTACAAGAGGGTCTTTTGGCCTGGCTGTTTTTATTTTCCCTTCTTTATCTTCCCGGCGCGGTTCGTTAACTTCCAGTGTTGAGGAATTAATAAGACTATTATGCAGCTCGGTGGCCAGGCACAGCCCCACTAGAACGCCCAGCACAAGCACCGAACACAAGTTGACCTGAACCGCCATGGTTTCGAGGTCAAGACGCAGAGTATAACGAATCTGTCATCAGTGTAACGTCCACTGGGATCAAGTTCTACTTCTCAACCACAGTGCGAGCATCACCACACTGTCCTCACACTTGCTTTATAGGATCGCGGCGACCACACTGCGACCAGTGTCGTGTTCCACAGTGTCGTCGCCCAGATACTGTTAACTGAAGCTCCGACGCGGCACTTCGAGGATATCGGCACCTTGCCAATTTATCTTCCAACGTCCTCACGAATTGTTAATATCAAGTACTTGACCAGCGACATACATACACTCTGTGTTGTCGCAACCATCAATGACTCGCAGGACGCCTTTCCTCTGTGTCCACTGGATGGAGCAAAGAAAACCTGGAAAATAAAGAATATCTATCAAACGCAGCCATTAAAATTTATGTTATTCATTGGCAACCATATACAATGCCTTTATATATATATATATATATATATATATATATATATATATATATATATATATATATATATATATATATATATATATAATATATATATATATATATATATATATATATATATATATATATATATATATATATATATATATATATATATGTCGTACCTAGTAGCCAGAACTCACTTTTTGGCCTACTATTCAAGGCCCAATTTGCCTAATAGGCCAAGTTTTCCTGAATTA
Source organism: Procambarus clarkii (assembly GCF_040958095.1). Taxonomy (NCBI): domain Eukaryota; kingdom Metazoa; phylum Arthropoda; class Malacostraca; order Decapoda; family Cambaridae; genus Procambarus; species Procambarus clarkii. Next base: position 23,378,705 of record NC_091191.1, on the reverse strand, counting down.
ATCTATTTTTTCTAATTTTTTTTCTTATGAAATGATAAAGCTACCCATTTCATTATGTATGAGGTCAATTTTTTTTTATTGGAGTTAAAATTAACGTAGATATATGACCGAACCTAACCAACCCTACCTAACCTAACCTAACCTATCTTTATGGGTTAGGTTTGGTTAGGTAGCCGAAAAAGTTAGGTTAGGTTAGGTTAGGTAGGTTAGGTAGTCGAAAAACAATTAATTCATGAAAACTTGACTTTTTAGGCAAATCGGGCCTTGCATAGTAGGCTGAGAAGTGCGTTCTGGCTACTAGGTACGACATATATATATATATATATATATATATATATATATATATAACACTTGTACAAGATTACTTGATTATAATATGTGGCCAATCATTACAAGTAAAATGAAAAACACACCAACGGGATACATTAATAAATGTCACGGACAGATTCAATCATTGTTGCAAGTCAAACACCTCTTCGAATTCCTCTAAAGTTGGACTCGTGCCCAAGATGTAACAGGTATTTTCTCTCTGAATCGCGACACTGAGGCGCTGGAACAGGAACCATTTCGCTCTCTGGTCTTTTCGAAGCACTGATCAATTTGTCGCCTAATTCCTTTAAGAACTTCAATGCACATTTCCCCCACGAACTGAGAGTCTCCGAACCGATCAGAACAATGCTATATCAGTGTGCCAGACCTCTGTATTTAATGGCTTTCTGCGTTTCCTTGAAAGAAGCAGCGCCACCTCCTTCGCGTGTGCTGTGTTGGAGGTAGGTACTGGCTAGTGTGGCAGCACACGTGTAGTCCCACACTACTTGCTTACCATCCTTCTAAGGAAGCAAGGTGACCCCATCGGGGCGCTTATGAGGTTCATTTGGTCTGAATAGGTGTGGTTCTCTTTGTGTTGGGCAGCGGGCTGTGGCGAGGCTCCTTTTAATGATGTCGTTGACTTCTTCGTCTTGCAATCTTACCCTGTGGTTTACGACATAAAAGACCATGAAGACCATATTGGTCTGCCATCGCGCGTCTGCAAATGCCCCTATGTTCGGTGAGGATGGGGGCGGCAAGGCGCAAAACAACTGCAATGCGGAGAGCATCATGATCAAGGCAAGTTCCCAGGCTGCATTGGGAACTGCAAATAAAAAATCCCCCTGCGTGGGGTGCTGTTACCACTAGGAGGCGGACTTTGTTCTTAGCATCTGTGTTTTCAAGCATTGTTGTGGCAGGCTTTTCCATTACAGGGCTATCTCAGTGGGCCTGTTTGTCGTCTGTTGGGGCTTGTGGTCAGGGAAAAAGTGTACAACGGTTTTCCATTGACTGCCTGCTTCGGTGAATTTTTTATCATCAGTTCCCACTGAGTTTCTCATACGCTCTGGTAGGATCTGCACTACTAATTCGTTGGCTGTTGTATATGAGGATAAGAATGCTGGAAATGCTACCTCAGTTGCCTTTCGTATGCCTATCCCCCAAATCTCACTGGTAGTGTTGCTTGGTCCCATTGACTGTCATTTAAATCTAGGTTGAGTGCCTTCATAAATATAGACTTGAAGAGCTCATCATATTGACTTAGTAGTGGATTGCCAAAAGTGTGTGCACAACTATAAAAGTTCGTTAGCCTGTGTTAGGTAAGTAAAACACTTTGTGAGAAGGTAGAGGGCATCATTGGATACCAAGTCTCCCATTCTCTACTCCATCTTCTTTAGAACGTTAAACTTTTTTTCAAGGACTGCAGCAATGGTATTGTGGCCCACTGGTGTTTCAAGTAGCGTTCGTTCTGTCAGTGGGTTCAATGACTCAGGTTTCTCGTAAAATATATTTTACTGCATTAATGACTACTTTGCTGGACGAAATAATTTCGCACTTGGAGGGGTTAAGAACGAGACCCAGAGTCTCCCCCTGTCACTTCACCAGCTGCAGGTCTTCCAGCAGGGAGTCTTGTGTGCCTGCCAGAGTGCCATCATCCAGGAACCAGATGTTGAGCTCGCTGGATAGTCTGCAAGTGATTTCTCGAACCGCTATGCAAAAGAGGAAGGTTGCGGGTCTCCCTGTTGAATTCCCTCTGCTGAGGTGACTTCGTGTTGGCCAAATATGAGGGTTGAGTCTTTGTTGTAACCTGCTGGCACAAAGTGGAGAATGCTTGGGCAATGTTCCTGGACCGCGGTGAGAACTACTGAAAACTACTTTTATTTTTAAATCTAATTTTACTACTGTCCTGGTCTTCAGTAATAGAACTAATGTCGGCTTGTGCAGCATGGGCTGCTGCTTCACAGCCTTGGGGGACTCCAAACCCCAGCTGGTTGGGTTGCAGCATGGTGGCTGCTTCCAGTTCGGATACTTCTAACAGCAGCCCTTGCAACTAGGCGGCGAAGGGTATTACCAACGGCAATGGGTCTGATCCCTCTCCCCTTCTTTTTCAGGGCACATAGGGATGCACCAAAGAAAAATGGTTTGATTTTATCAGGGATTAACCTTGCGAGACCTGTCTGGAATTGGGTTAAGGGTCAGACGACTTCCAATTCTTTTTTACAATCAGTGTGACCTAGCGGTAAAATACTGGACACGCCAAAGGGCATGGAGCCCTTGCTGTCTGGGTTAGAATCCATCAGGGGAAAGAGTTTTCTGATGTATATATATATATATATATATATATATATATATATATATATATATATATATATATATATGTATATATGTATATATATATATATATTAGTATATTTTGGTAGCAGTCTTTCCTGTAGACATATATTATTAAATATGACCGAAAAAGTAAGATTAATAATTCTAACACGAATTTTCTCAATCTTTCGTACATTACGCTTCACTGTTGGAGGTAAATCAAAAATCACTTCTCCAAAATGAATTTTGGAGAAGTGATTTTTGATTTACCTCCAACAGTGAAGCGTAATGTACGAAAGATTGAGAACATTCGTGTTAGAATTATTAATCTTACTTTTTCGGTCATATTTAATAATATATATATATATATATATATATATGTCGTACCTAGTAGCCAGAACGCACTTCTCAGCCTACTATGCAAGGCCCGATTTGCCTAATAAGCCAAGTTTTCCTGAATTAATATATTTTCTCTAATTTTTTTCTTATGAAATGATAAAGCTACCCATTTCATTAAGTATGAGGTCAATTTTCTTTTATTGGAGTTAAAATTAACGTAGATATATGACCGAACCTAACCAACCCTACCTAACCTAACCTAACCTATCTTTATAGGTTAGGTTAGGTTAGGTAGCAGAAAAAGTTAGGTTAGGTTAGGTTAGGTAGGTTAGGTAGTCGAAAAACAATTAATTCATGAAAACTTGGCTTATTAGGCAAATCGGGCCTTACATAGTAGGCTGAGAAGTGCGTTCTGGCTACTAGGTACGACATATATATATATATATATATATATATATATATATATATATATATATATATATATATATATATATATATATATATATAAGCCTATACTTGCATAAACCACAAGTGAAGATTAACAATCTTTGGACAACACCCACCAGTGGGACTCGAACCCAGAAAGCACAACTACCTTCCAGTAGCTGGCATAACTAGTATGCTTTAACCCACTACGCCATCAGACCTTACAAAAGAAGTAGATAGTTCGAGATATATATCTCAAACATCTCCACCTCCCGAAGGCACCAGATGAGTGAGGGGTCAGTCTGCATTTTTCGTCAAGCCACTGTCAATGTGAGAGAACTCGTGTCCAGCTTATAAGCCTATACTTGCATAAACCACAAGTGAAGATTAACAATCTTTGGACAACACCCACCAGTGCGACTCGAACCCAGAAAGCACAACTACCTTCCAGTAGCTGGCATAACTAGTATGCTTTAACCCACTACGCCATCAGACCTTACAAAAGAAGTAGATAGTTCGAGATATATATCTCAAACATCTCCACCTCCCGAAGGCACCAGATGAGTGAGGGGTCAGTCTGCATTTTTCGTCAAGCCACTGTCAATGTGAGAGAACTCGTGTCCAGCTTATAAGCCTATACTTGCATAAACCACAAGTGAAGATTAACAATCTTTGGACAACACCCACCAGTGGGACTCGAACCCAGAAAGCACAACTACCTTCCAGTAGCTGGCATAACTAGTATGCTTTAACCCACTACGCCATCAGACCTTACAAAAGAAGTAGATAGTTCGAGATATATATCTCAAACATCTCCACCTCCCGAAGGCACCAGATGAGTGAGGGGTCAGTCTGCATTTTTCGTCAAGCCACTGTCAATGTGAGAGAACTCGTGTCCAGCTTATAAGCCTATACTTGCATAAACCACAAGTGAAGATTAACAATCTTTGGACAACACCCACCAGTGGGACTCGAACCCAGAAAGCACAACTACCTTCCAGTAGCTGGCATAACTAGTATGCTTTAACCCACTACACCATCAGACCTTACAAAAGAAGTAGATAGTTCGAGATATATATCTCAAACATCTCCACCTCCCGAAGGCACCAGATGAGTGAGGGGTCAGTCTGCATTTTTCGTCAAGCCACTGTCAATGTGAGAGAACTCGTGTCCAGCTTATAAGCCTATACTTGCATAAACCACAAGTGAAGATTAACAATCTTTGGACAACACCCACCAGTGGGACTCGAACCCAGAAAGCACAACTACCTTCCAGTAGCTGGCATAACTAGTATGCTTTAACCCACTACGCCATCAGACCTTACAAAAGAAGTAGATAGTTCGAGATATATATCTCAAACATCTCCACCTCCCGAAGGCACCAGATGAGTGAGGGGTCAGTCTGCATTTTTCGTCAAGCCACTGTCAATGTGAGAGAACTCGTGTCCAGCTTATAAGCCTATACTTGCATAAACCACAAGTGAAGATTAACAATCTTTGGACAACACCCACCAGTGGGACTCGAACCCAGAAAGCACAACTACCTTCCAGTAGCTGGCATAACTAGTATGCTTTAACCCACTACGCCATCAGACCTTACAAAAGAAGTAGATAGTTCGAGATATATATCTCAAACATCTCCACCTCCCGAAGGCACCAGATGAGTGAGGGGTCAGTCTGCATTTTTCGTCAAGCCACTGTCAATGTGAGAGAACTCGTGTCCAGCTTATAAGCCTATACTTGCATAAACCACAAGTGAAGATTAACAATCTTTGGACAACACCCACCAGTGGGACTCGAACCCAGAAAGCACAACTACCTTCCAGTAGCTGGCATAACTAGTATGCTTTAACCCACTATGCCATCAGACATTACAAAAGAAGTAGATAGTTCGAGATATATATCTCAAACATCTCCACCTCCCGAAGGCACCAGATGAGTGAGGGGTCAGTCTGCATTTTTCGTCAAGCCACTGTCAATGTGAGAGAACTCGTGTCCAGCTTATAAGCCTATACTTGCATAAACCACAAGTGAAGATTAACAATCTTTGGACAACACCCACCAGTGGGACTCGAACCCAGAAAGCACAACTACCTTCCAGTAGCTGGCATAACTAGTATGCTTTAACCCACTACGCCATCAGACCTTACAAAAGAAGTAGATAGTTCGAGATATATATCTCAAACATCTACACCTCCCGAAGGCACCAGATGAGTGAGGGGTCAGTCTGCATTTTTCGTCAAGCCACTGTCAATGTGAGAGAACTCGTGTCCAGCTTATAAGCCTATACTTGCATAAACCACATGTGAAGATTAACAATCTTTGGACAACACCCACCAGTGGGACTCGAACCCAGAAAGCACAACTACCTTCCAGTAGCTGGCATAACTAGTATGCTTTAACCCACTACGCCATCAGACCTTACAAAAGAAGTAGATAGTTCGAGATATATATCTCAAACATCTCCACCTCCCGAAGGGACCAGATGAGTGAGGGGTCAGTCTGCATTTTTCGTCAAGCCACAGTCAATGTGAGAGAACTCGTGTCCAGCTTATAAGCCTATACTTGCATAAACCACAAGTGAAGATTAACAATCTTTGGACAACACCCACCAGTGGGACTCGAACCCAGAAAGCACAACTACCTTCCAGTAGCTGGCATAACTAGTATGCTTTAACCCACTACGCCATCAGACCTTACAAAAGAAGTAGATAGTTCGAGATATATATCTCAAACATCTCCACCTCCCGAAGGCACCAGATGAGTGAGGGGTCAGTCTGCATTTTTCGTCAAGCCACTGTCAATGTGAGAGAACTCGTGTCCAGCTTATAAGCCTATACTTGCATAAACCACAAGTGAAGATTAACAATCTTTGGACAACACCCACCAGTGGGACTCGAACCCAGAAAGCACAACTACCTTCCAGTAGCTGGCATAACTAGTATGCTTTAACCCACTACGCCATCAGACCTTACAAAAGAAGTAGATAGTTCGAGATATATATCTCAAACATCTCCACCTCCCGAAGGCACCAGATGAGTGAGGGGTCAGTCTGCATTTTTCGTCAAGCCACTGTCAATGTGAGAGAACTCTCTACTTCTTTTGTAAGGTCTGATGGCGTAGTGGGTTAAAGCATACTAGTTATGCCAGCTACTGGAAGGTAGTTGTGCTTTCTGGGTTCGAGTCCCACTGGTGGGTGTTGTCCAAAGATTGTTAATCTTCACTTGTGGTTTATGCAAGTATAGGCTTATAAGCTGGACACGAGTTCTCTCACATTGACAGTGGCTTGACGAAAAATGCAGACTGACCCCTCACTCATCTGGTGCCTTCGGGAGGTGGAGATGTTTGAGATATATATCTCGAACTATCTACTTCTTTTGTAAGGTCTGATGGCGTAGTGGGTTAAAGCATACTAGTTATGCCAGCTACTGGAAGGTAGTTGTGCTTTCTGGGTTCGAGTCCCACTGGTGGGTGTTGTCCAAAGATTGTTAATCTTCACTTGTGGTTTATGCAAGTATAGGCTTATAAGCTGGACACGAGTTCTCTCACATTGACAGTGGCTTGACGAAAAATGCAGACTGACCCCTCACTCATCTGGTGCCTTCGGGAGGTGGAGATGTTTGAGATATATATCTCGAACTATCTACTTCTTTTGTAAGGTCTGATGGTGTAGTGGGTTAAAGCATACTAGTTATGCCAGCTACTGGAAGGTAGTTGTGCTTTCTGGGTTCGAGTCCCACTGGTGGGTGTTGTCCAAAGATTGTTAATCTTCACTTGTGGTTTATGCAAGTATAGGCTTATAAGCTGGACACGAGTTCTCTCACATTGACAGTGGCTTGACGAAAAATGCAGACTGACCCCTCACTCATCTGGTGCCTTCGGGAGGTGGAGATGTTTGAGATATATATCTCGAACTATCTACTTCTTTTGTAAGGTCTGATGGCGTAGTGGGTTAAAGCATACTAGTTATGCCAGCTACTGGAAGGTAGTTGTGCTTTCTGGGTTCGAGTCCCACTGGTGGGTGTTGTCCAAAGATTGTTAATCTTCACTTGTGGTTTATGCAAGTATAGGCTTATAAGCTGGACACGAGTTCTCTCACATTGACAGTGGCTTGACGAAAAATGCAGACTGACCCCTCACTCATCTGGTGCCTTCGGGAGGTGGAGATGTTTGAGATATATATCTCGAACTATCTACTTCTTTTGTAAGGTCTGATGGCGTAGTGGGTTAAAGCATACTAGTTATGCCAGCTACTGGAAGGTAGTTGTGCTTTCTGGGTTCGAGTCCCACTGGTGGGTGTTGTCCAAAGATTGTTAATCTTCACTTGTGGTTTATGCAAGTATAGGCTTATAAGCTGGACACGAGTTCTCTCACATTGACAGTGGCTTGACGAAAAATGCCGACTGACCCCTCACTCATCTGGTGCCTTCGGGAGGTGGAGATGTTTGAGATATATATCTCGAACTATCTACTTCTTTTGTAAGGTCTGATGGCATAGTGGGTTAAAGCATACTAGTTATGCCAGCTACTGGAAGGTAGTTGTGCTTTCTGGGTTCGAGTCCCACTGGTGGGTGTTGTCCAAAGATTGTTAATCTTCACTTGTGGTTTATGCAAGTATAGGCTTATAAGCTGGACACGAGTTCTCTCACATTGACAGTGGCTTGACGAAAAATGCAGACTGACCCCTCACTCATCTGGTGCCTTCGGGAGGTGGAGATGTTTGAGATATATATCTCGAACTATCTACTTCTTTTGTAAGGTCTGATGGCGTAGTGGGTTAAAGCATACTAGTTATGCCAGCTACTGGAAGGTAGTTGTGCTTTCTGGGTTCGAGTCCCACTGGTGGGTGTTGTCCAAAGATTGTTAATCTTCACTAGTGGTTTATGCAAGTATAGGCTTATAAGCTGGACACGAGTTCTCTCACATTGACAGTGGCTTGACGAAAAATGCAGACTGACCCCTCACTCATCTGGTGCCTTCGGGAGGTGGAGATGTTTGAGATATATATCTCGAACTATCTACTTCTTTTGTAAGGTCTGATGGCGTAGTGGGTTAAAGCATACTAGTTATGCCAGCTACTGGAAGGTAGTTGTGCTTTCTGGGTTTGAGTCCCACTGGTGGGTGTTGTCCAAAGATTGTTAATCTTCACTTGTGGTTTATGCAAGTATAGGCTTATAAGCTGGACACGAGTTCTCTCACATTGACAGTGGCTTGACGAAAAATGCAGACTGACCCCTCACTCATCTGGTGCCTTCGGGAGGTGGAGATGTTTGAGATATATATCTCGAACTATCTACTTCTTTTGTAAGGTCTGATGGCGTAGTGGGTTAAAGCATACTAGTTATGCCAGCTACTGGAAGGTAGTTGTGCTTTCTGGGTTCGAGTCCCACTGGTGGGTGTTGTCCAAAGATTGTATATATATATATATATATATATATATATATATATATATATATATATATATATATATATATATATATATATATATACACACGTGATGAAAATATGTACTGTACATATTTTATTGGTCATCTCATCTCGCTCTTGGATAGTTTAACGGCATCACATGTGTGCGTACATATACACATTCCCGTGTTTCCAGATAAACGTTTTCCCAAGAGCGAAGTCGCCAGGGCAGACGACTGGAGACACTTGCAGATGCAAATGTACTCTGCGCTGACGGCAAGAAGCAGATAAGTCTGCTGCCTTTGTGTCACAAAACAATAGTCTTTTGTCTTGCCAGCGTCGCACGTCCGTCTTCTATTTACTTCTCCAACCTCAGTTGCATAAAGTAAAAGGTGCAGAAAGCCTTTACTTCTGAATATTCTTTGTTCTCTTGCAGGGGGAGGCGTGTAAGTGTCCGTCACACTGAAGAACACAGACTATCTTTATATTAAACGGTGAGCATCTGCACCAGGTTGGTTATATTATATTATCTCTCTCTCTCTCTCTCTCTCTCTCTCTCTCTCTCTCTCTCTCTCTCTCTCTCTCTCTCTCTCTCTCTCTCTCTCTCTCTCTCTCTGTCTCTCTCTCTGTCTCTCTCTCTGTCTCTCTCTCTGTCTCTCTCTCTCTCTCTCTCTCTCTCTCTCTCTCTCTCTCTCTCTCTCTCTCTCTCTCTCTCTCTCTCTGTCTCTCTCTGTCTCTCTCTGTCTCTCTCTCTCTCTCTGTCTCTCTCTCTCTCTCTGTCTCTCTCTCTCTCTCTCTCTCTCTCTCTCTCTCTCTCTCTCTCTCTCTCTCTCTCTCTCTCTCTCTCTGTCTCTCTCTGTCTCTCTCTGTCTCTCTCTGTCTCTCTCTGTCTCTCTCTGTCTCTCTCTCTCTCTCTCTCTCTCTCTCTCTCTCTCTCTCTCTCTCTCTCTCTCTCTCTCTCTCTCTCTCTCTCTCTCTCTCTCTCTCTCTCTCTCTCTCTCTGTCTCTCTCTCTGTCTCTCTCTGTCTCTGTCTCTCTCTCTCTGTCTCTCTGTCTCTCTCTCTCTCTCTCTCTCTCTCTCTCTCTCTCTCTCTCTCTCTCTCTCTCTCTCTCTCTCTCTCTCTCTCTCTCTCTCTCTCTCTCTCTCTCTCTGTCTCTCTCTCTCTGTCTCTCTCTCTCTGTCTCTCTCTCTCCCCCCCCCCTCTCTCTCTCTCTCTC